>NC_088210.1:1907205-2241465 GCF_037126465.1 Ornithodoros turicata
GCTATTGAAGTTAGGTGGTCAGCCATGCAAAAACATCTATGTTATTTTTCTGCATATTAAGCAATGTCCCACATTTCTGCTCCCAGACTTTGTCCTTGATGATGCAGTACACCGCGTTCACTACACTAATATACTGTCTGGTTGTGTAGCTTTGTGCTGACACAGCTGAATGAATATGTCGGCTTTTGCAAAGTTACAACTGCCAAAGTGTCTCAAAAGATAACAGAAAATGTGGAAGAAAGATATACAATCCTGTATTTCCTAAAAATAATAGCAGCACATTGTAGATAAGATGCATCTGATTTCAAGTTTCATTCTTTTCTTTATATGAGCTTATTTGCATTGCATTCATTTGTCCATTGCAGCCTTCCACTTACTGTCCATTACATATCAATGCAGAAAGCTAGCAGACAATGATCAGTGCTGCTGTTTGCTTTGATATTCCACGGTGTTGTTTCTCAAGAAATAGCACAATCTCTCAGTACACAGCTGTGCAGTTTATAACTGCGTAACTACACAGAGCACAAATGCATGGGGCACATGCACAAATTTTTCAGAGCTTTACCATCTGTATTTCAGGTTATCTGCAATACAGGACAGTGTAGAAAACTGGGAACAGTCAGAGAACTATAGCATGGCTTAAAACCTAAAAAGAAAATTCTCAACAACTCTGTATAGAGCTGCTGATGTAATTGTGCAATACCTTAATTTGCACAATTGGACAGTGGCAGTTCTCAGAGCAGCCTTGCCAAAGGAGAAGCAGAGGTCACACGGGCCTCTCATGTGATTTTACTGTCAAAGTTGAGCTATCTGTGTCAGATTGAAGTGGTGACTGCAACTGCATCACCATAGAAATTCTTTCTGAACAAAAAGTCTAAATTAAAAGCCTCAGCTGGCGTATTATAGCATGGCATCAGCTGTGGGGAGTTTTTAGGCATTGGTGGTGGTGATTGTTTGGCATGTAATGGTGCATTGATAATGGAGGTGAGATTGTTTACAATGCCAGTATGAATTCAAGAGAGGAGCTTATAAAGAATGAGCGCAGAAAAAGTCCCTGACCAGGTATGTAAGTGTTTCCTCAATAATATATGACTCTGAACAAGCAAGCACAATGCAAATAGCAGCACAGATTTGCTTGTAGCTGATGTTGCAGCTGTTGTTGTATGTGTTTGCCTGTATCCATTGTATGTTTGCTCCACCCTTGAAACACCATTATTGAGACAAATAAGACCTTCTGTACGAGATATTTGACCCATTTTAACAGCAAAGAGAAGATTGTTTGTATTTTGTGCATGTGGTCTCAATAAACAACAAACTCTGAATGGCTCGGATTTATTGTAACGACACTAAAGTGTGCCCTTTTATTTTTGCAGATATGGCGTCTGTGATGTCAAGTGCACTCAATATATGACTGTAGGACAAGTGTGTACATTCCTATTCTATTAAGTTCCAGCAACGGACAGTCATAGCACAGCCGGTCTTTGTTAGCTGAACAGAATAAATCACTTCAGTGCTTGATGATTTGTACAAGAATGTTATATACAGAGATTAGTCCAGTTCTCACATACGACAACGGTGCACGGCAACAGCAACGGTGACGTGCCGTTGCCGCCGCCGTGCGTGTCGCTGTCGCTCCACCTCGCCGTGCTGCCGTGTTCACGTGATGTCGAACGTCACGAGCCGCGGTGAGCAAAGATGGATTTCCACGTGTTCTTCTTGCACGTGTTCTCTGTGTATCCTTAAAATCAGGGTGCGACAAATCATACAATTTTCTCGGCATCAAGCTGAGAAGCCGCCATCTTCATTGGTGCGGGCCGTTCATTGGTTGGATGTGATGTGGGCGGGACCACGGCACGGCAGAAGTTGAGCATGGCTCAACTTCCTTTTGCCGTGAGACGGCAGCCAGAACGGCGCCATTACGGCGTCGGAACGACACAATTTGCCGTTCCGTTCGCCGTTGCCGTTGTCGTGCGGTGCCATTGCACCGCACTGATAGAACGACAGGAGGTCACGACACTGGCAACTGCCACACAACTCACAGGCAGGGGCACCCTGGGTAACATAACGAAAACAGCGCTAACACGCACACACACAGGACGCGGATGTAAACAGGACTGCACAGTTCGTTTTCAGTCGTGCGCCCGAACAAACGCAGCCAGCGAAGCGATGCTTTAACGCGTTGCAGATTTGTGACACCTTGTAAGTACCACGTCAATTTCGTGAAAGCATAACGCTATAAAAGTTATGCGTGTGGGGGGTCCGATGCAGGATATGGCCACCCTTGCATCAATGTTATTGCTGTTTACTTACAGGCAGCCTACCGTGACGATGCGCCTGCACACACGCTGCGCATATGACACCAGACTTGAAAGCGTAAAAACACGCTGCTGACATGCCCCAGCGATCGAAAGGCTATCTTGATCGTTGCAATTCACCACACAGGCCGCACAACAAACGATAAACAAGCGATGGTCCATGGAGGTGCAGTTATTATACGCAACCACAATCGACGACCGAACACTGACAAAAGTACAACGATCGCCTCCACGAGAATACGTACTCCTGCCTCTTCAATAACATGGCAAACGCGCTCTTTGTATATTGTTGTACCGATCATATTAACAAACACAAAGGCAGGCTTAACCGCCGGCCACCCACACACCATCCCGCAACCACCTGTAGCAGGGCCAGCCAGCGCCGCCTGAACTATTCTTTATCAACCTCATAACAAAAAAAAAAAGAACAAAAAAGGGAGTCTTCCTCTTTGCGGCTTTTCCGTCGTCTGCTAATTTCTCCCTCCCCTCACCCATCTCGTGACAATGTGAATAATGCGCATGCGTTGTGGTCAAACGGCTTCAGAGCCGGAGAGATAACGTGATCAACTTAAACCAGACGTCACTAAACCAGTGGCTAAGTGGGACTGGTGAATACGGGCATAGAAGTTTGCGCAGATGCAACTCACATTTCAGGGAAAGACGAAGTTCATAGCGAATAACAAAACAATTTTGCGCACATCCATTACTCACCTTTAAACGCCCTGTTACCCTCTCCGGAACGTGTTTCCACTTCTCGTTCTCTAGAAGTTTGCGCAGATGCAACTCACATGCATAATGTAAAACCCCGAGACTAGGGAACAGGAAAGGACAGACACAACACGAAGACTTCGTGTTGTGTCTGTCCTTTCGTGTTCCCTAGTCTCGGGGTTTTACATTATGCATCATCTTGACCAGCTCGCTTGCTTCCTAGCCATTTTTTCATTGCAACTCACATTTCAGGGAAAGACGGAGTTCATAGCGAATAACAACACAATTTTGCGCACATCCATTCCTCCCGCACAAAGTGATATTTCCGAACGCGCTCGTGCAATCGCTTTGTCGTCGTCGTCTGGGATGCGCGTGACAGTGACGTTGAACACGTCGACGGGCTGAACGATGGTAAATAATCCAAGCGCACGATCGTTAGACATAACCCGAAATACCAAAAGTGGCATGTATCGTTCCCGTCGCCTCGATCGCTTCGCCTACCGACACCGTCGGTGGTCCGGAACTACATGTTGTAGTTGCTCAACGGATTGGGAAGTTGCCAGTGGTTCCTTTGCCTTTGCCTTTCGCACCTCCGACTGCTTTTCACTGCATGTATTAACTGTCAGCCGTGGAAAAATTTGCTAGAGCGGGAAGCCACTGTAGAATGCAGCAAAAAAAAGAAAAGAAAAGCATTACACACGTTGTTAGCTTATGATGGTCGAAACCAGGCGGCAGTCGTCTTCTGGTGGTTCGTGTTGAAAGTTGCTCTTTTTCACGTTCCCTTCTGCTGAGCTCTCCCCGCTGAACAAGCGTGCGCATCGGTCAAACGACAGGATCGTTCACGCGCGGCTCGTCTGGAAGCACAGGAATAACATATTCTCGGCGCTGTCGTTCGATGACATCACACACCAGGTGCCGTCGCTTGCAAACGACTCGATTGCGCGAGCGAGGCACCTCGGAATAGGGCCCCTGGGACCACCGGACTCCGATACAGGAACCACCAAGGACGTCTACTGGTGTCGAAAGCAACACTACGCGCTCAACGTCATGGTGGTAGGACATGTTCACTCTATTCAAGAGGGAGAGATAGACAGGAAGACAAAAAGCTAAAGAGCACATATTAGGAAGTAGTTAGGCGAGTGCTCGTTAATTTACTAGCGTTCAACTACACTTGTGTGTGACATGTGTGTGTGCGCGTCCGCATTACGAAGTAATTGTCAGAAATCTGCTGTTGCTTATGATGCATCATCACTTACTTGCTCTGTGACACAGGTTTGCGACGGCAATATGCGGATTCTGTATATCGACCCATCTCTTCCCGGTGGCTCCCATGATGCATTTGGATGGAGAAGGTCATCGCTGAGACATGAACTGGCAACGGGGACCTCCTTTCAGCAGACCAGTTCATTCTCGGCAAGTCCTCTTATTTGCAAATAATTTGACATCATTCGATTGCGCTCATCGGAAGGTATGCCGAACAGTTATGCATGGTATATAGCTTGAGGGATTATACGGGGCTGAAAGAAAAACAATTCAATAATTCGAGCCAATACTTCAGCAGTACACGCTTCAGACTTCCGTAGAGAATCTTATCGGTACCGGCGCCTTAACTATTACGTTGGTACGCAGGAGACAGCGGCTATCCTCTGGAACCATGGCTCATAGTCCCTGTTCTTGGCTCCCATCCACGTGGCTCACCGGCTGCGAGGTTCAAGATTGCCCACGCTTCATTACGGTCAATTGTTCAGCGATACTTTGGTGTACTAAAACAGAGGTTCAGGTGCCTGCACAAACACCCATCTCTCTACTACCGTCCTCAAATAGCAGGCACCATAGTAGCAGCCTGTGCAGTGCTGCACAACATCTGCATTGCCACAGCAGAGCCTCATCCCGATCCTGAGGATGAAACCGACGACGACAATGACGGCTATATTGCAGATATTGAACCTGCTGCCACAACATCAAGCAGCGACTTCTTCGCAAGAGGTCGAGCGAAAAGAGATGCCTTACTCAACAAATTTTCAGGGACTGGGCATCGCAGACAGTAGGGCAGTTATAAGTCTTTCGCTCGAAGTCACGAGTTATATTTTCGGTTGCTGTTGTTGCCTTTCTAAATTAAAATGTTCCAACACGACACATAGAAAAAGAGCTGACATTTTATTTGTCGTCGCTAGAATCAACCAATCAACATGCACCATGCCAATTAACACAATGCACCAGAAGAAAATAGCATGTAACTGTAGTCGCAGAACGAAAGTACAATTGTAGAAGTACTATGGTAAGCGAAAATACATGACACATAAGTGTGCAAATAAGACGGCTAATGGTAATCGGTATTATGTACTCGGGAACAGTTACTACAAATGTTAATGTGGAGGCATTGGGTAATGAACGTGAACGAGACGATGTTTCTCTTTCGCAACAAATTTATAGGTACGTAATTAATGCGCTCCTCATCGCTTAGCATGGTCTCAGCCTACCATCATCCCGAATGGAGACGTTCTCCCTTTGATACGCCATTTTGGTGGCATTCCTATTTGTCACAAAAATGGCGTACGCCCCTGTGTTCATGAAATCCTATAGAGGGAACGTTGTCATTTGGGATGCTGGTTGGCTATGAGCGAGCTATGCGGTCAAGTCTATTTCTAACTTTCTTCTCCCCTCCCCCTTATTTTTTGCTATTGTTGCGACGACGCCCACTCGTGTGCGGCCAACAACTGCATGCTACTCCGACCCCCCCCCCTCTCTAAAAGTGTAGGTACTGGTTAATTATTGCGCCTCGTGTTTCCCCGAGCTTCAAAGGCGCCTGTCCCAAAGCCTCCGCAATCTCTCGACCAATCACTACCATGTCCGCTGTGGCCTGAAATGATAAGATGAAACAATACTCATTACCTTCAAAGTGAAACTCAATTTACCAAATATATACACAGCCACGAACGATCTTTTCTGATTCGAAGACCGAAGGAGGCGTACTCCTTTTTGTGGTAATTTTCATATATCCAAATTGACACAAAAAGTCGTGCGCCCACTCTCTCCCTCTCCGACTTCGAAGCGATAACCCTGTCATTCTGTGCAATGGTTGAAGCACAGCGTGCTATACAGTGAAGATCTGTTTTAACAGTGAATGACTCATTGTGCAGGTTGGGAAAAAAGTTTACGGAACACGCGAGCGACGTATTTTTTCCTCGGGACGACACCCTAGCGGCGGTCGGAAGCGGGAGAGCTCACTCGTTCGGAGGAGTGGCGGTAGGCCGCCCTGCTGGAAGCGACGTACTGCGGCAGTTTTGATATTGAGTGTGTTGGGAAAATTGAGTGCTATTCGTCTGTCTCGCAAGGAAACATGTTGCAGATGCTAGGGAGCTCTTTGCTGTAGATATGATAAGAAGGATTGATAATCCAGGGTGATTTTCAGTTCACAATCAGCTTTTATTGCAAAATGAAAAGAATGTGAATTATATCTAAGATGAAAAGAAAATTGAGTGCACTGAATTTCCGAACAGAAAAAAAAGGAACAGAAAACGGCAAAGCCAGGGCAACCCAGTTTACAACGGCCTAATATTTTGTTACGGCGCCTTCTGCCGCAATGACTGCAGCCATCCGTCGTGGCAGAGACTGGTAGAGGCGGTGAATGAGGCCGACATCACTCCGGAGAGCTGTCCATTCCGCTAATACGGTTTCCCACAGCGTGTCCTTGCTTCTGATGGGTCTGCGCTGACTCATCATGCGGTACTTGAGGATGCCCCAGATATTTTCTTTATGTTTAAATCCGGGCTCTTCGCAGGCCAGGGAAGGTGCTGGATGCACAAGTTCTACAGGCGGTCCTGGGTTTTCTTGGACATGTGAATAGAGCTGCCGTCGTGCCGATAAAGAAAACAGCCGTCGGGGAACGGTCCGTCAAGCACGTACGGCAGCATGGAGCTCTCGATGACTTCACTGTGGAGCGCAGAGTTGAAGCGCCCATCAAGGCGCACAAGTGGTCCGAGCCCCTGGTAAGACAGGAAGCCCCATACAGTAACGGTCTGGCGGCCACTTGATAGTACCCGGTACACGTACTGGGGCATGTACCTTTGTGACAAAATAGACAGTGTTACAAAAAGGGGCTAAGTTCTCTATGACAGTAATGAAGGATTATATACCTGGACTTCGGGGCCGCCACACCCGTCTTGTTTGTGACCATCGAGTGCTGAACGCCGCTTCGTCACTAAACACAACGTTTCCCCATTCTGCAACCCCCCAGTGCTGGTGTCGAATGGCGAACTGTAATCTAGCTGCCGTGTGATCCGCAGTGAGCAGCGGCTTCTGCACGGCGACGGCTTCTTATCTTTCACATCCAACCTCCTCCACAGCTGCGGAACTCTATGCCATCCTTTTCTTTCTACAACACATCGCTGATTTTCCACCCCGGGAATGGGCAGTCTTTACAGACTCCAAATCTGCACTTCAAGCAATTGAAACTTCCGGCATACGAGGCCCATCCGCACCCCTAGTCACCGACGTGTTAATGGCTTACCACACTATCTACGCCGCAGGCCACAGGCTCGTTCTCCAGTGGGTTCCAGCCCATTGTGGTGTCGTGGGGAACGAGCAGGCCGACAGCGCCGCAGAAGCAGCACTCTCGTCTCGGAACCGGACCCGTATTGTTCTGCTCAGGGGAGACCGCCGTTCAATTCTGCGACGTCTAGTGACACCCCTGGCTTCCCGCCAACGGACAACCGACATTCTTCCCCCCTCTATGTTGAACAGAGTTGATCCCATGCTCGCTTTCCGCATGCCACGAAACACATCTCGTCAGGATGCTGCATTAATCCACCGCATGCGCCTCGATGTGGCCTTTACAGCTCAGTGGCGTTACCGCTTGCGACAAATTGATTCTCCCACCTGTTGCCACTGTGGTGCTCTTGAGGATCTGGAGCACATTCTTCTTCATTGCCCTCACTACGAACCTTCCCGAATCACACTCTCCGAGTCTCTTCGTCAGCTGGACTCTCGCCCTTTCTCCCTACCGAAATTGCTTGGTCCCTGGCCCAATCCAGCCCAGCAACGCTCTGCGCTCAAAGCTCTTCTGACATTTCTGGACACCATCGGACTACGATCGTTATTGTAAAGGGGCTCGTTATTTTATTCCCCCCATTCCACCAAGCACTGGGGTAGAGTATCGCCTGTTGCGATGAAACTCCCCACTCTCCAAGGCCGAAAATAAAGTTGTTGTTGTTTGTTGCACGGCGACGCCAGACACCAGACCCAGAAACTTGAGTCGTCGCCTTACTGTCTTTGCAGACACGCCCAGGCCGAGCTCCCGTTTTATATCCACCGCCATGGAAAAAGGATCCGCGCAGGTGGCTCCTATAATGGCTCTGTCATCTTCGGCCGTGGTTGACGATGGCCTACAGCTTCGGGGAGCATCTTCAATTCGATTTTCGTCTCTGTATGCTTGAACGATGCGGTTGACCGAAGATAGACAACGGCTGATTCGCTGAGCAATGGCGCGCTGGGACACTCCAGCCTGGGAGAGTCCGATAATCTCCCGCCTCTTTTCGATGCTGATCCTTCTGGTACATTCCCTTTCACTCATTTTGAAATGTGCCTGGGACCGGCTCTGTTTCATCTTTTAAGCTTTTCGCAGGTACCACATGATAATAATTTGAATCTGAGACGCGGCCAAGAATTCCTTGAGGTTATGTCGGTATGTGATAATCAAGATGCTGTACTACGATGTAGACTAGAGATTACTATTGAAGACAAGATACCTCACCCATTTTAGTTAGTAGGCTCTCCCTAAAACCTTCTCATCCCCTATCTTGGAATTTTATAAAACAACAACGTAATCCAAGTTCGCGGCACTTGTCGCACTAGTGGAGTCCTGACCCATTGAAGAGGCGTTACTATATACGGGGTTAACTGAGCTCCCAGGTATACACTGCCAGGTTATTTACTCTTATAGATAACTTTGCCTGTTTTTGTAATACTGACTATTTTGTCGCAAAGCTTCATGCCCCAGTACGTGTAACGCATGCTATCCAGTGCCCAGGCGCCAAACCTGACTGTGTGGGGTTGCCTGAGCTATCAGCGACTCGGACCACTCATTCGCCCAGATGGGCGGTTCAACTCTGCTCTATCCACAGGTCCAGGGTACCCAAGACCACTTTGCTACCCACAGCTCGTCTGGTCTCGACAAGCCTTGATATAAATATAACAAAACATCTGGGGTATCCTCAAGTACCGTATGATGAGTCAGCAGAGGCCAATTCGAAGAAAGGACTCAATGTGGGAAATGGTATTAGCCGAATGGACAGATGTTCAGAACGATATCGGCCTCATTCATCGCCTATATGAGTCGCTGCCACGACGGATGGCTGCTCTCATTGCGGTAGAAAGCGCGAAATACTACTCCGTTGGTAAAAGGGTAGCCCTGGCTTTGCCGTTCTCCTTTCAGTTTCTTCCTTTTTTTTCTGTTCGGCCAAGTGCGCCCGACTTTTTCATTTTATATTGCAATAAAAGCTGATTGTGAACCTGCATTATCTGTCCTTCTTATCATATCTACAGCAGAGAGCTCCCTAGCATCTGCAACATGCTTCCTTGCGAGACAGATGAATAGCACTCAATTTTCCCAACACGCTCAATACCAAAACTGCCGCAGTACGTCGCTTCCAGCACGGCGGCCTACCGCCACCCCTCCGAACGAGTGAGCTCTCCCGCTTCCGACCGCCGCTAGGGTGTCGTCCCGAGGTAAAAATACGCCGCTCGCGTGTTCCGTAAACTTTTGTCCCAACCTGTACTACACCTCATCGATATTTTAATCCTTATTAACTCACTTCTGGAATCTGCAAATATAATAAATATAATTTTTCATATCACTAATAAGAAAAGTGTGTCGATTCAACCATTCTTGAATGCACGAGGTAGCTTGAAAAGAGTGGATTGTCTACCCTTTTCAGAAGCGCCTGGTTTTGCATGCCCGGATTCTTGGTGCAACGAAACCCACATCACCGTAACAGAAAGGCAAGGCTGACGCAAGAAAGGCGTAGTCGCGATGGAGCTGAATGATTATGCTTGTGATTGGCAGCCTTCTTATCAGTCACATGAAAAGTAAAAGATTATTAGCTTGGGCTCCCGGGTGTCCTTTCATCGCGCGGTTGCCGAAGTACGCGAGAAAAGGTCACTGAACGCGGGCTTTTTATCGACACTATGCCATGTCATGAAATTGGTTGAAGTCAACTGGCGATTCTTGGTATCGACGCAATGCTGAAAATGACATCTCCATGCTTCCATTTCTTCGCTCTTCGCGAAGCTTCTGCCTTGAGAGAAATTTAAAATACAAGATTCTAGCACAGAGGAGCACACGAAAGCCGCCACTTAAGTTTGCTACAAACAAAATATGCCGTTGCAAAGCGCTATGCCTCATTTTTATGCTGTGCGTGCACAGTTTTATTTTCAGCGGGCAATCAACTCAGCCATATCACAACATATGTACGATGGTGGTTCCATAAGTTTCCTGCCCGACCAACTTTTAATAGTCATAGAGACGAAACAAGTGTATCACTTTTCGACATTGTCACCCTTAACTTCGATGCACTTTTGACACCTTTCAACCAGCATTCTTATACCCTTGAAAAAATAGTCCCAAGTTTTGTCCGCAAAATGCTGGAAAACTGCCTCTTGCACCTCACTATCGTTTTGAAATCTCCGTCCTCTGAGATCCCTCTTCAAGTTTGAGAACAGGAAGTAGTCACTCGGTGCCAAGTCTGGACTGTAGGGAGGGTGGTGGATTTCTTCGAAGCCGCACTCCTTCAGTGCAGCCTTGGCAACAGAAGCCGTGTGGACAGGGGCATTGTCCTGGAGCAACCGGACACCTCGATTCAACCTGCCGCGCCTCTTTTTGTTGATGGCGTCTCGCAGTCGGTGCAGGAGTGAAGCATAATAAGTCGCATTCACTGTGGTGTTCCTCTCTTTGAAGTCGATGAGGAGGATCCCGTGACAATCCCAACATATTGTTGCCATGATTTTCTTTGTGGATTGTGTGACCTTGGCTTTTCTTGGGGGTGCTTCTTCTGGTTTGCGCCATTCCATCGACTCCTTTTTCGAAAGGGGATCATAGTAGAGCACCATAGTCTCATCCCCTGTGACAATTGACTTCAATATTTCTTCTTCGTTCTCTTGACAGAGCTTCAAAAACTCTTTGGCACAGACGACGCGCTGTTGCTTTTGAACTGACGAGAGAAGTCGTGGCACCCATTTTGCACTGACCTTTTTCATGTGAAGGCCCTCGCCGATGATGCGAAAAACGGTTGTTTTGGAAAGCCCCAGTCTTTCTGAGATTTCCTTCACCTTCAGACGCCTGTCGCTCAGCACTTCCTCCTCGACAAGAGACAAATTTCCTTGTGTCACCACTTCCACTGGACGACCATCGCGTGGATCATCTTCAATGGACTCTCGCCCCAGTCGAAACTGCTTAGCCCAGTCTTTTACCGTTGTGTACGACGGAAAGGCTTCCCTGTACACGTTGTCGAGTCGCGCTTTAATTTCTTTACGCGAAAGTCCCTCTTTTGTCAAGAATTTTATCACAGCGCGGTACTCGATTTCTTCCATTTTAACTGAAGAGTTCACCCTGGCTGTTTGAAATGCCGCTCTCCAACCGACAAAAGCATGGAGAGGGTTGAGGGTGGTGCTCCGGCCCTCCAACAGATGGCGCCACGCGTCCTTAATCGCATTTTCAAATTCGCGCGCATTTTCTACTTCGGGACGGAAACTTATGGAACCACCCTCGTATATCTTCCACAGCGCTACCATACATGTGCCTATTGTGTTACCTCAGTATGCTGCCACAGTAGTGCCTCAATGCCTGAGAGGTGGCGGTTCTGCTGCCTCTGGAGTTCGACGAGCTCGCCCTGGAAGTTGACGAGCCGAGCTCGATTTCTTCCTGAGGGTCGGTCCTCGCCCTCAGAGGTCGAGGGCGACGCCTAGGGTTGGGCGGCGTCTGTGGTGGAGATTCCCCAGACGATTCAACTGGTGTGGGGGTCTGTTGTACATCTTCTGCAAATTCCAAAAGTTGTGAAGCATGAAATAATGAAGAAGTAACGAAGTATAATATGCATAATAACCGTTATAACAGTTCTTGTGGGCAAAGGGCTCACCAACTGATTGTGAAATGCTCTGGGCAGTCGATGGTCCGGCTGCCGGTTCCACAGTAGACGGCACTCCGTCAGTTCGTGGCGACTAGATGCATAAGTGGTATCAGTACATAACAAATGGTATTGTGTAATCATGCTTACCATTGGTGGCAACCCTAGTACTGGTGCCCCAGTACCGTCAACAATGTCACGGCCGACGACTGCCAGTGCCCTCTCCTCGAAGTCAGTCAATGATGTCGAGGGAGGCCCTCCACCTGTCCCGAACCGATCACTACGGATATGAGCCGCCTTCTGTTTTGCCTTCCGGACCCTGCCACTCCAGACTTGCTGCCACTCCTCTTTACTCTTTTGTGCCGGCCCAGCAGCGTTCACCGAACTCACTAGCTGCTCCCACAGAACACGTTTCTGCTCCCGTGTGAAGAGGGAAGCGTGCTCGGAGCAGGGAGTAGCAAGGCAACGGTGCTTCTCCATGTAACTGAGCAGTAGCTCTAGTTGAGCACTAGAAGCGCGAGGACCCACAGTCCTCCTGCCCTATTCCGGAAGACATTGTGAACGTTCCGCCATCCTCGTCGATAACAGTCTCAGCGTCGTCGAACAGGGAATGTGCTTTTTTTACGTCTTTCACTCTATCAGTGGGCGGGCTGGGAGCGCGCAGATAGTTTTATCAAGATTAACGTAAACCCAACTTTGGTACAAAGACAAAATAACACCTTTACCTTGAACTTTGTAAAGTTTGTATCTCCGCCTCCCGCGACGACATCTCCCGAAGAAAGTTCGGTGTTGACGAGTCTAGCGCCCCTGGAAAAAGATTTAAAGAACACAGAAAATGCAATCCAAGATAAGGGCAGTTCCGATAGCGTCACCGGATACATGTGTTTTTGTTTTGTTACCGCAAGTTAAAGCTCATCTTCGACGCATGAGGCTCCGTCACCCTCTCACATTGGGAGTGAAGGAAAGACGCGTTTCCGAAGATGCGCAATGAACAAAATAAAGAAAAAAAGGTGTTCCTTCACGAATTTTTCGCGGACGATCTACCGAACGGATTTTTGTTCTGAAAACGGCTACGATATCAGCTCACCGAAAAGAATCGATGTTCTCATTGGGACTTCGTAGCTTTTATAATTAAAAAGTCAATTAACAATTTTTAGCTAATTAGTCATTTGACGTTTGAGCAACATATGGCCAAGAACATCCGCCGGCCCAAAGATGATCAAAATGAAAACATCATGTCTATTGCCCTTATAGTTTTTTAACAACAAAATTTGTATAGCCTAAGAAAAAGACACCCTGTATATACTATACAGGGGTTAAAGCGAGCTGTCTACACACAGTGGCAGCAGGAGTGGGACATGGAAGAAAATAACAAGCTACACCTCACACAGCCACACGTTTTCCCCCCGAATCGGACTGATCACATCAACAGATCATCGAAGTTCTTTACGCGAGATTGAGGATTGGGCACACATGGCTCACACATCACCACCTACTCAGAGGTCAGGATCCGCCAGCTTGTGCGCACTGCGGTGACAGCTTGACTGTCTTGCACGTACTGGCATCCTGCCCTCACTTCGAGCATCAACGCCAACAGTATTTCACCGCATTCTACAGATACCATGTCCCACTCCACCCAGCCCTTCTACTGGGTGACACCCCTCTTGTGCCGTTTGATAATGTCATCCAATTTTTGACCATGTGTGGATTACATAGTCAGATGTAGATGTTAAGTATTGCTCCGCTTTTATCAAATATCACCGAACTCCTCATGTACATATCTCATCCTGGATCACCTCATCGCTCGCACTTGTAGATACTCACTTGTTATCGTCCGCCAAGCACGTTAGCCTGTTCAACCTCCTCTCTTTCCTATCCTGGTCCATCTCATCGCTCATACCTGTAGATAGCTTTTAACTACCACACACTCTCACATCATCTCTCCCATAAGCATCTCTCACACACTCACCGTATCGCTCTATGGCCTTTGTTGCCTTTGTGCCATTAAACCCATAATCTTTCTCTCTCACTATACAGGGAGTCCCAGAAAACGTGTCATTGAATTATAATAAAAAAAGCTACACCAGCTAGGATCATGCGGTCCACGGCATTTGTTGCTACTAGGTTTTTGCCACCGCCTGATGTGAATGTCGTATAACATAAGTTTAATTATGTAAATTTTTGCGAACTGAAGTCGGAAATTTGCCAAGTAAAGGTCACTTTTTTACCCCACCAATCTGAAGAGCGTGTCTAATTTGCTGATAAATTACTGATTTATGATAATTGACAGGGATATTCAGCGGCTGCCCCATCAGAAAAAATAGCCGAACATCATGCTCTACGGAGCTAGCGCGCGACAAATTTTTCAGCGCAATCCTTGTCAGTCCGACGAAAGGAGATTGGAAACCCAGCCCACACCTGCAACGCAGAAAGAGATAACAGAGGTATGGCTTATCGCGTCCGACTTTCGCTGGGATCGCACTTTCCCTCTCCCAATTTCAGGAACTGTCACTTTTTCTACTATCACTCTGTGGGCTGAGTTTGGAACCTCCTTTCGTCGGGCTGAAAGCGATTGCGCTCAAAAGGTCATCGCGCGTTATGGGTCGGTGCTACGAAAAGCATGATGTTCTGCTATTTTCCTGATGGGATAGCTTGTGAATATCACTGTCAATTATCATGAACTTGAGTGAACTCGCCACGCTCTTCATATTGGTGGGGTGAAAAGTGACATTTACTTGGCAAATTCCCGAGTTCAGTTCGGAAATATTTACATAATTAAACATACCATACATGACATTCACACCAGTAGTTGGCAAAAACCTAGTAATAACAAATGCCATTGACCACATGGTTCTAGGTGGCGTAGTTTTTTTTATTATAATTCAATGACACGTTTTCTGGGACACCCTGTATGTGCCTGTACCACGTTTACATTTTGTAACCTGAAGAAGTGCAGTCTGGTGTTGCTTCCATCGTTTTAATATCACTCTTTGACATGTTCGAGTACTTAGAGAGTAGACTTTTTTCGCGTATACTCGCGGCAATAATTATACCAATCAGCTACAGTTCCTCTACATGTTTGCTTCTCAAACGAAGACTCGATGACAGCCAAGTCGTAGGGGAAGTATCTACAGAACGCTTAAGTTAATGCGATGGCGTGTGTTGCTTGAGAGATTAGTGCCTTCAAGCCAGGTGTTCGCTGTCGCTGACTGCTGGTAAGGCCCATCATCCCTGTGATTTTTGCAGCGCCTGAATCTGCCAAGTTCGTTTTATCGAAAGTTCTTTATCGCGAGGACACTCTCGCAGAAGCGCCATTTCCTCGTCGTCGCCGCCGCAAGTCCGTAGCGTGTAGCCACTCGAGGCAGCCTTCTTTGATTTGGAGTAAAACTGGAAGCTTCATCATGTTCGCCGTGTCGTGTTTCAAGGTACGTTTGCGTAGCCTACGTGCTTTCGCACGTTCGCGCCCTTTTTCCATGTTATGTGATATTTCGAAACCATGTACTAAAGAGGGCGCTGTCGCGCTTCCAGAGCGCCAGTTCCGGATCGTATTTTAAGAAATTAGCGGTAAAAATTAATTTAGATACGTTTGACAGCACTTTAGATTCAATTTTTTCGCTGTAAGTGGACTCCCACTAAACGAAACACGGCTAAACGGAAATTGCCGATAAACGGAACACCGCGGGCTGCTTTGCTTGGTTTCCTATATGCACAATGGTATCAATCTTCGGGTAATTGGAACATATAATTCTGCATAGTTCGGTTAAAGGGTCAGTTGAATTCAAGGACACCGCCCGATGAACGTCGAAGACTGTCACCGGCCGCCACACAACAACGAAGACTGTGACTAACTGTGGCTAGATGCGAGCCGTGGCACGATCCAATCCGATGCGGCATCTAGGTCCGGTTATAGGTCACGTGCTCAGCAGTTCGAGTTGATTTCAATCGTGACTTTCAAAGTGGTCTGACTTTCAAAGCGCTGCGTGCTGCTATCCTGTGTTCGGGTTAGGCCTACTTTCGGTGTGTCCGTGTGTGCCATGGAGTCTGTCAAGAAGCGGCCTGACATGGCGCTTTCGCTAGCGACGAAGTTGGAAATCATCGAAGCTCATGCTTAGGGAGGAATTACGAACACAGAGTTGGCGAAGAAATTCAGCATCCCAAAGTCCACTCTTTCCAGAATATTGAAAGCGAAGGACAAAATTCAAGGGGCAGTAACTACCGGATGCTTTGCGGCCGCGCGAAAGCGTATGAGAACAACGCCCTACGAAGATGTGGAAAAAGTGCTTTTCTTATGGTTCAAGCGTGCCCGGAAAAGAATTGTCCAGTCAGCGGACCCATTTTAGAAGAGAAGGCAAGGGAGATTGCTTCCCAGCTGGGTGTCTGCGAATACTTTAATGCGAGTGACGGCTGGCTGAGTCACTTTAAAAAGCGACATGGCCTTGTGATCAAGACGATTTCCGGGGAAGCTGCTACTGTCAACAGAGACCCTTGTACCGATTGGCAACAGGGCTGACTTCAAGCAATTCTACAAGTTTACGAGCCCCAGGACATCTTCAACGTGGACGAAATGGGATTATTTTATGAAACGCTTCCAAATAAGACTCACTTACAAAGTTGAAGCGTGTACTAGAGGGAAACGAAGCAAAGAGCGGATTACTGTGCTTGTGGTTGTAGGGAAAACAAAGCACCCACGCTGCTTTCGAGATATACCCGGTTTCCTGTAACATACCAGTCAAATTCGAAAGCCTGGATGACACAGACAATCTTCGAGACCTGGATGCGAGAAGAGGATATGAAGTTTACAGGAAGGTAATCATCAGAGTGGACAACTGTCCAGCCCACGGTCGGACTCAAGTCCATAACGCTAGAGTTTCTGCCAGCGAATGCAACGGCTGTCGTTCAACCCACGGACCAAGGTGTCATTCAAAACCTTAAGGTCTTCTACAGGTGACAGCTTCTTCATCGGATTCTGCTGTGTGCAGATAATAACAAAGACTATGCCATTGAATTGCTCTCAGCGCTTCACATTCTGACAAATGCGTACGCACAAGTGAAACCAGTAACTGTGCAGAACTGCTTCCATCATGCAGGCTTTGTTCAAGACTTGAGCACAGTATGCAACACTCTTTGTGATGATGATGGTTCTGATGCCGATACAGTATTCAGTGAAATTGCTGGCACCACCACTTTCACACGGGAAGAACATGGAATGGTGGACTGGAGCCTAGCCACGTGCCGGGAAGAGACCCTGGAGGAATTGATTGCAGAGGTGCAGAATAAGGATAGGTCAAGTGACGACGACGATGATGACGAAATGGAGGATACTGTACGACCAACAGTGCCACAGGATGAGGCAAGGGATGATGTCTTAAAGCTACAGCAGTAGTTTGAACAAGAAGGGGACACAAAATTTGTAAAGGGGTTATCACGTATGCATACGCATTTTGTGAAAAAGGAATTGGGAAAATGCACAGCAAACTGTAATTACCTCCTATTTTGGTAGAGAGGCACTATACAATAAAAAATAAAGGTTGTTTATGAACGATGAAAGATGGAAGTCATTGAAAAGGTTAGCCAGGCTGTAGGACTCGAACCCACATCTTCTGGATTACCGATTAAAGATTGCTTGTTTGTAATTTTGTGTGCACTGCTTATGAAACTTCTGATAAATGGAACAATTTTTCCATTCCCTGCGAGTTCCGTTTAAGAGGAGTGTACTGTACTTTGTTCTTTATATTCCCTTGTTTTACGCAAGAGCGTTTGCGTTTTTGTGTGTGTTTATTGTTTTTTTCTTTTAAAAAATGAATGGTTCCGGTAAGGAACTATAGTCAGTGACAATACACTTGACCCCGCCCCGCACAAGAATCGCTCCGCGCGCGCGAATGTAGTGCGGCCCGGCCAAATGGACACTGGGGGGAGGGCCGGCACTACATCACGTAGAGAGGGCGTCGTGCAAAGGCTGGTAGCCAATCGCAGAAGCCTTCCACGGATGACTGGGTTCCCAATTGTAGGAGTTAAGCTGTCACTGACTGTACATCCTAATGAGCTACGCGAAGGCGCAGGGCAAGAGGCTGCACACCATCCTAGGCAATATTCTCTCGGAAAAGCTACAATGTATAATGGCCACCGGCATATCAGCGACGGGACGCGAACATAAGGGAAAGAGGTTGAGACCATTGTCTGACAGGGCAACAGCGGATACCCTGTCAACTTCCTTTCCATATGTTGGCGTTGTACGGTCCTCAGCTCTTCCGTCGACACCGGGAAGGGGGAGCAAAATCTATTTATTTGGCAGGAAAGGTTAGTCAGTGTAGCAGACTGACGAAGATAAGACGCGCGCGGTACGTGGATCAGCTGTTCCACTGGCGATAGTTAGTTATTCTACGTTTGGCGTGAACCGAATAAAGGCGTTTGCAACTGAGAAGACGTTCCTCTGACGGCTATTTTTGGTCCGTACAAGGGCGTGTCGGTGACCGCTGCGAACCGTTTGGAAAGGTGGGCTCTTATTATTATGAACTACTCGTACAGCATTCAGTACAAGTCTTCCAGGGATATTGCAAATGCCGATGGATTGTCACGCTTGGCAGTGGGACCTGGTCCTCAATTCGAAGAGCTCGTGCAAGGTGATGCCGATATCGCGGATGACATGACGGTTCGTCTTACCGCCATCAACTTTCCGTTTTCGGTAGATGACATAGCAGCGGAAACCGCTAGAGACCCACTCTTCTCTACTGGTACATTGCGGTTGTGAAGTTGTGAAGGACTGCATTGTGAGGGTTGTGAACGTTGATTCCGAAAAAGTTTCAGTCCCAAGTCCTCGCTGTCTTGCATTCAGGCCACATTGGCCAGACTAAAATGAAAATGTTGGCTAGGTCCTACGTATGGTGGTCCAAGTTAGACAAAGAGATTGAGACACTTTGCCGAAGTTGTGACTGCTGTGTGGAATTGGGCGAACAAGCACGGCATGTTCCCCTGCATCAATGGGAACCTTCTAATGCACCGTGGACACGACTTCATTGTGACTTCGCAGAATTCCACAATCAACATTACTTAATCGTCGTTGATGGCCAGAGGTTGCGGTAATGCCCTCAACCTCTGCTCCTGCTACTACAACGACGTTGCGAGACATCTTCATTCGCCATGGACTTCCCGAGCAACTGGTGACCGACAATGGGCCACAGTTCACCAGTCAAGCATTCAAGGAGTTCCTGCAACAGCATGGCATTCAGCACATCCTAACGCCACCGTACCACCCGAAGTCCAATGGTCAGGCCGAAAACTTTGTGCGAACTCTTAAGAACGCACCGCGGAGAGGAGGAACCGGGAAAGAGGCAATACAGAGTTTCCTCCTACAGTATCCAATCACTCCACACGTAACAACGGGAAAGTCTCCGTGTATGCTCCTTGTAGGCAGGCAGCTGAGGTCAGTCCTCGATCTCTCGGTCAGTCTCGACCTGGACAACCAACCAACACGATTGGGCTTGGAACCGGGCATGGCGGGTGCAAGGAGTAAGCAGAACTACTACTCTGATCGTAACTCACGGCAAGGAAGTTTCACTGTCGGAGACTCATTATTGGTTGCCGGTGCTTTAGACAAGCATCATTGGATCAAGGGAAACGTAGTCCGGCGAATTGGCAAAGTTGTTTACGAAGTTCGATCACCTGACAATCGCCTATGTAGGGCTCACGCTGATCATATGAAGATCCGAGTAGCGACAGTACCGTCCCGGGCCAACGTTCTGCTACCGTGGCCAGAAGCAGTCACAACGGCCACGCCGGAACAAGTCCAGAAATAGGACGCGCTACAAGCACCCCGATACCCCCGGAAGAGTGCTCCAACTTCCAGCCTGGTACATCCCATCATGAGAGGAGGGGTATAGTAGACCGACGAAGATGAGATGCGCGCGCTGCGTCGATCAGCTGTTCGACTGGCGATAGTTGGGAAGTCTACAATTTTGGGGAAAAAAATGGATGCAACAGTTACACCTTTTAGGAGGTAATAGTTGTCGCACATGTTGTGCCTAAAAGGTTGCAAAGTTCTACCTGCTACCTACGAATGATAGGGTTACCGCTTCTGATACGATGAGCAAGGGGAGCGTACGTCTGTTTTAGGAGTTTGGATGTATGATAAGTTCTTCTACCACCCTTTTACGTCCTTTATCAGATGCTATATGTTGACCTATGTGGTAACTATAGAAGTTACCACCTTTTCACACATTTTTTTCTGAGAGCGTACGTCCGAATAAAGACGTTTGCTCTTTGACTCCGCTCGGTCTTCCTACAGTATTACAGTCACACCTGCCAGAACTATTGAACAAGAAACATACTGCCGGGGCCTACAAGGAAGGTGGTCGATATTGAGTGAATGGCCAACTCTGAGAAACATGTGAGGCGGGACGCGAGTAGTTAGGGCGTATGTTGGAATAATGAGGGTTTTCTTTTCATACTACTTATTGATAATACTTACTTGCTGAGCAGAACTTCAAAAACGAAACCAAGCACTTTCTACGCAGGTAGGGTCTGCTATACCAGCAGAAAAATGCTTGATGGAAATACGCAATTTCCAGTGATGTTTTCTGACTTGGAGAGGATGAGTGGTTGAAGCAATGGGTATACGTAACAGGAATAATGTAGGAGCATGACAGGAAAGTGTCATAGCATCCATATTTAGTTTGCACGAGTGTGACCTAGAACCGCACACAAATCAGTCTCTAGTCTTGCAGCATGTTGTTCTGAGCTGACTTTTCGTCTCTCTCCTCACTCTCCTGGTGCAGGATAAACCAGTGTCCTTCTTTCAACCTGTGCCGAGAATACACGGGCCAGGGAAGTAACTAGCTCGCTCGCACTGTTACGCCACCTGCCGGAGTCGAAACCGAAACGATGAAGCTCAGCCTGTTTTATATATACAGGGTGTTATTTTCATTTGATTTTAATAAAAAAATTGAATTTCTTTAATTGAACTCCAAAATTTCCCAAGTCAACCTAACGTTTTTTTTTTACAGAATTAGAGAGCCCGTAGCGAACTTAGTCAGATCAACTAAGAAATTCGCTCGATATTGCAAATAGAACTGCCCCAAAAAAGTCCCGAAATTGCGGCTTCAGAGTTTCGGGTATTCTACGGCGCACAAAATATGTCGCAAAGACGCGCGGAGAGCCTGACATGCTCAGTGCCCCCACGAAGCTAGTACAATTTATCGCCGAACCGGCGTGCAGCACAAGACGTGCCGATAACAAGGCGGTTGACATTGCACCATACGTTCATAAGCGGCAAACAAAAATGATTCCGCCTCTTTTTCCCGCCCTCTTTTTTTTCGACCTTCTATCTTTAAGGGGGCAGGAGCATGTGCTGCTCTCTGCGCATCTTTGCGACTGATTTGGTGCGCCGCTGAATACCCGAAACTTTGAAGCGTCAATTTCGGGAATTTTTTTGGGCAGTTCCATTCGCAATATCGAGCGAATTTCTTGGTGGATCTGACAAAGTTCGCCACGGGCTCTCAAATTCTGTAGAGAAAAACGTTAGGTTGACTTGGGAAATTTTGGAGTTCAATTAAAGAAATTCATTTTAATTAAGATGGCAAATTCAGCTGCCACACAAGTGCCGTTTGCCCCGCATTTTTCCGTCGCCCCGTTTTTTAATAAAGTCCGAATGACACGTTTTTTGAAACACCCTCTATAAAAAACACAGAGCAAAATTCTGATTATTATTATTTGCTACTGGCGGAATTTACAGTCCCCGTCTACGAAACTAAGCTGAATACATTTTTTGGAGGTTCGAAGTTGCGTTGCAGATCATGAGTCTTGTTTTCTTTCTCGTAGCGCCTTGTTCTTTGGTGTCTGAACACTAGCGCCCTCTGCATACACAGAGGGAGCTAGTATTCAGGCACCCTGTCTTTTTCGTTTTTGGAGCGCCACTAGACACCGAAGTTAGGGAACAGAGGATCAGCAAAAATAAATAATACCAGGTAGCTTACCAGGTACTCCTCATACGCGTTAATATACGGGAGGGAGTCGTGCTTACGAATAGCGCTACCCTCCTCTCTCTTTGGAGGCGCCTGCTACGTACCTGCAGAATAAATTTCTGGTCGATTTCCCCTAGCGGACAATTGTGCTTTTGTTCAAGCAATCCGTTAAGGTAACGACGATATGTACCGCAGATAAAAGCGAGAAATTTTCGTGCTTTGGTCTGCCAGCATTTATGCCAGCACTTTCTCTCGCTATCTTACGCCTGTCTTACTCTCTCGCTTTTTACTTTTATTCTATCCGTTTTCTTTTCGTCGCTTTTTTCTTTCCGCTTCGCATTTTTTCTTCGCTTTTTCCGCTTTTATACCGCTTCGCTCGCGTTTTTTTTTTATTTTTTTGAGTTCATAACGCCGTTTTTGTGTTATAACGTTTCAATGTTTTCTAGTGTCAATAATGCGTACCCACAGGACATGTCCTGTGGGGCGATGTCGTGTTCCTCTCGGGACACGCTCACTCGAAACAACCATCGACCAAACTGGATAATCACTACTGCTCTGATCGCCGGATTCGCAGTGACCATGAACTTCTACGCACTCAATCTCCTGGCTCCGGAAATCAATCACTGGTGCAAACAACCGGAAGACATGAGGAACTACACTTCAGAGCAGTGGAAAGAGATAGCTATTCCGAAGCAGAATGGCAAATATTCTAGTTGTCTTGTCTTTCAACAGCCCACATCATCAGGACCCAACAGGAGCGTAATAAACTGCTCCCTTTGGGATTTTGATCCAAACGTAAACGTCCGAACCCTGACAAACGACCACCACTTAGTCTGCGGCAGAAGAAAAATGACTGCAACATCCAGAGCCGCTTACTTCGTGTCTGGTCTGTGTACCACTCCGCTATGGGGCCACCTGATCGACGCTTTCGGTCGCAGAAATCTGCTCATCACAGCTACCGCCGGAACGTTGTTCTCTACCATCGCCATGATCTTCTCTTGGAGCTTCGAAGCGTTTCTCACGTTCCGCACAGCTCAAGCTGCAGCGCTGAGCCTGCTGAGGGTCGTCAGCGTTGTGGCCCTGTTCGACCTGTCGACAACAAAGACACGTGACCGAAACGTCTGCATTTGTCACTACGGCGAATCATTTGCACGCCTCGTACTCGCTTTTCTGACGGGCTCGATCATCGATAAGAACGTAATCTACATCTTACTCATGGTGCCGGCCTCTTCACTGCTGTACAACTTGTTCACTGCCAGGGAATCTGGCAAATGGCTCGCGGCCACGCACCCTTGGCTTTGCGGCGCTGTTTTGTGGGTCAACAAAGCAGGAATCCTCTTTTGAGGACGTCTTCATTTTTGACCGGAGCCTTACTACTGTACGTATACCACCACTGTCAATGCTAGCTCGCACGTCCTTCGTCACCTGGAATAGCCTAGTGATAGCTGGTTGTCTAGCCTGGGTTCTGCAGTCATTGTCACCGCTGCGTGACTTCTGGTCGCGAGCGGTCATCGTATTCATACAGACATCGGGGGTCTTCCTCCTGCCGATAATTCTGACGAGATACAGAAAGAAGACAGTCTTGGCAGGAAACCTCGCCGTAGTGACGGTTCTACTATTACTGCTTTGTACAGTTGAAGAGTCCGACCATTACTACGCAACGAAAGGCCTTCAAGTTGCCGTATATTGGGTGTTCTCAATGTCCCTGTGTCTTACCAACATCTACAGCGTGGAACTTTTCCCATCGGTTGCCCGAGCCTCCGGGTTCTCGGTCTCGTACTTTACAGCGAGGGCAGCGACCCTCATAGTCCTTCTGCGACCATACGCAGAACTGCGCTTCCACTTTAGCATGCCCTTTGCACTCATGGCTGTGCTATGCGGCACCTTACTAATGGCTTTGAAGTATGTACCATCCGAGGTCAAAGAAGACGACTAACACATCGTCAAGGACCCCCACCGAACTACCATGTACGAGCACACTGGAACGCACCCCCAAAACGGCGTATTGCCTCAGGCCTTTGTACGAAGACTGGAAGGAATATGACACATTGGGACATTCGTGTTCGAAGATGAGCACGACGCACAGTAGTGGAGTCCTCTCCTCTCCTACGCCACAAGATGAACATCGGGTTCGAATCCCGATGCCAGCTATGTCGTCCGAGGTTTTCCCTGGGTTTTCCTCAGACACTGTCAGACATACGTCGGCAGAGTTCCCTTAGAAGTCGTCCCAGGAAGCGCATTCCAGCAGAATGGTAGCCGTTCTCCTCTGTGCAGCAGGATCGCCATCGTCCACAACAATGTACTGCGGTCGTCGTTCTCTCTAGCCATGATCTAACGCTGTACGTGCCCGACTGCTCGAATGTAAACGTATCGTATGTGAAATAAATTTCAACACAAACAGAAATAGCTGTCCGTTTTTTGGGGGCTCCCATGCGAAGGCCAACAGCTGTGGCATGCGAGGTTTGTAACTTAGGCCGAAGAACGTGCCCCGCTGGAAACAGTAGGCACGATCTTATTGACTTTTCCCCGCTATTTTAATAAGACTCAGTGAGAAAATACACTACGAATTCATTCAAAATGTGAAAGTCCGCTATTCCTCATTCACTGAATTGGAACTTATGCAGAAACTGGCCTCCGCCGTGCCGTGAGTAGTATAGACATAGACTGTATAATTTTCGAGCGGCATAAGAACCGAGCGGCATAAGAACCGAGCGGCACAAGAACCGAGCGCTATAACGGCCTCTTTTTTCTAATCCAAGATGGCCGATTCTAAGCCAACACAATCCAGTTCTAAGCCAACACAAGCCAAATCCAAAGCCATCTGATTGGCCGCCATTAGCTCCGCCCACTTCACACGTTGATTGGCCCATGCTAAGCCTACTGATCTTTGATTGGTTGACCGTAGCTCCTTCATGCTAATTAATTGGCTCCGCCCCCACTTCACACGCTGATTGGCTCATGCTAAGCCTTGACTGAGCATTGGTTGGTTTACCGTAGCTCCACCCCTTCATGCTAATTACTTGGCTCCGCGCGCCCGTTGATTGGCCACCGCTACTGATCGCGCGCGCGTTGATTGGTTCACCATAGCTCCGCCCCCGCCCGTTTATGTTCATTACTTGACTCCACCCCGCCCCCCAGCGGGCTTCACGCTGATTGGCCGGCGCGACCGCTGATTGGTCCAGGCGCGGCTGCAGCGACCCCGCTGCGGCCCTATCTCAGATGTCCAAACTTACCCATCTGATTGGTCAATTCTAAGCCACTCTCCCAGCCCCCCCATCTGATTGGCCGCCGCCACTGCCTTCACCGGCACCCACCAGACGGCCCGTTGCGGCCCTATCTCAGATGTTCAAACTTATACCGATTGGCCCGCCACCAGACGGTGCGCGGCGGCGGCGGCGGCGGCTTCAGATGGTTCTAACCTATCTCAGATAGCTCTATGAGATCGAACAGACAGGGAAAAAAATACCTTTCAACGTTTATTGAGCAATGTTTGAGGAAAAGCATGGCAGTTTTGGAGAGGTTGATTCCCTTGATGCTGGGCATGGTTCCACGGAAGTGACGGATCATGTAGACGTCTCCGGGACAGCGGCTGAGAAAAATTTCGTCCTCCGTGAGTTGGCACTTCCGCGTGCACTGGATATCTTCGTAGCTGTCGCTCACGTCCAGCGAGTGAAGGCACGTACGCAACGATCCAGTAGCGTTCCTGTCCAGGTTAATGCCGGACCGCATAGGTACCACGTGCCACTCTCTGATGGCCAAGATGTCGCCGGGGCATTCGTGCGCGTACGTGTGCTTATCCTTCTCCAGCTTGATGCTCGCCGTACAGTTGCCGGCGTCCAACGCCAGTGCGCACGAGACGAGCGAGAAGAGAACGAGGTACCACATCCTTCCAGTGACGCAGGTCAAATGACGCTACTCCTACTCATCCACCGCATTATCTGTGCGGCGGCGGGGGAAAGAACGCCAGGTGAAATCTCGCTATCTACGTCATCCACTCGAGCTTACCATATTCGCAGCTTCCGTACGGGTAGGAGTCCACGTCATTGTAGAGATATCGTTTGTCGTCGTACGCCATCAGACTTCTCTTCACATTTCTGATGGTGTACATGCACTGTTTCTTTCCCACTATTGACACCTGTTCGTGCGATACGCTGGCGTGCTTGAATAGGGTATCGCGGTACGTGTCATGGAGGAGGTGTTTGCGCACAATGTTCTTTTTGACCCCTTTAGCTCTTGCAATTTGTTTTCCCCCGGCTAATTTGATGGAGTACATTTTGGCTTTCAGGCATATTACTTCCTCGATGGGTACGCTACCCGTTTCACTTTTGAACGCGCCAAGTCTACCGCGATTCCTCTCGCTGTACAGTGGATGATCACGATCGAAGGAAGACAAGTCTAAATGGTCGTCGGCGATCGCGCGTAACTGATCTTCGTAGTCCTTGCAGAATAGGCCGAGGATCAGAGAATCCGTGTCAAAGTAGCAGGTAATCACCGGACAAGTGAGCTTGCTCAGCAGGGTTTCATAATAGAACGAGTACATGGTTAACTTACTCAGTTCTAAAATCGTGAAGCCAATCTGCAGGGGGAAATCGCATCGCACTTTTCTCTTGCGCATTTCGAACATGACACAATCGGGGGACAAAATTTCCATTCGCGCGCATTCCGCCTGACTCCCGAGGCGACTCGCCGTCTCCTCATCGAAGGCTACTCGAATGTCTCGCATATTAAATTTATTTAGCAACGTACGCCCGAAGACCGCATTATTTGAGATTTTATAGAAATTTTTCTCGAATGTCGTGCTCGATGCGACGCGTCTGGCAACATTGTCCTCAATGTAGGGACGCAGGAATGGTGCCTGACGAAATTTTAGAATTCTGTGAATTTTTGTCACCCGCATGCCCAGTCTACAATAGAGAGCGAGCAGCGCGTAATGAACCACGTACTCGACCTTGTCCTTGCACGTGAGCAGCAGCTTTTTGCTGTTCGCCGGCTGATACATTAACTCTTCGAGGAGCCCTCGCTGGAATGGTGAGAGCCATTCCTTCGGGACGACCGCCTTCTCGGGAGCCAGGGGGAAGTACCGCGTCAGCGCGTGGATAGATTTTGGATACTCCAAATCGCACACGTACACGTATCCCACGTCCGAATCTGTGGGATGACGCATAAAATCCACGGAGCTAAAATCCTCGACCCATTCGAAATCGCCGACTGGGAGGTGCTTTATCATACTGAATCCGTAAAGATTGTTGCAATCTATGTACGATATGTACACCTCCTCTTTATCGGGATCGTAGCCACTGCACAGCGGGTTGTTAGCCCGTAAATGACGCCTGCTCGCCTGACAGAGTCCACCTCTAACACCCGATTCGATGGTCCGGTACATGTCCTCGGCGATGATCAGCTCCAATTTCGCCCGCGTGTAATTTAGAGCGCATTGCCACGAATAGGATGCCAGCGAAACACAATGAAGCAATTCCAATCCGCGCGCGTCGTAGCACAGGCGCCGGAAGTGCTGCATTACGTCAGCATGTAACAGGGCATCCGTTTTCAGGTACAATGCATTATAATCCCTCAGATTCGAGCATCCAAAACGTTCAAATACGTGCAGCGCGTACTGATAGTCTTCGTCGCTTATATCCTCCCCCGTCAGATCGTTTCGGAAGGCGGATTTTGCCGGCAGAGCCAATTCGTCATAGACCGCGAACGAGCTAACGTGGCTGTACGGGAATACACCTTTACGAAGCAAAATTTCGTAGTCGTCTCCAAATACCTGCTTCAGGCATTGGAACGCCTCTGCGCCCCCCATGGATTTGACGGTTTCCACGAGCTCTCCCAGCGACGAATTTAGGTACTGCATGGTATCTCTGAATAGGAAGGTGCCAATTTCGAACGATCGGATTTTTTCCATGGAACTGGCCACGATGAAGGGAGCTCGCTTCCACCCGAGAAGGTGAAATTCCCGCAGTAGTCCGGCCAAATCGTAGGCCAGATTGTGCACCATGATGGGCAGTTTTTCCCGCGTCGTGCACGCTACGTTACAGGGGTTGCACAGCGTCGCGATGTAATTTGTCTCGCCGGCAGTACAACGCTTGGAATGGTCGTGGTGCCGGACACGGGATACATCTTGCGCGAACTCCCGCCCGCAGTACGCGCAGTGGGTGGCAGCTCTGTGCCGCGCTCGTTGCTCATCATTCAGCACCATTTCCGCGGGGCAGGCGTTCAGGGCGATCATCTCGTCCCGCATTTCCATCAAAGCTCTGACGCACTGCCTCGCGGAATCTTCACCGTGGTGCGCCCTGATGCGCATCACCTTCGAGTCGTGGGTGCGTACGAGCACGGCACAAAAGCTCGAGGTGACGTGACGCTGCATGCCAACACCACTGGGCGCGAGTACGCTCTCCGTGTCCAACGCGACGACGTAGTTGTACTGCTGCTTGTACTGTATTTTAGTAAACTCTACAAAGTTTTTGCCCGGTTCGCAAAATTCCAATATGATTTCGTTTACGTCCGCGCACAGGCGACGATGTTTCGCCATGCTCTCTTCCTTGTTAAAAGAGCGCGTGCAACGCTCGCATACGAAACGCCTGTTGTCTCTCATCAGTAAGCGCTCGAGAGACTTGATTCCGAAAAAATGTTCATCTACAGCCAATAAGTGAATTTTCTTTTCATACTCGAGTTTTGGGGATCGCGACACGTGCACTCCCTGATCGACGTACTCGTATACGTACACGGATATCTTGTTTTTATCTTCGAATTCGTCCAGATCAGAGTAGGAAACGGGGAAGCGACTAGGCCACCAGTACTCCGCGGCATAGTTTTCACATTTTTTCCACGAATTACTTTCCTGCGGGTGCAGGAGGGCAAGCGTATTGTATTTAAAACACTCACCCTCCTTATGTGCTGGTAAATGAATATTCGTCAGCACGTTCCTGCGTTTAGCCAAATGATCGGGAAGTGCCCCTTTGCATCCGAATTTTTTAGTTTTCACCGCGGAAATGCATATTTGAACCTTTTGGACGTCGGTGGACACGAACCCGCTCCCTTCCCGCTGATAATTTTCTACGCGTCCCATGGACTCCTGAATCGCGTCCATTAGGGTATTCCCGACGGCTCCATCGCTGTGGACTTCGCGAGCAAACGCCATAAAGTGGGCTATGTGCGCGGTTATCTCCCCCTGAGTTTCCCTCACCATTAAAACATCGGAACAAATGCAAAACCTAAAGGGTATTCTTTGCGCCCTCAATATGGCGAGCATATCGTGAAAGTGACTCATTAAATATTGTCGCAAATCCTCTACTCCCTGATCGTGAACAGATGCCAATAGCGTGAATCTTTTGACGATACCTCTAAATGCGACGTCAGTCTGGAAGAAGGGCAGGAAGGATGTATCCACGTCGGGGTGAGATCGCATCACGTGAGCAGGCAGTGTAGGAGGTGCGCCGTCCCGAGAATCGTCGTCGTCGTCCGATTCATCCTCGATATCGTGAGGATCAAAAAAGCAGAACACACACCGAGGCACTGAAAATAAACGCGCATCAGTAAGAAACGTGCAACAAGTAAAGGAGGGAATAACTTACTTGTGAAGCGAGTGAAAGCAGACTGTTCCCCCCCTGAGGCGATCGCGCGGCTTATAAACCGGCATCCACGCTACATGCGCCAACACGTTGGGGCTCGCTTGTTTCCACGCGGTCGTAAATCATGTGGCACCTCGAGGATGAGGCCGCGTTGGGGGCCATCTGTTTAATATCAGAACGCGCGCGCGGCCGCAATGGTGAGCATTCACCGTCGAAGAAAATGTTGCGTCAAGGTAATGTAAATAGGTCTTCTCCGAGAAATTGGGTCACCTTGAGTCGGTTGCATGTTCCAACACGTTGGGGTCGCCTGTTTTATATCAAAATGCGCTTCATGGCCGAAATGAGTTTATACTATAGAATGGTGAGCTTTGTTTTATTCTCGGGGAAGTTGCGTCAAGGTAATGTAACGAGAAATTGGGTCACCTTGAGACAAGCCCCAACACGACGGTGCCATCTGTTTAATATCAAAAACGCACTTCCACCCATCCTGGCGGGCCCTAGCGAAAAAAATGTTGCGTCAAGGTGATATAACGAGAAACTGGGTCACCTCGTAAATCATGTTTTCCGAGGCCACACGTATTAAAACCAAAAGTAAACTGTTGTGCTTGATGAGACAAGTCTATCTGAAGGAAAATATCCCTACGAGCCCACCCGCTCATTGCCGAAACAAGCGCCAAAAACAAAGGGTTCGCTTATGCAGTTTCCAAATGTCCTTCGCGCGCGCGCGCATCGGACCCAAGCGAAAAAAAAATATTTCAAGGTTTCTCCGAGGAACTGGGTCGCCATGGGGCCACCTGTCCAATATCAAAACGTACTTCACGACCAAACTCCGTGGCGAGCTCAGTCGCAGAAAATGTTGTCAAGACGGTGTAAACAGATTTCGGTTTCAAAACCTAGAAGGCCGGCAGACGATCCACATTTTTATATCACGGCACCACATAAACAACCATCACGAACTTTGTGCGTTCAGCGTGTTCAAAACAAGTTTGCGCATTCAGACGAAACAAGGTTGCGCGAGCGTGGAAAGGAGGGGTTGCCTACAAAAACGATCTCGTGAGCCCAGACCTCATCCACTGCTCACCCGATTGCAACCACCCCAGACTGAAATCGTAAGTACTGAATAGATTACACGTCATTCAATGGGTATAGCTTTTTTTCACGTGTTTCAGATGAACTGTCCAACCTGCTCTCGGCCTTTACCGGAAGGATCGCACTTCCGCGTTTTGGTCATCGGACCTAAGGTACGGGACGCAACATCACCACCACCACAGCCACCACTGCAGCCCTCGCCGGAGCCGGAATATATATGCACTGATTTGAATGCGCTCTCGCCGATGCTGCCACCAACACCGCCGGACAGCTGAGCCATCAAGTGCACGTGCTACCTTCTTCTTCTGTGCTCAACCATAGCTGGACTATAGACCGGTCATAACATCGCTTCTACGCCTTCCTCTTTGTTCTACTGAGTGCCATCACAGCCAACAGCTTTGCTCATGCCGCATATGAGGAGCACCGCTTCGAAGCCATGTATGTTTTTTTTTTTTTCTTTCGCGCTATCATCTACCGCTTAATAAACGCTTCCAGCCAATGCCTATAAATCGTAGTTGTCTGTTGAGGAGGGGTTCACGCTAAGTGAAACGACGCGCTTTATCCGGAAGAAAAAGAAGAAAAAAGAAAATTCCCCTCGCGAAGTTGTAAATCTTTATACTCGGTGGGGGTGGTTCGCGTTACCCGCCGCAGTCTCACCACCGAAAGAGCAACAGTGAGTACCAACTTATTTTCACTCCAATAGCTATAGACTTGCGTGCATATTTCATATGCAATGCCCAACCTGTGGTCACCGTTTGCCGGAAGGGTCGCATATCCGTGTTCTTGTGGTGGGAGGCCAGGAGGCTCCATTACCACCTCCCTATAGTGAACCACAACCGCCTCCACCTAGCTATTTTGAAGAGCAGCGCGGAAGGGGTCGCGGACGTGGGTTGCTGTCTATCACGCCGCAAACGAACGACCAACAGCAACCATTTGCCGTCGCTGGTCGAGGCCAGCGACGCGCCATGTAAACAAAAAGTTAATAAAACACGACGGTAAAAACAGTGTGTTCTATGCGTTCGCGTGGGGGAGAATAAAGGACGCCAGGCGTTTTTAAGCGACAAACAACTTTTCTAGCAGCTTTATTGATTTTAGGTCATTAGCGGCGAGATTATCGGAAAACAGGGATACAATGCTCTTCAGTGATTTCCCTTTCGCCAACAATGTCGCCGCGATACAACAGTACACACCACACATTGGAGAATACAGGCTTTGGATACAGACATCATTATATTCGTCGACGGTGAGGCGTTTCAGCTCGGGTTCGATGGGCGGCAATCCGAAGGAATCAAAGTAGATGAGGTCATCCTTCATTTTCGCGTACAAAATCCAGTGCTCCCCAGCTTGCTGTCGCCGATCGGTGTTCACCACGATCATACCCGGTCTATCCAGTGCGGGCAGACGATCGTCTCGAGCGTATACACCGCGGAAGAGTGCCGAAGTGTAATCGTTGTACTTCAGGAGTCTCTCGATATCTTGCTCGAACATCGCTAATCCAGTGTGACGTTCCTGTTCTTATCGATGGACATAATTCGCACACTCTCGGACAGTATCAATACGGTCGTGGGTTCGGCCAAGGCACGTCGGAACTTGAGTTGCAGACGAACGTTTCCACGCCTGATCGGTGACAGGTGGACGGAGGATTGATCGGGATCCAGGTCGTAGTACAGTAGGAACTTGTTTCCAACGTAGTGGTCGTATTCGTAGGAGACGTGCTTCTCACACAGCTGCTCCAGGAGGTTGAAGTGGCTTCGGTGGTTCAGGTTATTGTTGAAGTCGAACGTGTCTATTCGCTGCGTCCCGTTCACGGTGAGCGTCGCCGACTCAATGTCGCAGTTCACGAATCGGTACGGGTCCCGATTGAATGCTCCCTGGTAGGCTAGGGTGGGCACGAATGCGACCACCACCTTAGACGGTATCTTCTCAGGAAATAAATCTTCCAGGCATGCATCCAGGTTGCCAACTGGTAGCGAACGAATACGCGATTCACTTCCGGCCAGTGTGTAGAGAGCCTTGCGCTTCTGCAATTCCGTTTCGTGTCCGAGGAATAGGCTGGGAGACACGGTGATTTTCTTTATGTACAAAGTGGCACTCATGATTTCCACTCTATGCGTGTGCTGCTCCTGGTCGGTCTTCATAATGCGGAACGCGTCGGAGCCTTGATAAAAAACAAGCCTAATTTCCACTCCGATATGAGTAGCTTAGGCTGCAGGAAAATGTCCGAGTTGATCTTGGAAACCAGGTCGATGGTCTTGCCGCCACGTGTGAGGTTGTATCGTTCGGCCGGTCCACGAGCGCGAATGTTGTTTTCCGTTTGACGCGCTTCTTCTTGCGTGTACAGACCTGCTTTATGCACGGTATTTTGCTCCGTGGTGCTGGCGTGAAGCAAAATATCCAAGTAGCTTCTATAGCTATACAAATCATTATTCGTAATCATGGTCTGATTCAAGAAGACGGCTACGTTCTTGAAAAGCGAGCTGGCGAACGCGTTGACGGGGTAGACCTCGTCGTAGGTCGTCCGATCGCCAGCCTGTGTTTCCGGTAGCGAACCATCGTCACGTACGATGCGGACTTTCGTCACTATGTACGCGGAGTTCAAATCGAGATAGTGGTGCCCCAAATTCGAAAGCTGGAACTCTATGACGGAGGATATGTCAGCGACCGGGTAGAATACCTCATATTCCCCCTTCAGTATATGCCACTGCGTTCCCGGCACGGAAAATAACTGTGTTTCCGACTTATCCAACAGAGGAGTGTCGGGATGTACGACGTTAATCGTGTCCATCTCGCAACTAAATTGTGGCCGCGCAACCAGCGTGATTTATGCCGTCGAAGACGTCCGGTTTTCTCCTCTTTCTTCGCCCGCCAGCCCCTCCGAGGTCGCGGAGAATTTCACGGCCCGTATCTTTCGCCGATCTTTTAAGCGCACTTCGGAAAGAGTCTCCCTCCGACAGATTTTTGGCCACGCGCTTAGCGGCCGCAACAGCCGTCTTTTTTAAGTAGGGCGATACGCGTTTAAAGAGTGGAATAGCGAAACGCCCGAGCTGAGAAAAGAAATTGCCTCCCCTCTGGTACAGGTGCGACCTGTATACCGTCGGAACGCCAAATCCGTAGATTGGTACCGCTTTAGTGTACATGCTTAAAGTGCAGCGTCAGCGTCGATCTACCGCGATTTTGTAGCGGTAGCTTGCGACCGGTGTCGTCGCGTATGGAGACGGTGATTGAGGAAATTTCGCGCTGCACTAACTTAAAATACTGAACGGGTAGAAAGCTGAAACTCAGTTGTTCTTTCGTTCTATCGTATACGAATGGAATTAATTTCAGTATCGGATGCCGCCCGTTTCCCACTACGGAGGGCGTGACGAGATCCGTGTATATCATAATACAGTTAATGGGAAGATCTATGGTCACTTCGTCGACGCCCGTATCGTTTTCCGTAAATACGGTTTTCGCGCCGAAACCCAGTAGGTACGCAAAGTAATCGGATAATGTAAGCGACACGTTTTCCCGCAAGCTCAACGAACACTTCCTCGCCCATGCATCGTACGTGAGGGAAGCCTCCGGCTGCAGACGCTCATGGATGGCGCTCACGAGAGCTTCGGGTGTTTCGTAGTAATTCGGTGGAAGTGAAATGCGCCGACTTTCCGTCTCTCGAGTGTTTATGTGGATGCGGTACGTCTTCACTATGGGATTACACGTGATGTGCTTTCGGGATCCTTCAACGTGGATGTGCTTCACCTGAATGAGGTCCAGGAACTCGGTCGACAAGTTGAAATTCGTCGGGAGAGAAAGCGAGTAAGTGTTGTCTTTGTATTCACCCGTGATTCTGTATCGTTCGTCGCTCTGAAGAATTCGTTGAATGTGTCGGTAATGAGCGATCGGGGTTCTAAAATTAGATCGTTATTGATCACTATCACCCGGCGAACTCGCATCATAACGGCTCTTTCCTCCGCGAGCGGTAACACGTTTGGGACGGCGCGTACTTTACCGCCCTCCCGGTGATCTCCATCGATGTCGACGATTCCAAAGGCGAGATGCAGCGGTCTGTCGATTAGTTTCGCCGAGCGCACGCGCGACGGTAGCTTAAACACGTAGTGATCTTCCTCGTAAGTCCACTCTATCCCATATTCGGGGAATATTTTATTCAGTAGCGTGTCCGTGTCTTCGAACGTGAGCTGTTTCGTTTGCCACTTCTCCGTTGATAGCGTTATCAGGTTATCAGGCGCTTGGTTCACGTTCAGGAAGCTGTTGGGAATGGAAAATCCCTCTAGACCGACGACGTACGAATCATCCAGGTGTAGCGGCTTATCTAACGCGATCGTGAAGTCATTCAACGTGTTGGACGGGTACAGGTCCATGCTGGCGTTCGAGAGCAGATACACGTAAAATTCATTTTCTGACATCGTTGGCGGGCACCCAAGAATCGTGATCTTTGGCGTATCCGAACCAACGAACCAAGTAGTGCAATACCCCGTTAATTTTCTTCTTTCTAATCACCGCGGATATGAGTCGCTTATCGTACGAGGAAAGATGGTGGACTGGCTGCAGCTCCTGCTCGTAGAATGATCCCAGTATTTCTTTTCCCGTCGAATCTTTCACGTACACTACGGGCGGATCGGTCTTTCTCGTTCGCGACACCTCGAACACTTCGGCCGTCCACCTTTGATCGTAGCCTTTGGCGAACACGCCGCGGTCTAACGCGAGCCGCACCTGGTCCCCTGATTTATACTTGCTCTCGCGCGGGGTCGTCTTACGATTCAATCTGTTGAACAGAGCTACTTCATTTCCGGCGTTCACGTTTTTCGGCTTTTCGCCCGTGACAGAGTGTACCGAGTCGTTATAGTCGGCCACTATCTTCGGCAGCGCGTTGATATAATTAAACTTCCCCGTACTAGTGAAATGCCTGGCTATTCTTTCCCTAATTGTTCTCTGCACGCGTTCACAGGAGGCCGCTTTCATTCCGCTTTGTGTGCTATAGTGATTTAGCAGCGACTGAAAGTACTGACGAACTGCGGAACCCCAAAATTCGCTCCCGCGATCCGTGAGCAAATTCTTCGGAATTCCGTGACGGAAAACTCGTTGGAAGGCTTTCTTTACGTCTTGCGGGCGCTTTGTGCGAATGGGGACCATGTACAGGTACCTCGATAGCGTATCTATGACCGTTAGGATGTACCTGAAGCCCTTGTTAAATTTCTGATATTTGCGCATATCCAGAAGGTCTGCCTGATATAAATCCCGCACGTGAGTTGCGATGATGGAGCGCCGCTTAAATTTTTTCTTCACTGGCTTGTGAAGGGTGTAAGCATCTTCTTTTTTCAGCTGTTCCACGGCTTCTGCGCGCGTGAGCTTGTGATAACGTCGGTACCGATCCACTCCACCTAACCCTTTCTCCTTGATCTTTCTATAGGGCCCCATATTTGCTCCAGCGAGCAATGCGGTGTATTTTCAGAGCGCTTATAATTTTCGATACTTTTTTGTACCAGCGGGGTTTCTTGATGAGCGCGCTACGACGTGCTAAGTAGCTCACGAGAGCCACAATGTTTGAGCGATTGATTCGCTTCCCTCTATGTACTAGCACATTATCCGCCTGCCAGGTGAAAACTTTCTTCAATTCTTTTAGCACAGATTTCGCGCGTGCTTTATCAACGCCGGAGGGTAGAAGATTAAAATCGAATGGATTGGGTTCTGGTTCGGGCACCGAATGGACAGGTTCCAGAGGAGGAGGAGGAGGAGGAGGAGGATGATAGTGAGCTCGCTTCAGCAAGTAATAGAGGGCTTCCAGTATTTTGCCCACTTTTACATCGTCCGAATCGTTAGATTTCAGAACTTCACCTATTTCTATTCTATGAGCCATGACCGATGGCTTTGGATATCGCTCGCCCGGCGACTCCCGCCACGAGACTTGATAGCCCTGAGAGGAGCAGTGGAAGTATGGGAATGAGACCACCTCGTTGTCCCCTAATATATTTCTTCAACTGCCGGGGGCACTTATGAAGTGACTTGTAGGCGAGGAAGCGGAGGATTTTTTTGTGTTTCTTCAGGTTTTTATGAAGTTCCGTCGAAAGTGGGATATTTCCGCGTAGAATGTTCAGACAGATTTCCGAAAGGATTCGAATGTCGTCGCAGCTGAGCTCTTTAAGTAACTCTGCGCGGTGCGTCGGTTTGCTGGCGGCCAATACTTTGAGGAGCGTGAGATGTCTTCTAAGATCGGCCGTCATTTCGCGGGCGTAAACAGGAACTGCCGGTCGTGCGGTAAAATACCCGTTCGCAGGCTACGAGAGGGAGGTGTTTGCGCGTGCAGATCCACAACTAAATAACCGTGCGCCTTCTCCGTCGCCTGGTTATATGCGTCGAGAAAATAGGAGAGCCCCTGTTTCCCGAATACCTGACGTCCGAAGGTTTCGATCTGTTGTACGGACCGCGCGTTCCGGAACAATACGATATAACTGGCGTTCAGCGATATCGTTCGAAAAGCGGCATTGTGATAGAACAAGGCTTGTGTGATCAGGATCACGGACGCATTCTTATGGTGGCTACCACGTACAAACAGCGACTCTACCTCCGATAGAACCCCCTTTTCCGTGATTTGATCGTCAATAACTATGAGAGTGGGATATCGCTCATCCCAATCTGCGGGTATCCTGTCCATAAACTCCACACCGTCGAAATCCTTTTCCCAGCCGGCTGCATACTTTCGTACGTAGAGTATCTTCTGCGGTGGAATGCTAAATAATTCGGGATGTCTCATTATATTCTGCGTGAGCACCGTCTTCCCACACATGGACGCGCCGGAGATGAGAATTCGAGCAGGGTGCTGGAACTGCATGCGCATCGTGGAATAACTCGAGCAGACTGTGTACCGAGGTGTGATGCATCTTTATTTTCATCCATAGCTCCTAGAGCGATTGATGATCGTCTCCAGGACTCTTATTTCTTCCTGACATAGTTCCTGAAGCTCGCGCAGTGATTGCTCCCTGTAAGCTGACAGGTACTCGTCCAAGATTTCGCGTATGATTTCCCGCAACTTGCTTGCGGTGATACGGGAGCGCAATATGTGGCAGCACATCTCGACGAAGTTCTCTCGCTCGTGTGACGCCTCGAAGCGGAACCGCGTGGAGTTGATGCACCTGAGTCGCGCCATCTGGTGGCACGAGGTAAGTTTGGATGTATGAGATAGAGACATTGGGTTAGAACCATCTGAAGCCGCCGCCGCCGCGCACCGTCTGGTGGCGGGCCAATCGGTATAAGTTTGAACATCTGAGATAGGGCCGCAACGGGCCGTCTGGTGGGTGCCGGTGAAGGCAGTGGCGGCGGCCAATCAGATGGGGGGCTGGGAGAGTGGCTTAGAATGGACCAATCAGATGGGTAAGTTTGGACATCTGAGATAGGGCCGCAGCGGGGTCGCTGCAGCCGCGCCTGGACCAATCAGCGGTCGCGCCGGCCAATCAGCGTGAAGCCCGCTGGGGGGCGGGGTGGAGTCAAGTAATGAACATAAACGGGCGGGGGCGGAGCTATGGTGAACCAATCAACGCGCGCGCGATCAGTAGCGGTGGCCAATCAACGGGCGCGCGGAGCCAAGTAATTAGCATGAAGGGGTGGAGCTACGGTAAACCAACCAATGCTCAGTCAAGGCTTAGCATGAGCCAATCATCGTGTGAAGTGGGGGCGGAGCCAATTAATTAGCATGAAGGAGCTACGGTCAACCAATCAAAGATCAGTAGGCTTAGCATGGGCCATTCAACGTGTGAAGTGGGCGGAGCTAATGGCGGCCAATCAGATGGCTTTGGATTTGGCTTGTGTTGGCTTAGAACTGGATTGTGTTGGCTTAGAATCGGCCATCTTGGATTAGAAAAAAGAGGCCGTTATAGCGCTCGGTTCTTGTGCCGCTCGGTTCTTATGCCGCTCGGTTCTTATGCCGCTCGAAAATTATACAGTCTATGTCTATACTACTGCCGTGTGACCAAGACCGCATCAACGGAGTATGAAACTAGTTAAACGGTTGGTTTAAAAAATTGAAAAAAAAAACTAAAATTGGTTTAGTGGGCGTCAATGAGAAACTCAGACTTCCAATTGATCTAATGAGATCCGAAATGTTGTGTTTTACGGACTGCACCGATAGAAGGAACGAGGAACTGGCCTAATGCGTATCAGTGAGTAACTTCCACTTGATTTAATGGGATCCAACATGTTGCATGACAGCCAATAAGTGAGAAGCCACTTGCTGAAAGAACCAGGGCAATGGTGACCAACGGTACATCATCACTCTCAAATTAACTAATAATATGATTACGAAGAACGGCGTACGTCCATGTAGAAAATGAACTATCTCGAGAACGCATCCAAGTAAAAAAGAAATTAAGTTCCAGAATACGCATCGTATCAAAAATATTACAAGTGAAATTTAAATGAAAATTTCAAATTAAAATATATTCCGAGCAAATCAGCTGAGGAGGCGAGCAGACCGGCGGCCACGATGTCACCAAAAGCAAGCGTTGTAATACAGTACATAATGGCCCGTCCGAGTTGAAAATAGTCGCGACCGTGTCCTCAAAAGTACATAGTGGCCCGACCGAGTTGAAAATAGTCGCGATCGTGTCCTCAAAAGTACATAGTGGCCCGTCCGAGTTGAAAATAGTCGCGACCGTGTCCTCAAAAGTACATAGTGGCCCGTCCGAGTTGAAAACAGTCGCGACCGTGTCCTCAAAAGTACATAGTGGCCCGTCCGAGTTGAAAATAGTCGCGACCGTGTCCTCAAAGGTACATAGTGGCCCGTCCGAGTTGAAAATAGTCGCGACCGTGTCCTCAAAAGTACATAGTGGCCCGCCCGAGTTGAAAATAGTCGCGACCGTGTCCTCAAAAGTACATAGTGGCCCGTCCGAGTTGAAAACAGTCGCGACCGTGTCCTCAAAAGTACATAGTGGCCCGCCCGAGTTGAAAATAGTCGCGACCGTGTCCTCAAAAGTACATAGTGGCCCGTCCGAGTTGAAAACAGTCGCGACCGTGTCCTCAAAAGTACATAGTGGCCCGTCCGAGTTGAAAACAGTCGCGACCGTGTCGTCAAAAGTACATAGTGGCCCGTCCGAGTTTAAAATAGTCGCGACCGTGTCCTCAAAAGTACATAGTGGCCCGTCCGAGTTTAAAATAGTCGCGACCGTGTCCTCAAAAGTACATACTGGCCCGTCCGAGTTTAAAATAGTCGCGACCGTGTCCTCAAAAGTACATAGTGGCCAGTCCGAGTTGAAAATAGTCGCGACCGTGTCCTCAAAAGTACATAGTGGCCCGTCCGAGTTGAAAATAGTCGCGACCGTGTCCTCAAAAGTACATAGTGGCCCGTCCGAGTTGAAAATAGTCGCGACCGTGTCCTCAAAAGTACGTAGTGGCCCGTCCGAGTTGAAAATAGTCGCGACCGTGTCCTCAAAAGTACATAGTGGCCCGTCCGAGTTGAAAATAGTCGCGACCGTGTCCTCAAAAGTACATAGTGGCCCGTCCGAGTTGAAAATAGTCGCGACCGTGTCCTCAAAAGTACATAGTGGCCCGTCCGAGTTGAAAATAGTCGCGACCGTGTCCTCAAAAGTACATAGTGGCCCGTCCGAGTTGAAAATAGTCGCGACCGTGTCCTCAAAAGTACATAGTGGCCCGTCCGAGTTGAAAATATTTGCGAAGGTGTCCTCAAAAGTACATAGTGGCCCGTCCGAGTTGATAATAGTCGCGACCGTGTCCTCAAAAGTACATAGTGACCCGTCCGAGTTGAAAATAGTCGCGACCGTGTCCTCAAAAGTACATAGTGGCCCGTCCGAGTTGAAAATCGTCGCGACCGTGTCCTCAAAAGTACATAGTGGCCCGTCCGAGTTGAAAATATTTGCGAAGGTGTCCTCAGAAGTACATAGTGGCCCGTCCGAGTTGATAATAGTCGCGACCGTGTCCTCAAAAGTACATAGTGACCCGTCCGAGTTGAAAATAGTCGCGACCGTGTCCTCAAAAGTACATAGTGGCCCGTCCGAGTTGAAAATCGTCGCGACCGTGTCCTCAAAAGTACATAGTGGCCCGTCCGAGTTGAAAATATTTGCGAAGGTGTCCTCAAAAGTACATAGTGGCCCGTCCGAGTTGATAATAGTCGCGACCGTGTCCTCAAAAGTACATAGTGGCCCGTCCGAGTTGAAAATAGTCGCGACCGTGTCCTCAAAAGTACATAGTGGCCCGTCCGAGTTGAAAATCGTCGCGACCGTGTCCTCAAAAATACATAGTGGCCCGTCCGAGTTGAAAATAGTCGCGACCGTGTCCTCAAAAGTACATAGTGGCCCGTCCGAGTTGAAAATAGTCGCGACTGTGTCCTCAAAAGTACATAGTGGCCCGTCCGAGTTGAAAATAGTCGCGACCGTGTCCTCAAAAGTACATAGTGGCCCGTCCGAGTTGAAAGTAGTTGCAAACATGTCCTCAAAAGTACATAGTGGCCCGTCCGAGTTGAAAATAGTTGCGAACATGTCCTCAAAAGTACATAGTGGCCCGTCCGAGTTGATAATAGTTGCGAACATGTCCTCAAAACTACATAGTGGCCCGTCCGAGTTGAAAATAGTTGCGAACGTGTCCTCAAAAGTACATAATGGCCCGTCCGAGTTGAAAATAGTCGCGACCGTGTCCTCAAAAGTACATAGTGGCCTGTCCGAGTTGAAAATAGTTGCGAACATGTCCTCAAAAGTACATAATGGCCCGTCCGAGCTGAAAATATTTGCGAACATGTCCTCAAAAGTACATAGTGGCCCGTCCGAGTTGATAATAGTTGCGAACATGTCCTCAAAAGTACATAGTGGCCCGTCTGAGTTGAAACTAGTTGCGAACATGTTCTCAAAAGTACATAGTGGCCCCTGCGAGTTGAAAATAGTTGTAAACATGTCCTCAAACGTACATAGTGGGCCTTCCGATTTGAAAATATTTGCGGACATGTCCTCAAATGTACATGGTGGCCCGTCCGAGTTGAAAATAATTGCGAACATGTTCACAAAAGTATATAGTGGCCTGTCCGATTTGAAAATAGTTGCGAACATGTCCTCAAAAGTATATAGTGGCCCGTTCGAGTTTAAAATAGTTGCGAACAGGTTCTCAAAAGTACATAGTGGACCGTCCGAGTTGAAAATAGTTGCGAACATGTCCTCAAAAGTACATAGTGGCCCCTGCGAGTTGAAAATAGTTGTAAACATGTCCTCAAAAGTACATATAGTGGGCCGTCCGAGTCGAAAATAGTTGCGAACATATCCTCAAAAGCACATGTGCCTTGGTAGCTTGGTATTACACCTCTTCCTGTAAGCTATTGTTAAAGCATTCCGTACACGATTAAATGCATGTATGTGGAAGCGTTCCCGGTAGTCAAAAACAGATTAGTCAGTCTCTCTCAAAACGTTGGAGTGGTAGGATGTGTGCCGTCGCTCAAGGGCAGTTGGCGTCATTCGGGTTTGATTTTGTGGATTTTACCCGTTTCTGAGGTATTTAATCGATTTACCAAGCATTCTCGTTTTTTCAACGCCGTTTTCCATGTTTTTGCACGTGCTCGTAGGCAATACGCCCGTTGACAAGAGGACCGTGCACTCAGTATGTTGCAGCGCTGTGTGCATCGGTATTGCAATACATTGTAAAAGTTTTCACTCCCTTAAAGGTGTAAAAAAGGTGTATTGGATGCTATACACCCTAGTCTACACCCCCAAGATTTTCCTTACTGAGTTCAGAGGGTGTAAATGCCCCGAGTTCGTTCATCGCAATATTGAATACACCTTTCTCTCACACAGGGTGTAAATGAGGGGTGTAAGTTGTGGGGGGCGCTGATAACGGAAAATAGGTCTACTGGGTTCACCCCTGCCTATTTGAGTTTTGGACGGGAAATAGTATTCCCACTCGAAAACACGCTACGAACACTGAGGGAACAACCCCGTCGCCCGTATGCACGATATGCGGAAGACATTCGCAACCGTCTCTCAACTGCAGTTCGTTGTGCACGTGAGAATCTTGAGGTCGCACGACTGGAGCAAGCATCCCAGTACAACAAGGGTCGACGCCAGGTAACATATCGCGTAGGAGACTTAGTCCTGAGGCGGACGCATCCACTTAGCGACGCGGCGAAAGGCTTCGCAGCTTCTCTCTCGCGGACCGATGGGACGGGCCTTACCGGGTAAGTGCGCAACTTACACCCGTAACTTATAGACTTGAACGTTGCAGTACAAGCGAGGAGTCCGGCCCAGTTCACATCACAGACCTCAAGGAGTTCATCGATCGCATCTTGGAGCAAGATGAAGGGCAAGAGGACTCCGGCACAAGTTCGTCGCAATCCCAACCCTTCCACGGCCCCATCGACACGGAGTCTCAGCCCGCTGAAGATGGGGCAGTTCGGGGCGGGTTACCGGGGTCTCCTCGTTATAACCTCCGCCCTCGTAGACCTCCAAGGTGATGTTTTCTTTTTTTTTTCCCCTGCAGATGCCACGACCACCTGCAGCGAGAAGCCGTTCTCGACCCCAACAACTGCACCGACCTCAGCGATTCCCTGGGAACTCAACTGCTCGGAGGCCTTCCCCGTCACCCCGACTTGTAAATGTGGCTACCTGGACTGTCCTAGTTGAAGGCCGCAGTATCGGATACTGTTCCAGAACGAGATGGCGCAACCAGGCGCGACCTCTCATCGGTGACCCACCTGATTCCCTACCAGAGCCCTTCCGCGGGCTGGGGTTATCAAACAGACACCCCACCGAGCCTCCAGCGGTGTACACGGAACAAGAAAGAAGCACCCTCTGCCCCTTCTGCGGTGTTCCACTGATCCACCCTCCGACCCATAATGCGGGAGCCCTTCACCTGCATCGTGTCCAACAAGCCGCACAGCAGAGGGCAGCAGCTAACAACGTGGCCTCCGCTCCTACACGTCGGGACATAGTCGCTGCAGTGAACCTACTTCGGCAGCTGCCCCCCCAAGTTCTCGCTCGGCCATCCTTCTCACCGGACCCTGAGGATATAATCCTCGATCTCCCCGAACTTCCGGACATTTGACTCAAGGGGGGGAGAGTGTGGGGGGCGCTGATAACCCGGCAACTTCCGCGCGATAGCGCAGATAGCGCAAGAGATAAAAGAGCGAGCGCTAGGGAAAAGAGGGATTCGTGCGGCGGGCAGGCTGGCAGACGGTCACAGAAGCGAGGAGCGACGAAGCGGGCAGACGGCCAGCAGCTGTGATGTAAGGCAATAAACCTTGTTTCTTTTGTTCAACTGCTGTGTCAGTGTTCTTCGGGGTTACGGCGGGGTCGAATACGGAACCACCCCGGGTTTGTGGGCCGAGGTTCCCACAAAGTACATGGCAATAATTGAGACAGGCTTGTGGTTGAGAAGCATAAGTATTGACATGGAGAGCGACTTTTCAATTCTTACAAAGCTGCGAAGTGCAGCAAACTACAAAAGCAAGTTCCGCGGGTTTACGGCATATGCACCGTCCGACAGTTTGTGGAGACACAGCAAATCACATGAAGTGAAATAAGCAGTGTTCAAAATGCAGGTTTCATCAGTTCTTAACACTCTGAAAACGTGGAAGTGCTCGTCATATTCAAGTGTGGGCACCACCCGAGCATTCAAAAATATGTTAGAGTTCACACCATAAATTCCCAAAATTTCAGCAAACACTGGAAGGTCATCATCACGTGTGTCTTTCGCAATAATACATCCAACTCTGAATGTCTGGCTTTCGATCGTAGCGCTCTCCACTGACTGCAAAGTTTCAGTAACAATGCGATTGTTGATGAGATAGTCCCTGATGTGATGTGGAGCATCTTCAACTAAAATGTCCCTTGCACCATTGGTGGAGGTGACATATGTCCTGCATTACGGTGTGACCACACGTACATTTGATACAACTGATGGCGTTTTGCAAGTGATAGGGCAATGTTCTTGCAGTTGTGAATTTTTCGCGCAATGTCCTTAAAATATTGGTGCTTAGCTTCGTAACGCATGCACCACACGCCTACAAGGGGTCCGTACATCTCGAGATATCTCTGATAGTGAACAAGGTAGTGTAATTTACATGGAGCACGCACTTGCGGGAACAACCTTGCAAAATCCTGAAGAGCGAACGTAATACAGCGCTCGAGATATGAACCATAAGAAAGCGGTACGCGTCTGCTTATGATGATATCAGCAACATGGCGGAATGAAATATACAAATGCCACGCTTCATCTTCATGTGTTACGCAGTCACCAATGTAGAGCGCCAGGTGTCTGAAGAGGCAGTACTTCTGAGATGCACCTCCTTTCATCAGTCCCCCAGTCGACAAAAATGTAGGCGAGACTGGTTCCGGCTTGTTCTTTACATCACACACATCATATTGAAAGTTTAGAAGACGTTCATTGAGCAGATCAAGACTGAAATATCCCTTGGAAATGAGGTATGCAATGATATGACGCAAAATGAATGGCAGGACGCCTTCGTGGGGATCATGCATTAAGTCTGGTGGGAGGTGTTGTGTTGGCTCAAATCCACTGGTATGTAACGGACTCGGAGACTTTACGCCGAAGAGAGACAACGTTGAAACACCACCCCTGAGCATGTCCAAGTGGTACTGATGCAGCATTGGTGTACGCAAGACAAAATCCTGCTCTGTGTGTTTTCTTCCTATCTCAGACTGCACCGCCATGCAAAATCTACAAATATGTCCATGGCTGAAACTAGCCTTGAACCCCCCTATTCGATGGCTTGAGAGGTTGTCACCTGAGAGACACAGGACGGTGCCAGTCACTTGTCATCCGTGAACTGATATCCCTTCTGTTTCCAAGTGGGCGATGTCTTGATGGAGGCGCTCAAGAATTTTGTCAAAGCCATGTTTTTCGATGTACTTGTCCTTACATACGAGTGCCAGATGAATATGATCGGTATGAGTTCTGAAAATTGGTGGCACGTTCAGCACAGTGTAGTAGATTGCCATCAATTTGTGCTTTAGTCTGTGTGGCCCAATGGGATTGCAGCACGTCACTGTGCGGGATGGCTGCAAGGTGTGGACCAACGCTATGCAGGAACACAAATATGTCACCGACAATTTCATTGATGGTGGATTCTGGAAGCCTTCTTGCTTCCTTCCATTTCAAAATCAAGGATGCAAGTCTCTTTCCGAGACCACCTTCCACAGCAGGCAGATTTGCAGCGGGTGTGCTTGCCGAAGTACTCGCAATTGCTTGTGGCTGCTCCTGGACTTGCTCAAAGATAGCACTTGCTACATCTTCACCGATATTGTCCGTACCCTCCAGGTGTGGATCAGCAGCAGGTGGTTGCTCATCAGAAGTAACATGTTGCGGTTGTTCGTTGATGTGCTTTGCAAGGATATGCTCTCGGAAACGAAAGAGCGACTTGTATGTTTTTGAGCAGCTCCCTAGGTCACAGATCCAGTTTCTCTCAAGGCCGTGCGATGAACTGAAGTGACGTAGGAGGGACCTGACAGTGAAAGCCCTATGCTGACAGCGAGGGCACTGGAAGTACCTAATAGCAGGCATCTGTAAAAGTATGGTAAACATTAATTGTTACTTAATGCCATAATTACGCCCCACATTCCCAATCAAAGTACCATTTTGAAACGTACCGTAATCAAACTGTTTATGTTAGCGCAACCTTGACAAGAAAAGGAGGAAACCACGACGTTAGGGATAATCTGTAACGATGAAAGACGATACCATTCTCGGTACAAAGGCTAAACATTGTGTGGTACATGCACAATGTGCGAAAAATTTCAATGAAAGAGTGTAGGGTATGCGTACGTTGCAGTTCAGCTCAGTCACATTCGGCTTTCGGTGTGGTGTGCACAGGCGATGACACCTTGCGTTGACAACTTGACGCTGCACTACATTTGACGTGCTTCGATGATTCAGATGCTGCTAGCAACCTGTAATTGTGATGCGTGAAACTACACAATGTCCAAACCAACACAGTGTGGCACGTATACCAGTTGCATAAAATTTGCATAGAATCGTATAGGACTTGCGTACGCTGTAGTTTAGCTCAGTCATGTTCGGCTTTGTCCACTGTGAGGTGCGCACAGGTGACGACACCTTGCATAGAGACTTGAAACTGCACTACATGCGACGTGCCTCCATGATTGAGACGCTGCGGGCAACCTGTAATCGTGATACATGAAACTACTGAATGTCCAAAGCAGCACGCTTTGGTACTGCAGCCGGGTGGAATTTGCAGAAAATCGTATAAAGCTTGCATACGCTGTAGTTCAGCTGAGTTCAGATTTTTCACGGTGAGGGGTACACAGGCGACGACACCTTGCATAGAGACTTGAAACTGCACTACATGCAACGTGCTTCCATGATTGAGACGCTGCGGGCAACCTGTAATCGTGACATGTGAAACTACTCAATGTCTAAAGCAAAACAGCGTGGTCCATACTGGAGCTGCGCAGAATTTGCATAAACTCGTATAGGGCATGCTTACGTTGCAGAGCTCCGTCATGTTAAAGGGACTATGAAACGATTTTTTTCCTCGTTTCGTTCGAAAGAAGACATTTTTCTGAGTCTAGAACCGAAATTTTAGTTTCGTCGCGCGAGCGGATTTGTCGGGAGCAAATTTAAACGGAGCGGCGAAGGGAGGACAGCTGGCGCCGCGCCGTGACGAGCTGCCGAGCGGAGACACAACGGGTAACTTGACGCGACCACGGCCGGCTCAGCAACACGTCATCGTGACGTGTTGCCGAGCCGAGGAATCCCGCCAGGAGCATGCGCCGTAGGATCCCGCGTATGCGTTCATCGGGAGTGGAAATCTCCAAGACAGCAGCTTTCGCGCGACCGGCAGATTTCGGCAGTGGCGGCAGCGACAGCGCGAGCTCGCGGCATTACTTGCCATTGTGCAACACCGGTGACGTAACGGGGAACCGAAGAGCGGTCCGTACAGTTACACCATCGGCAGGGAAATATACGCGGGAGAGGAGGAACGCGGAAGAGACATTTCCAGCGCGCGCTCCTCGCAGAGTGGAGCGATTTCGTCCGGAAAAATTTGTGGCATATTAGTTTCTCTGCGGGAAGAACAGTTTCCATCGAAAAAAAGTATGGGGGTTCGGGAAATTTCATAGTCCCTTTAAGCTTTGTTGTCGACCGTCGGCGGTACACAGACGACTGTAAATTGTGCGGAGTGTTGAAACTGCATTACTACGTACATGCTTCTCGTTTCTATCACGACGTTGAGGGCAACCTGTAATAGTGATGGAAGAAGCCGCTCATAATGTACGAAGAGAAAGCAGTGCTGTGCATAATGCGCAGATTTCGGATAGAATCATAAACACCATGCATACCTTGTACTTCAACCCAGACATGTGCGGCCTTGTTCACGGTCGGCAGTACGCAGGTGACAACGCCTGAATTGCGCTGCCTACGACGCACTCCTACTTTTCTTCTTCATCTACGGATTGACATTCGCAAGTTATTTTCCATTTTGCATGTAATCTACGCAGGGGATGCACATGGATGACACGACCACATCGCGCCAGGTGAAAAATGACCCGTAGTAAAGTTTCGGTTCCCCACTTCAATGATACTTGGTGCTGGTGTCCTCACTCATACCTGGTGTTTTCTTTTCTCGGCTGCAATATTTCGCGTTTGATAAATATTCGGGAGTAATGAGTAAAAATTCAGTATTCATGAATATGATGTAGTTTCGTCGCAGCTTTTTTGGAGCAGGCTTTAGGCGCCACCTGCTAAGAATCCTTATGAATCATACATGACAGTCCTCGCACAAGGTTGGCGCGGCTATGTTTGTGGCGGCGTTTGTGATTTGGGAAGTAAGCTAAACGCGAGTTTGAGGTAGAGATAAGTTGTGTCAATCAACTTTCGGGCTGTATTCCGGCTCCTTGCCGAGTATGCTGCCAAATGGCATCACTGTCGTGCTTGGTGATCGTACCCAGTGTCGATATTACACGGAAGGTTACGCTAACAGAGCCGCGTCTCACCGCGTTGAAAGACGCCATACAGTCATGCAGTTTGCTGTCACCGGTTGTCGACGTCAAAAAAGACAAGTTTCAGCTAATTCCTTTCTTCTACCAACGATTTATTGCATGCATAGGTGCACGATTCAATTGCTGTCGCCCTTTGTTGTGGACACGCAGATGTGGTATTTCGTTGCTAGCGTTGCCCTCAGCTGTCCATAACTGCTGCAAATAAAACAACTTTAGGTTGTCGAAGAGAAATCAGTTTGTCCGAGAAAATGTTTCAAAATGCTTCAAATTGTGTTTGTCGTATTGTCCACGCAACAGGTTTTCGATGAAGTCTTTCAAAGAAGGGTCGATATTGCGAACGACGACGTCATTGCCGACAAAACAGAAGTGTTCGTGTTGACAGCCGTAAGTTTTGGAAAGCCCTTTTCCTTCTTGACTGCTTTGATTTAGGTAGTTTGATTGCCAGATTGAGCTGCTGGTCAACTGAAAAAATGCCTAGCTTTGATTAATTTGATAGAGTGAATGATGAAGTATTGGCTTTCATTGGAGCTTACGCGCATGGTTGGGATCTAGTTTGTGAATTGGGTTGGCACAAGTGATTCTGTACTTTCAGTGGTTTGACGGGACCAGGTGAATATTTTGAAAGCGTGAAGCGAACGGAAAAAGAAGTGAATATTTGATCTCATTTACATGAGGCTCTCAGTCAGTGAATATCAGGCCATCAGTTGGGCCACTTTCACCAACACTTAAACAAGGAGTGAGAATTAGTGAAGTTATTTAAACGTCATAAACGTCATTATAACTTTTGATCAGAGATAACGCTAATCTGTATTCCCAAAATTATTCTAGGAGTTAAATCGGTGTTTTCTTCGTGCAGCAGTTATGATTTTTTGCCATCACCCAGCACAAGGGAGGCTGCAGTGCTGTGCCCCGGAGCCAGCCACAATGCCATCATGGTACACACAAATAAGTTGTCCGCTGCTTTACTGTGTGGTTGTGTGATGGGCCTTGTTCTAGTGAAGCACCTTATGTCTGGTGCCACACAGGCACATCTGGGGTTCCGGTGAAGTCATGGGCAGGCCCAAGGTTTCAAGCATGGTTTAGAACGCTTCGTACTTCCTTTATTGTTACCACTATCCAGCTTTTCATTCCCATGCTAGCTTGGGACGCTTTTGTTACTTTTTTTCTACTGGCTGCTCAAGGATAAACGCTTGTGCACCGACTGAGAGTAACACTTACTTATTATGACGGCATCTTCTCTGCTCGGCGGTGACCCTGTGTATTGCGCTGATTATCGCAGAATTAGTAACTGACTGAATGCATAACGCTCGACTAATAAGGAAATGTACTGGGGATAGTTCTGTGCAGAGGCTGTTTCACTCATTTCGCTTGCAAGGTTTGTGAGTTCCGACCAACTGAAATGCCAGCTACATCCGAAAGGTGTTCACAAGACTCTAAATATGGTCACTGCGGAATGTGAAGGCGCCGCCATAAGCAAGCAGTCCATGCCACTCTGCTGTGATGGTCACCGCACACGAGTCTATCGTGGCGGCTAGTAGAATAAATGCAAAATAAAAGAGAGAAAAAGAAACAGCGACTTCCGAGCTGCGGCCATCCTCCTGGGGTGAAGAAGAAGAAGAATGGAAAGGTGAGCTGACCCGCGATGGTAGCGTCCAAGGAAATATGATGAGCTCTAATCCTACTGATCCCATAAAGGTTTCACTTTGGGCCTGCCCACATCTATACTGCTGTGGCTGCATGGTGCCAGGTGTTCACTAGAACAAGGCTCATCACAAAATAACCTTCACACAGTGAAGCACTGCACAACTTAATCATCTGTAGCATGATGACGTTGGGACTGGCTGCAGGGCACTGCACCCCTTGTAGCACACTATGTTGCCAAAACGTTGCCGCAATGTTTTCTGGGAACGTTGCGTAAACGTCGCTAATGTCCTCTTTAGGCCACATTCTGGTAACGTTGCTAGACAACGTTTTGCAACGTTGCCGCCATGTTACAAATGTAACGTTTCCACATTCACGCAACGTTTAGGCAATGTTGTTAAAAGGTCGCCTGTGGCGCTTTTCAGGTGGTACGCAGCTGTTATTTTTATGGCATTTCCCACGGGTCTTACCCAATGACATTCAGGAACATGAACTAAAACATGCAAGAAAGGAACATGCAAGACCACTTGATTATAAGCAAATAGCCTTTATTGGCACACTGGCAGTCGTCTTTATTTACACTGGCAGTCGTTAGCTGCAGGTAATGAGGGGCGAGGCACTGGCAGTCGTTGCGGTCATGTTGTGGCAGTGCTGCAAGGCAAATGTGAACTATTAATATATGCAATGTTTTTATCTTCTGTATCATAAGTTCTCAAGCTTTCTGGGTCCGCTAGAAATTACCGCAGAACCCCCTCCTCCCCTGACCGGTTGTAACCAAACTTATCTGAGGTCACAGCGGGAATGCTGTGCAGCTGAACTCATCTGACCACACAGAAGTATTAGGAAAATTCCACGAGCAAAATGGTTATTAAACCAAATGCCAGTCAAGGAGGTCTATGGATTTACTGCAGATTGAAACGTGTAGTCCCAAGCACTGGGTAACTACACACGGAACCCTGGGCGAAAAACACCCACTCTGAGAATCCAGTTTCTGTGCAAACATATATAGGACAAAAAATGGAAGAAGTCTAGCACTAAATTTTTAAATTTTTTTATAATTTTTACACATTTATTTTACTGAAAAAACAAGCGTTCGGACGGAGTCGGGTCCTTCATCAGCTGGTGAAGGATTGACTTCGTCCGAAAGCTTATTTTTTGCAATAAAATAAATGTCTCATTCTCTTTCAATACTTATGTAAAACACATATACCCTTAGAAAGTAAATTCTAGCCTCCTGAAGCGAGAATTCCTTACACGATATGCTGCAAAAAGTACAACCTCTGAAATCGGAAAACCAAGAATTCAAAAGAAAAGGCCGGCCACACGTAGCACAAAATGCATCTTTTTGTGTGTCACATCTCTGCTAAACACACAACACAAGTACAAAACATGTTTGATAACATATCGTTTCTTCAACCTCGATGGTGCATACCTCAACCAGTCAGACACCTGGGACTTGAAAGCCGCTTCTGTGATGTCTGGGAAGGTTCTGAGCATGGCATCTGATAATGTTCAAGAAACATATGCAGTCAACTCAGCATGGCACCTTTACTTCGTTAGATTGATTTAATAGCAGACATGATGTCACGTGGAAGCTTGTTACAAATATGTGCTACATGCTACGATTTGCAGAGCGTGCGAAGTAAAATCCACAAAGAATTCGAAAAAAGTGCTGTGCAAGTGTATACGTAGATGAATGAATGCCATCGACAGTTATGTGTCTCTGTGGACAGTACATTTTTGCGGTGCTTGCTGAGCTAATCAATTAGTATCGCTGGCTTAGTGTTATCTGGAGCTCTAAAACCCAGGGCCAAAATGACAAACTAGTTGAGCATGGAGAAATCCCCAATTCTGGTATTTTTGGTAGTGCGTATAATTATTGCATGCATTGTTTCTGATAAGAAACGAAAGTCTACAGCATGCAAAAGTAAAATGTGCCACATGGTGCAAGCATATTCAGGGCTTTGACAGACCTCTCATGCATGTTTCAGATCGACGCGGCTCGCGCAGTTAATGTGGTTTTGTTCTTCCAACATCAATTTTGTCGCTCACCTGTTGTTTCAGCCTATTGTTGTCGCAGGTTACTACATATCCCCTAGTAGACTTATGTGTTCTATTGGCTTTCTTTTTCAATGCAAAATATGTTTACGAAAATTGCACTCTCCAAAATCTTCAAATCTTTTTGACTCACACTGGCTCTCCAAGCAGCACATAAAAAGTTAGCCCCGTAATCCTAATGAACGAGGTGGTATAATCAGAAACATACAATTCTTAACACCATTCATTTGCTTTGACGTTCGAGTTCGACAACTGTGTTTGCAGTGGAGTCCATCTGTTGCTTTATGATAATATTAGTTAGGATGCTCGACACAACACAAAATAACATTTAGTAACAGACATTTCGACTCACATAAAAAAGTATGAGAGCAGATATGTGCCATTTTTCAATTTTTTTCTTCGTGAAATCACCATCAATTTGTAATTGAGTTATATGCCCAGACGGACATCCTCTGGAAAAGAGTATGTAGCTACAAGATGACTAATTACCTAGATTTCATTAAGGCTTCAGCGTAATTGGCATACGACAAAAGGGGCCGCAACAGCTTGCATAGTCTGAGGTGCACTTGCTGTATGAACCTCAGAGGAATGAGCATTGTATTGCATGCAGTCTAGTGTTACCACATGAATCAAACATACCAGTGATCACTTCCAGAAGTCGTAGCCCCAGAAATGGGAGCTTGCCTTTTCTTCCAGTGAGGCAGAAGTGCTGCGCAAGGTCATCCTTCATGCACCGCCGCATGACATGCCTTAAACAGTCTTTCGGGGAAGCACCCCCTATTCTTGAAAGGTAGTGCACCTAGCAATAGACATTGCGAATACATGACTTGACTCGTTGATGAACTGAGACATTCACAGGCGTATGAAGGACATGTAGTGCGACCACAAGACGCGACACAAGAACAAGGGCCACATCGGGCAAGTTGCACAGTTTAAGTTAGCACAGCACAGTTAGAAAGACTGTATAGGAAACACAATGAAAGTAGTATATATAGGTTGGGAGAGAAACTGGATGAGAGTTAGCTATATGGGTGTCTGGTTCGAACCCCACAGCGTCTGGGACGGCGTCGCGTGTGCGGAGGGCGAGGCGCCAGTGCGGAGGGTTGTCCGCGCGCTTATAACATGCAGAGATATGCAAAGAAGGGTCATACACAAAAAGTACGTGTGAAAATATATTTATTAATGCCAATTGTAATGCCAATCAAGTTGTCATATTTATTAATGCCAATTGTAAAGCCAATTGTGCTGGGAATTGTGCCAATTGTGATGCCAATCAGGTGAAGGAGAAAAACCCAGCCGAAAAACCTTCACGACCTGTAACAGAAGAAACACAATACACATAATAAAGAATATGTACATTTATTCTTCTCTAAATATTTCGTTCAATGTCTCTATTATTACATTTTTTAAAAACTCTTTTGTTTCGGCCCCTGAAAGAAAACATAAAATTAACGTCGTCACATTTGCTTACCACACGATAACTCACGTTGGACACAGCACTGACCTGAAAAAGTGGATATTGTTATTATATGAAAGCACACTTATATTTCAATAATACATACAATGCTGTGGTGGCAGACCCCAGTAATCTGTAAGCGAATCTAAATTATTATTGTAATTATGCTATAACTTTTACTTACATTCAGGCGTTGGTCTTGGTACTGGTGTGTATGCTGAAAAGATATTATCAATTAATAACACACATACACACAACAACAACAACATCAACAACTATATACACGACACAATAATACATACATATCGCCGGCGGTGACTCTGGAGCTGAAACATGAAATCAAATTTAAACACCTTTTTCATATTCTTTATAATTCCTTACCATTTTGAAAAAATGACGGACTAGAGCTAAATACTGAAAAAAGACAGCGGCCATGAGAAAAAAGAACTACACTATAAATCAAAAACTTACTGCTCTGATCCGATACTGGTGTGTATGCTGAAAAGATATTATCAATTAATAACACACACACACACACACACACACAACAACAACAACAACTATATACACGACACAATAATACATACATATCGCCGGCGGTGACTCTGGAGCTGAAACATGAAATCAAATTTAAACACCTTTTTCATATTCTTTATAATTCCTTACCATTTTGAAAAAATGACGGACTAGAGCTAAATACTGAAAAAAGACAGCGGCCATCAGAAAAAAGAACTACACTATAAATCAAAAACTTACTGCTCTGATCCGATACTGGTGTGTATGCTGAAAAGATATTATCAATTAATAACACACACACACACACACACAACAACAACAACAACTATATACACAACACAATAATACATACATATCGGCGGCGGCGACTCTGGAGCTGAAACAAGAAATCAAATTTAAACATCTTTTTCATATTCTTTATAATTCCTTACCGTTTTCAAAATATATCGGGCTCGAGCTGAGCTCTGAAAAATGACAATATCCATGAGAAAAAAGAACTACGTTGCGGATCAAAAAACTTACCGTTTTCGTTGGACATTTTTGGAATGTGTGTCAGTCAAGTGAGGAAGAAACTTTTAAACGCGCGCATCCTCATTATCATACAACCTCCTCTCCACTCTCTCCCATTTATTACCGTTAGCCCACCTCCTCATTTTCCCATTCGTTCCCCAGACCAGGAGCTCTCTCCCAAAAAATAATTATGTGGAAGCTCTTTCGTCGCTGTTTCGGAAAGAAATGTGAAGAGGAGGAAGTTGAGTCTACTGAAGACAGGAAATGGCGTCTGAAACAAGAAATTCATGAAGCAAAAGCTGAAGCTATCAGACGCGTTTTGTCTCACGAACGTCTCCTCAGGATCAAACGAGAGTCTGCGAAAAGTCAATTTGATCAAATTGATGGTGGATGGTAATAAATCTAGTTATCAATACATCTTATTATCAGTTTCAGTTCTACCTCTGCGACACAATGTCCGACGTAAGACCGTTTTCATCCACATTGCACGAATTATTATATGCGGACCTTCCATGTCAGGAAAGACTTACTTAGTTCGTAACATCCTTAGAAATCTATCAGTATTCAGTGTAGTCCCAGAACAAATATTTTATGTTAGTAAATACGACGCTAGCTGGCAGAATGAATTCACTAAAATTACATTTAGTAAAGAATTACCAACGACATGGGATGAGAACATACCAACACTGATTATAGTTGATGATCTCATGACTGAAAAGAATGTTATGCAAGATATGGTTCACCTCTATACAAGAGCGTCCCATCACAAGAATGCATCAATTATTTTTCTTTGCCAATACTTATTCCATAACGATGTAAACTACCGCACTCTATCACACAACAGCACATATATAATATTATTCAATAATTTAAGATCTCGTACACAACTCGAACTTCTAGGACGACAAATCTTCGGGAAATCAAGGGTGCCATACTTTCTGAATGCATTCGAACAAGCAACAGAGAAACCATTTGGTTATCTAGTGATTGACCTACACCCACTTTCTTTTCATACCAAAATGAAAAGTCTACGTCACCATTTAACTTTCCTTAAAGTGCTTGCAACCTGCACTCCAAAAGAGCGGGAAAACATATTGAAGGAGGCTCCCCCGCACAGCATTGAAGCTCTTTCCGAAGTTTGCAAGAATATTTTGAATGGTAATGTTAAACTTTCACCGAAACTATACAAAGATTTAAAGAAATATAAAGCTACAATTCGATACATCGCATATAAAACATTGCACAAATCACCAAAGAAGCTACAAAAGTTTTTATATCGACAACGAGGAGGTTTGGTCCCATTACTCCCACTATTACTGACAGGCTTGACTAGTATATTAGGTGGTGTAGCAGGGCGGGCTATAGCTAAGGTAGCTGGTGTTTGAAAATGGCAACAAAAATTGAGGTATTAAATCCAGTGGACACTATTTTGGAATCTAATGAAAGTGAAGATGTAAAGGTAAAGCGTATGCTAACAGCTATGTACTACACTATAAAAAATCAATTGAAACCGACAATAGAATCAGATCCGCCAATAATAAAACCATTACAAATGGAGGAAAGTATTAGCAGAAAGTTCGATTATGACGCTCTACCAGATAATATAAATATTAAAAAAGTTAGGCGCATAGTGTCAGCGATACCGAGGAGTTTGTCATGGAATGAAAAAGGAGAAATCATTCATAACAACAAAACCATTCAGGGCTCTAGTATAATGGAATTGGTCTTGTACCTATCCGGTCATAAACGAGTGAGGCCCGCTTGGTTTCTAAAGGTGTCAAAACTTCTACCATCACACAAGATCAGACAGAAAAGAAAATCAAAGAAGAAAATATTGTGGGAGACCTACAAGTCGCCGCAAAGAACAAGGTTGATTTCATCTTCGGATGAAGAATATTTCTCAGAAGAATGAGCTACAGATCACCCGACGGCGGGCTCGGAGGGGTCAAACGATATCAAAAGGCACGGAAAATCACAAGGAAAGAAGCACTACAAGAATTACAACGCGATGATGTCTATACTCTCCACAAAGATGCAAGACGAAGATTTAAGAGAAGGAAAGTCATCTCACTCCACCTGAATGATCTACATCAAGCAGACCTCATTTCATTCATCCAATACAAGAAATACAATAAAGGATTCTCATACATACTGCTTGTGATAGACTGTTTGTCGAGGCAAGTCATGGCCACACCTCTCAAGACCAAGCGAGGTGAAGATGTGAAGAAAGGATTTATGAAGATATATCGACAGAGAGGGGAAACCCCACGGCTAATCCATGTAGATCAGGGGTCTGAGTTCTTCAACAAACATGTGCAGGCTTGGTGTAGGCGTCATGGCATCTCAATATATGCTACTAGGACTGGACTTAAATCTTGTCTGGCAGAGCGTGCCATTAGAACTATTAAAGGTCGCCTATTCCGCTATTTCCGCAGTAAAGGACATCACAAGTACCTTAAAATTCTTCCAAAGATTATAGAAGATTATAACAATTCTTACCATAGAACTATTAAAATGGCACCGAATGAAGTGAATGAAAGCAACGAAGTTGAACTCTTCAATAGACCAAACAGTAAAAAGGATGATGACATCACAATATCATTCGAAATTGGCCAACAAGTTCGTATTCTTTTGAATCGATCAATATTTGACAAGGGGTGTGCGGGACACTGGTCTCACGTTATCTATACAATTTCGAGGTATAAGAAAACAGATCCACCTGTCTTTTACATTGCAGGCCCAGATGGTGTAGAAGAAGAGGGCACATATTATGCAAACGAATTGCAGCGCGTTATTAAAGAGCCTGATGACCCATATCCAATTGAAAAAATTATATCCAGTAAGAAAATTGATGGAGTCATTCATTATAAAGTGAAGTGGGCTGGTTATGACGATTCATTTAATTCGTGGGTTCCAGTGCACGATGTTGCCAGGCTCTGAGTTTTATATGTACCTCCTGTCCAATGATTGTACCGAATTATATCCAACAAATACACTGGACAACTTTACAATTGCTTTGAATGCACCCTTACAACTGAGTGGAAAGTATGAAGTTGGATTACAAGAACTATCTATCTGTAATCTATTCTACAATATACCGCGGAGTGATGATGGTGTCATGCAGGTTGATTACAAAGAATTTGCAGAGGTTCGCAAGACTATTGTCGTTAAAAAAACTATCGAAATGGCCCTTCTAGAGCTTTTTAAAGACTTGAACAGTTCTGTCAATTATATTGAAGGGAGATATGTATTCCGTTTACCACATTCTGTTCGGTCAATTAAATTTATAGATGAAAACTTGCAAGAGACTATTGGAGTGTCATCCATTCAAGGCAATACTGTGATAGGTTCTAAGGTGCCTCGTCAGGACACATTCCTTCGAGAGGAATTCGCTTCGCAGCTATGCATACTAGAAGAAATTTCTATTCTTACTTCAAATGGTTTGATCACATTCATTCCAGGTTGTTCTATCAAGACAACATTAAATCGCTTTTTTAAAACACACAAAATTGAAGCAAATGTAACATTCCGGGAGAATAGTTATAGATTGACACAGCCATTACACAGTCTCTTTGTTATTCCAGAACAACTCAAGAATCTCCTCAGATTAAACAATTTTAATATAAAAGATGATACAGCCTACTACTATGGAGATCCATTTGAACGCACATATGACTTGATTATAGAGAAAGAAGTACTTGTTACAAAAAGAATAACTATTCCACCAGATCATTATGAAACTCCGAAATTACTGCTACATACAATCAACAATCAATTAGAAGGCAATGCTCTACTCACATATAGTAACGAGAGAAAGCTCTGCACTATCAACCCAATTGACGGTGTTACTATTCATCTATCAGAATACCTCTCTAATATGCTAGGTTTTGCACCACTTACAACTTTTGCGAACAGTACAATTGGAAACACACACCTCAGACTTACACCATTATTCCATCATTTTATAGTTTATTGCGATATTATCGAATCATCGCACTTGGGTGCAAAGAAGATTCCCATATTAAAATTAGTTCCATACTCTGCAAAGGAAGACAGTATCATTCATTATGCTTTCCAAAACATACAATATTTTAAGCTATTGCATAATAAAATAAATTTCATTTCAATTAAGTTGTGTGACGACTCTGGTCGACCTCTCCACTTCAAAGGACCGGGCAAAACAGCTCTAGCTCTACATTTTAGACATGTATCTTAAAGAAATCCCGGAAATCCACTACGGTCACGGACTGGGCAATATTATGCAGTACTCAGGACCGATGTTCCAGAGGGGCAGTGGATTCTTTAAATCATTGCGCAAGTTTGCATTACCACTCCTGCGACGAGCACATCCGTACGTTACTAAGACCGCAATGAATGCAGCAAAAAACCTGGCACGAAAACTATCAGATGGCCAACATCTGAAAGAAGCCATTAGAAACAGTGCATCCGAGCTTAAGTCGCAAGTGTTAAAAGATTTTGCTGGCGGCGGTGGCAGACGTAGGAAAAGAAGAAGAAAAGACGTCTTTGACAAGCAACCCAATTGGAGTGAGAAATAAATATTTTCGTCAACGCTGGCGTCTGGACTGGATAGTAAAAATGTGGGAAATAAGGCAAGATTGCGGTGGGGATAAGTGCGACTGTCCACTTAAAAAAGCCATTAGAACCGGCGCATCGACACGGGAGGTCGCGACGATAACGGATTGCGGTGGGGTAAGTAAAAAAAAAAAAAAGCCGTTAGAACCGGCGCATCGACACGAAGTTGTCCAATTTGAAAGAAAACCGTTAGAAGTGGTGCGTATCGGCGGTCTCGACACGGGATCGCATTTCGTACTCGTTACCATAGGTCGTGGGAAGATGCGATAAAAAGCTGCTTAGGAAGAGTCGCGAAACGAAGCCGGAGGTCTCGACATGGGATCGGATTTTGTACTCGTTACCATACGTCATGGGAAGATGCTTAGAAAGAGCTGCGAAACGATTCATTTCTTCTTAGAAGCGACACACTGTCTTCCAACTTGAAAGAAGTGGAAGGGAGGAAAAAGTGGCTACAGGTAAACAATCCTAACAAATAAAACATGGGAGAGGGCGACAATTGTATTCAGTCGCAAACATGTCACTGGTCAACGTAGTCCACGCCCAGTCCGAATTGGTTTTGAAGGGGGAGTGTGAGCTTTTTCAAATCCCACCCACTCAAATTTCTATAGAATCATGCGAGAATCAATTATTCTACCCTGTATCAACAATTACAGGCGGCGAATCTACGATTGAATGGAATATAAGCAACTTATCCGATCTCTGTCTCGATGTTTCTAGTATGTACATTAAACTAACTATGCAGATATTGAGAAGCGATGGGAGTGATCCGTATACAAGAACGGCGGATGGTGTAGTCAACGATGTTGTATTCCCTGTGAATAACTTGGGAGCTGCAATGTTTAAGTATATTAATGTGTATATCAATCAGCGATTGGTATCATCAAATTGTTTGAATTCCTACCGATGTATGCTTGATACTTTGCTCCACACCAACACGCATCTTCAGAATACGGTAGATGATTGCGGAATGTATATGTATGATTCAGGTGAACATGCCGCAAACGATCCAAATTCGAATGTTGCTAAAGCACTCATTTCTAGAACAAGTGGTGGCAAACTATTTGAAGTTGTCATGCGTGTTAATACGGATTTGACAGATCAAATTAAGCTATTATTACCGGGATTGGATGTTAGGGTGTCTGCCGTGCACGCCAGCGACATGCATCGCTTATTGACTGGTCCAGGAGAAACTCATCAACATCAAATCACGATACACAATGCAGTACTGTCATTACGTAAAGTCAAAGTCAGTAACTCAACTTTCCTCTCTCACCAGTCTATACTGAAGAAACATCCAGCGTGTTATACTATGCGAGGTTTAGAAAGCAAAATTAAGACAATAACTGCTGGGTCAGTTGATGGTATTTTCGACAATCTATACACCGATCGCATTCCAGATCGGATCTCAACGGTTATGACACAGACCGACGCCTATCAGGGTGACTTCAAACTGAGCCCTTTCAATTTTGAACATTTCAACGTGAGTTCAGTAACACTAACAATTGACGGACATCGAAAACAACTCTCATACGACTGGGACAATGACCTATGCAGAGGAAGCTATTATGATTTCCTCTCTCAACTGAATGATAGAAGCGTCGAGCTGCGTTATCAGAATTATAAAACTAATTCATTCATACTGCATTGGAACCTCAGTGCAGACGAGTCCGTTGGCGGCTACTTTAATCCGATACGTAAGGGAAATTGTAGAATTGAACTTAAATTTGCAAAACCATTGCCTCACGCTGTGTCGATTATACTTATAAGTGAGAGCCCCAAGATATTGACAGTCAATGCTGACCTTGCAGTTCACTTGGATTAAATCATGGACGTTCTAGATCTTGAATTATTGTTTTCAATGAACCCTCAAACTGTGAGAATGTATCGAGGAACCTACGCTGTCGACAGAGTTTCGCCACTTCAAGAAGAAGGTTTCATTGTCATTAATACGCATCCACACGACGGCCCGGGAGAGCATTGGTTGATCTACATGATGGATCGAAATGATAGATTCATCTATGTGGACAGCTTTGGTCTACCACCAATTGAAGAGGAATTGTTAGATTTACCTGTTGATGAATATTGTGACAAGTGTATACAGAGTCTCTACAGCTCCCACTGTGGCCTATTTGTTTCCGTATTTGCTTCCCGTCTTTGTAAGAATTATTCACTCAAAAGCATTATGTCATTATTTGACAATAACCTTGTACACAACGATCTCAAGGTAATAAAAATGACTGAAGAGGAATACCTCATTTAAGAAAAATTCTCTCATTTATTCAATGTACAAGCACTTTGAAGATAATCCTCCAGACTCACTATCTTGGGAGATCCGTCTTCTTTTCGTTGGACGATGTAGTGCGAATGCTGAATGTAATAATTCCGAAGGATTGGTCTTCTCAAACCGGCATTGATAATGGCCGGTGAAATCTGTTCACCATCACGGTATCGTCTTAACAAGTCACATTTCACGGCGACAAACTTTTGTAGTCTCTTCCTTAGTTGTCCGCGTCTTGTTTTGAGTTGATACGGTAAACATCGCAATATGAGTGTGAAGTCACTCTCAGGTCCGTTGCAATTCAAGTACGAGTTTAATTTCATCAGGTCTTTATACATCATCCACTGTATAGTCAAGTGAAATCTCTCAGCCGAGTTCATACTCAATCCGAGTTGGGATGGCATCCGAGAAATGGTCTGATGTTATGATCTAGCCAGTCTGACGATTTCGATGAAATCAATCCCCCGCATCGACATTGTCTCAGATGATTGCCATTTTGTATAAAGAAACTTCTGGGCGGTGTCTTCAATGTTTGCACAATGGGCAAGTCGCCTGTCAGAAGACACTCATAATCTAAAACAAAAAATCTCCTTAAGTTAGTGGAAAGAGAGGAGAAAAGCTGTAAAAAAACTCACAGTCCTCCAGGGAGAGTGAATAGCACTCGTCTGTTTCCATCGTTGATTTGGGAGAGAATGAGATGGAAAGGATGCCTATTGGTTTTCTTAGTATGCCATTGGTTAACGATTTTCTATATGCCATTTTCGGTTCCGCCCACATTTACTATAAAATAGTGGCTGGCGGGATGTTTTTTCCACCAAGTTCTGTTGCCCTGGTTGCAGTGCTTGTTTCCTTTGCCAAAAAATTTGTTTTGGTGTGCTGCCGAGATCTTTGAAAAGTAAGTCTGCTTCTTGCTTATTGTTCTTATTTTAATTTATGGAATATCTGTTCTAGTGCCTCGCTGTGGAATCTGTGGGTATGATTGCGTTGAGGAGGTAATTCGTCGCATGGAGGAGGATGCTAATGTTCCAAATTTAGATCCTGCTTTGTTTGATGAAGAGTGGGGATTAGAATTTGATCAGGTTTTGATGGATGGAGTTTTTGATGATAATACGCCGGCAGATGCCGTGCAAAATCCTGATAGCCCAGAGCCTGTTGTGAACAATCTCGCGGAACATGTTTCGGTGGCTCATCCTGGTGTTAGCGTACCATACTTTCCGTTCTTTGAAACCGCTGCGGCCTTTGAAGGGTACCTTGGACGTTACGTCCTGTTCGCGTCACCGTATGATGACTTTGTCGAGGATCCGTTCGAATACCTGGTGCATTGCCAGCACGATATAGTTTCCATATTACAACAACATCCCATACCTTTTAAATTTTATATGCGTGTGAAAGTATTGATGGTAAAGCAAGTTGGCGATTCGATGAGTAGCCATTTTGCTTTTCTAAGTGCCGTGTCGCGAGAAATTCATAGTCTCGCGGATATAATGGTTGCGCTAAATGAAATGATTAGCGAGTTAGCGCGCAACCTGGAAAATTATCAGGGTGAAGGTAGTGGTTACGTCTCACGAGACGTATCCGAAATCGAATTGAACATAAGCGCGATTGAAAAAAAAGAAGATTGGCTGTGACACAGTAATTCCTGCCGAATTGAAAAAAAGAAGAAGAACACTCACAAATGTAAAATGTCCAGACAATGAGTGTTTCAAATATAATACTTTAGCGCTATTGCATCCTCAAAAAACATTTGGAAATGATTGGAAAACATATCGCAAATATCTGGTTGATCTCGATTCGAATCCATTGGCACGAGTCAGATGGTGGCCCGACGGTCCGGTATCGTATTCGGAGATTGCAGAATTTGAAGAACGGAATCAAATTGAAGTGTATGTGTACTCATATCAGGATGGGAGTATCCACACTTCTCGTGTTCCGCGTCTTGCATTTAACGATAAAGTGCAATTATTGGAATTTGATAATCACTTTTTTGGGATAAAGAATTATAGTACCTTGTTTGGTCGCAAAGAAATGTTTTTTTGTGAAAAGTGTACGAGGGGATTTACAACACAGGAAAACCTAGTGTCACATAGGAGAGTGTGCAGGAATTTTGAGGAGCTTTTGTTGGAGTTCCCTGAGCCAGGTAAGAATGTTCTAAAATTTGACAAGTTTGGTCACATGTTTGCATTTCCATATATTATCGGACTCGATACGGAGTCTGTCCTCGATCCTAATACGAATGTGAAAAGTGCCGTGCAGAAGCATGTTATGAGTTCCTTCTGCTGCATTCTAATCAGAACCTATGATTCGAAAATACTCGCAAATGAAAAATATTTAGGTCCTGATGCCGCTTCCAAGTGCGTCGACTGCCTGCTACGTTTTCATAACAAGGTGGTCGATATCAGTCGTTGCCCTGCCCCCATTAAGCTCACAGACGAAGAAACTCGTAAACATTTCGCTGCAACGCACTGCGAGTATTGTGGTGTGTTATTTAGTGTTGCTAGGAAAAAGGTTCGTCATCACGATCACAGTCGTGAAAGCAGTGTCAGCAACTTTTTGGCTACCATTTGTAACGAATGTAATGTCAGTTGCAGCAATCACGGCAAAATTCCAGTGCTCATCCACAACCTTCAATATGACATCAGCTCCTTGTTGCATTGCTTCCATGCTTTGAAGTGGAAACGCCCACCTAAGCTCATCGCGACGAGCTCGGAGAAGATTCGCAATTTTGAATATGGCAATCTCATATTCAGGGACACCACGCAATTCTTAAATAGTTCCCTTTCTTGTTTGGTGGATAGTTTGAAGGTGTCGGAAGGAATTGAGGCATTTAAGTGCCTACGGCAAGTGTATGGTAATGACTTTGCTCGTTTAACTAGGAAAGGTGTGTACCCATATTCCTGGATCAAAAGCTTTCAAGTCTACAATGAAGAATGCCTGCCGACCAAGGAGGGTTTTTATGACGATTTGAATGGAACACACATCAGCGAAGATGACTATCCTTTCGCTCGAGAAACATATGACCATTTTGGTTGCAAGTCATTGAAAGATTATACAATGATCTATTTGGAATGTGATGTCCTGCTCCTTTTAGATGTTATGCAGCATTTTACACAGCTTTCTATGAAGACATATGGATTGGAAGTGCTGCACTTTGTCAGTCTACCCGGATTCAGTTGGCAGGCTGCTCTCAAGTATACAAAGGCCGAGATCGAGCTGCTTACAGATGAAGATATGTATCGAACCATCGAGTCTTCTATTAGAGGTGGTATTTGCCAACAAGGATTGAGGTATGCTGCTGCCAATAACAAATATTGTGCAAACTTTGACCCGGAGAAACCACAAAGTTACATCTCCTATTGGGATGCAAACAGTCTGTATGCCGGTTGCCAAACATTGCCATTGCCTTTTGGAAGATTCGAGTGGGTGCCCGAATCTGAATTTTCGAGTTTGGACATCGTTAACCATCCTCAGGATGCAGAGTATGGCTACATTTACGTGTGCGACCTCGTCTACCCGCCGGAGCTACACCAGAGGACCAGGTATTTCCCACTAGCTCCAATGAAGCAACAGGTTGACGAGAGTTGGTTGTCTGAGTATCAGTTGGCTCTAAAAGACCAATTGAATTACAAACCTGCAGCACAGGGTAAGTTACTTCTCACTTGTAATGATAAAACAGAGTATGTTGTACATTATCGTTTGTTGAGTCTATATTGTAAGTTAGGTATGCGGGTTAGCAAAATTCATAGAGTGTTGAAATTTCGTCGGGGTACGGTCTTTGGCCCGTACATTGAAATGAACATTCAGCGACGCATTGCGGCGCAAACGGACTTTGAGAAGCAGTTGTATAAAATCAATTGTAACTCTTTGCACGGTCGTTGTTTACTTTCCCCCAGGCGATTTAGATCAATTAAGATAGCATTCAGCAAAGAAGAGGCCCAACGATATAGCTCCTCGAACGACTGCATTCGATTTGAAATTTTGTCTGAGAATTGTGTGTTCTATGAGATGAAGAAAAGGAAGGTAAAGTGTAGCTTTCCATTGCAGATTGGTTTTTGTATTTTAGATTATAGTAAGTTGGTAATGTATGAATTTGTCTATTGCACTCTCTTGGAAAAGTTGAATTGTCCCATCACCATCATGTATTCGGATACCGATTCTATCATCGGTGTGTTTCATACGTCAGAGTATGAAGAGGAAATCAAAAAGATTGCAGATGATCACCTCGATCTTTCATCCTATCCCACTGATCATCCACTCTATAGCAATAAAAATAAGGGTGCATTGTTCCACTTCAAGGATGAGACTGGAGGTACGATAATTGAAGAGGTGGTTGCTCTGAAAGCAAAAATGTATTCTATCCGATTGAGTGACGATAGTCAAATTGCTAGAGCAAAATGTGTTAAGAAAAGTATTGCTCGTAAGGAATTGCATCATGATGTATATAAAGATGTTTTGTTTAATAGTGTGAAGGTGAGTCATCCACAAAGGACCATATGTAGTAAGCGCCAATGTATGTATACACTGGAAACGACTAAGCTTGCACTCATGCCCTATGATGATAAGAGATATCTCTTTAATGCTATTGAGTCATATCCATATGGAAGTTGTGAAATTGGTAATGAGTAAGTATATTCTTTATTATGTGTATTGTGTTTCTTCTGTTACAGGTCGTGAAGGTTTTTCGGCTGGGTTTTTCTCCTTCACCTGATTGGCATCACAATTGGCACAATTCCCAGCACAATTGGCTTTACAATTGGCATTAATAAATATGACAACTTGATTGGCATTACAATTGGCATTAATAAATATATTTTCACTCGTACTTTTTGTGTATGACCCTTCTTTTCATGTCTCTGCATGTTATAAGCGCGCGGACAACCCTCCGCACTGGCGCCGCGCCCTCCGCACACGCGACGCTGTCCCAGACGCTGTGGGGTTCGAACCAGACACCCATATAGCTAACTCTCATCCAGTTTCTCTCCCAACCTATATATACTACTAATGAAAACTGCTAGGGAGGTTTCAAGTGGTACAGCCCATAGTGCATGCATAAATGCATGCAATGAGAATATGTCATTAAAATCTGTTTCTGTGTGAAATAATGTTTGAGAAAAACTGCAATAGAACTTAGGGAAATGGCTATCACTCTGTAAACGTTGCACAATTTTCCATTTTTGGATTGCTATTGAAATTGTGCTGTTCAACCTGTAGATGAAAAATCGATTGCCCGCAGGGAAACTAAACAAAGAAACGAAAGCAAGGATAGCATATGCAATGGAGAGAATACTTTACAAGGTCAGCTCTGTTCTGTGGAGTATGCAAGTTGTCCTCTAGTTTGTCGAGCTGTTCTTGTGATGACAGCGGCAGCAGATCTAAGATCTCACTCTGGACAGGGCCTGGTGCCTCTGTACGGCTATTCGACAACATGAACTTCTCCAACCTCTCCAACACTGCTCCTTGCGCTGCAAGCTGCTTCTTGATCCTTCTCAAAATCTTAAATGTTCTGTCTTGAGGCACTACAAAGCAGAAAAGCACGAGATATTAACGCAACTCACAACTCTACCATTTCAAGTCCATTGTACAGCTCACATCAGAGTTCATTTGAATGCCGCTCAGACATGCCTAGTGGGGCGAGAGAAATCCTGAGAGACGTTCCTCTCCCGTTTCGCACGCTTCATTGCCTGTAGTACATTTTCTCCTCCAGTGCATCCACACCAAACTTCACCTCGACCTCACACACACACACATATATATATATACCATCTCAGCAAAATAATTGTTCTGCTTCACCCACGTTCATTAATGAACGTGGGTAAATAATAGCAAAAACAAATCACAATGTCACAAAATATAGACGGATCGCACAACAGCTCTATTTTTCAATTTCTACTTACGGCACGATTGCGATTTGTCTGCTCCGTCTGCTTGGGTCCTGTCATGAATAGAGGAAGGCAATTGTGGTATATGTTCTGCTTCACTTTGCTGAATGGAAGGTGACCGATGCTCTTGGTGACCAGACATATACTGAGGGCGTGGGCGGGGAACACAATGTGGAGTGCGCTGTGGATCTGGAGCAGGTGTGTTTGCTTGGTCCTCAAAGGCACAGTCGCCCACGCTCGATGCATCGTCCTCTTCAGAGGTTGGGGTCGCCAACGCTTTCGTTTTGGCTCGCACGCCTCTTCCTCAGTAGCAACATCTGACGTCATAGCTGCTTTTTGTTCTCTGATCCTCGCCACCTCATATGTGTCTGTATTAAAACAGAACGTGATGAGCTCCATAAAGCGCAATTTCCAAGTGCTAATTACAATACAAAAATACAGAAAATACTAGAAAACAACTTACCACATTCACAAAGCACACGAGATCTGTGCTCCTTCCAATGATGTGATGGCTTTTCACGTCTTTTAATAGCAATTGTGATTTTATTTGTGTTCTTGTAAGGAGGCCACATAACCTTGTGGTTTCCGATTAGCCATGAAGAAGGCACGACGGACACTTCGTCATTCTCTTCAAAATGCACGACACTGTACACCCTCCTTCCTAAAAAGATAGGATGCCATTAGTTCCATCGCCACAAGAAAACAGCATGAGACACGGCATCAGATACTTAATGTGGTACAAAAGACCAATCAGTAGAGCTTTTTGAATCCAGCGCAGTTTAAAAGATGAAAAACGTGAGTGCTGGACCCAACGTTCTGAGCGCAGCTATCGAGCGCACAGCAGTACATTCTCCCGTGACTGTACTGGAGTGTAGTACAGTCTAGAATCTAGATTGATGATTATGAAACAAGCATCTTGTTACATCAGTCATTTCCTATTTATATAAGTTATTTTAAATAAATTTAATGACAACATTACACAATTCTGACCTGATGATGATTTGTGGTAGGACAAGTGCGGTGGAAGGAGTTCTAATTTTGTACAGTTCCTTGACTGTTCGTATGTAGAAGAGGGAACACAGCATAGCAGCTTGGCCCATTTGGGAGGCACACACATTTGCACTGAATATCGGCTACACTCCACACAGCAAAGTCCGATGAAATCCCCCTAGCCATGAAGATGCTTAGGTCAGGCGATGGAATAGGTTTGTCATAGAGTTTGTCCAATTTCTTAAAAAAACGTGCGCAGAAGCTGATCCCATTCGTGGTGGCCAGGAAGTTAATTATCCACACGATGTTGCCATCTTTTAACAAGGCACAGTTGTTCCGCTTATCGATGGTAAAGAGAGCATCCTTTAGCTGCAGTGCACAGTACTGTGTGCCGTTAAATTCAGATGGGATTGGACCCTTCGAGTGCGGCCTTGACAGCTGGTGCACTGGCTGCACTGAAGCAGGCTTTGTCAAGGGCAGCATGTTTTTCTCACTCAGCCGGCGGACGACTTGCTGAAGGGCACGAGCATGTGATTTTAGCAAAGTCTTGATTTCTTGTAGATAATTTTCAAAAGGAAAAGCAGAGAATGTGTCTACGGGACCAAATTTTCTCACATCATTTGCTATGTGGAGCAAGGAGTGCACATTGTACATGTAAATACCGCTTCCATAGTGCTCTCCTGCTTGGGCAACAAACTCTTGAAGAAGCTGTTCAGCGAGGTCAACATGGGTAGCAGAAAACTACGGGCTGACCAAGATAGTCATGGCCACGTTTAGTTTCATGAAGTGTTTGAAGGCGTGGCGGTTCAGTATACCCTTCAGAGCAACAGGGCCATAATAGAGTAAGAAATTTCTATACTCGACAGCCTTCCATTGTTGAAGAAAAAGAAGTGCCCTTGGTCTTCGTTTCCTCTCAGAAGGAACATGCGCCTCAAAAGCAACAAGGAGATCCGAGAGTGTTGCCTTCGACATCTGGCTCATTCTTGAAGAGCACGGTTTGCCAGACACCCAATACTCAACAAGAAGCTTCTTCATTGCTCCCAAGCACACCAAATGCATGTAATCAAGAGGAAATTTTCTTACAAGCCCAACGCCTGAAGCAAGCAAAGGCGAATCACCATGATGATGAGGAAACTGGAGCTTCTGCCTAAAGCTTTCATCAGTTCGCAAAGGGCAGTCACACAGGGGAAGATTACCTTGTTTCCACTGGTAGAGTAGGTGCCTTTCTGAGTGCATTTCTCACACCCATAATATGCAGTGTGCCCTTTGATGCATTTAAGGAATGCTCTGGCTGGTGCATCGCATATGAATGCGTGCAGCACCACTCTTAAAGAACGACCATTGTGAGAGATGCCCTCCTGAAGGAGCTCAGCAATTTCTTCAAGGAAGTCCTTGAGGTATGCGTCTAGGTCCTGCGGCTTAGTGTCACCCTCATAAAGGGCGGCAATGAATGGTGAGCAGCTTGGGATTTCTTTTACTTTGACAAGTATCGGCCAGAACTGCCTCCTTGAGCTCCGCGAGATGGGAAGACCGTCAACATTGATAATTAATGACAGCGTGGAGCAGCCACTTGGCAAATCACTCATAACGTGGTGGAGCAGCATGATATGTAACCCAAAGTAATGGTATGCGCCGCGTTCATATACTTCACTTCGGTGGATCGCGGTGTCTGCAAGAGTGTTCTTGCGTCCCCTGGCAGCTCTGGATGATAAGGCTGCAGCACCTTCAAAAGCGAGCTCAAATATGCGGCAGGTATCTTCGTTTCTAGTGCTCACCGCTGCAATTTGGGACGAACGCTGCCTATTTCGGAGCTTCGGTGGTCGACAGAACTGCAGTAACCGCGGTGGAACCTTCATCGCTGCTCGATGTCTGCAAAGTGCAATGTTCTGGCGCGCTGCCTAGGTCCATGGGTATTGCTTCTGCACCAGAATTGATAGGGTTACCGCGGTCGCATTCGAAGAGGTTACTTCCTACACTTTTCTGTGAAGGATCATCAGTGGATGGTGACGTCCTCGTAGCAACTTCCACAACTTCCCATTCCCCGGTTACGTCGCCTTCACTATTTTCCTGCAATAGACTTTCCAACTCGCCTGAAACCTCATCCGCAATTCGCCGTCGTCTCTGCCGAGGAGTCAGAACGCGCAGACAACTTTTAACTCTAGAGCGTTTCATTTCCCACTAAGAATCAAGATTCCCGGGTCTAGAAAATGGGACGACGCTATGCGTTCCCAACAATTTGAAAACAACGCGTTTGCTGCCTAGGCTCATGAAACGCGAACGCCGCTGGCGTTCAATGACCCTTTGTTTCTCTGCGCATAAAACAAAGTTGTTGAAAAGAAAAGATACTGAAATACTCACCACCGTCTCCCACATCATTCACAGACGTCATGTATGGAAATTGAAAGACGCAGTCACGCACTACACAAACGCCAACCGCCGCCATAAAACGAGGAATGAGCACGTGACGAAGCCTGAAAGCGATGCCGATGGTACGCTGTGTTGAAAGTTTCTGTTTCTAATTCAAAACTTTCGATACTGCCAAATTGTTGGTAGATAATTCATTTTTGTAACTGATAATTTAGAAATCTTGTCGTTGCAATTCCTGTGTTGATATGACGCCTTCTTTCGTTTTATTTTCCGAACGGCAGGTGTCTCTGTATCACTTTTTCGTACGGTCCGCAACGTTGCCCGAATGTTGCTATGCTATGTTGCATGAACATTGCCGAATGTCTAGCAAGGTTGCTCCACCTCTAAGCAGCGTTGCAGGAACGTTCGGCCGCAACGTTCCTCAAACGTTGCTCTGCCATGTTGCTTGAACATTGCTGAATGTTAAGTAACGTTGGTCCACGTCTGATAATGTTGCAGGAACGTTGTCAAATGTTGATTAACGTTGCCCCACATTGGACAACACTGGCAACATTGCTGCAACATCGAGGCAACAATATGTGCTACCAGGGACCACGAACTCTCGCATGGTGTGTGAAGGGAAAAAATCATAACTGCTGTACCAACAACCTCCAATTTGTACAAAGTTCATGCATTTATCGAGAACATATAAATATATCAGGACATATTTTGCTGGGGGTTCTCAGATAAGGTGGTTGAAATTGACACTTGTTCACCTTTTGCTTGGCACCATTTAGGAATACATTTTTAGTCGCAGACTGGACACAGCAGCAAATCAGGTACTGTTTGAAAACTGCAATTCATTCATTAGATAGGCCGCATTGTCTCAAAGTTAGTGCACTTTGAGACAATGGGCCAACGTTGCCAATCCATTTCTTAGTCATGGAAAGAGGTGGGTCCATAAAAGCGCTGTGAGAAATTCTTGCATAATGCAGAGAGTTATCAGAAAATGGACATCACTGTGCGCCCAGAAATTTCACCACAGGAGCGTGCGCAATCTCAGGCACCTTTTCCCTCTTCTTCCTACTTACGAACTGCTTAACATCGAGACTAGCGAGACCGTACATTTTAGTTCACGTTTCAAGTTATAATTGTTTATCTGTTTGGTTTCCTTTTTGCGATTGTTTGGCAAGCTTGTGTGAGACAAATGCTTTAGCCCCATACCATTGCATGGGTCGGACAGTCCTGTCATAGGAGGAATCTTGCTACAGATTTGATGACTGTACAGTTGAAGGCACACACGACGTACAGGGGCTGTCCACATCTTTCCTCAATTGCTCTTTTTGTCATTTAATTAGGAACGTCCAGTGCCGTCACAGACAGAAGGCAGTCTTTGTGCATCCAGTGTTGCACAGAGGTAAGTGATACAAACTAAATTTCTGAAACTGAAAGAACACAGTTGTATCTGACTTGCATACATGCCTCCACCATACCTGTGCAGCTGTACAGACAACCACGCAAACAGTCGTGATGGGCGAGACTTTGATATGCCAGATTTCAGCAGCATACAGGAGCAAATTGAAGATGGAAAGCTTACGGGCAGGGATGGGCAGTATTTAAATACATTGTAATTAAAATACTATTTAAAATATAAATACATGTATTTATATTTTGTATTTAAATACAGACTTTAAAAATGTATTTATAATTATATTTAAATACCGATTTTCGGGTATTTATTCTTGTAAATACTTTATAAATACTCTTAAATACAGAATATACTGACTGATATCTTAAAGTTGCCCTGCATTTGACCTTTCGGGAAGAAGGGTGAGTTTGGGGCGCAATTATGCCGGGTTTGCGCTAGCATGCGCATGCGACAAACCATTTTAGATGGCGAGTTTTTCACTGTTGTTGCGGACAACGGTCGTGACTACCCGATTACATTGTTCTACGAAGCATCTTCGTCAAATTTAATACGAGCATTTGTTCATCGGCACCTGTGGAGATGCTGTTCTCCTTTGCGAATCTGGTTGTACGGCCGAACAGAAGATGCCAAAAAAGAAGCAGTCTTCGAGAAATTTCTAATATTAAAATCAGGGTGTCGAACCGAACCCGAACCCGAACCGAAAACCGTACCCGAACCGTTATTTTTGCCGGAACCGAACCCGAACCCGAACCGAAATTTTCGGAACACTGCTGAACCCGAACCGGAGCAGAACCATAAAAAATAATAGCGGTAACCGGTTCGCAACAAAACGGTTCGGACATAGAAGTCAGCACAAGAGTTCCTCTTTATCCCCGAACGAAGACACATCGGTATCATCATCACGCGCCTATATCATGGATTTCAGAAATTTTCACCTACCAGTCAGACGACGACGTATAGTAAGTATACTTTCATCATCTTTTTAACATGTTGAAGCGCAGTTGTCCTTGTGAGCGTCACGGCGGGCGCCCCACGCACGCGGTGATGCGGCGTCTACTCTTCAGGGACGAGGTGCCACGCGGACGAATGCAACAGGAATGGAGTAGGCCAGTTATGTAGCTCTACACGACGAATATGCGATCAAATAAGCGCCCAAGATTTCTTTTTACACGTGAGCAGTAAAAATTAAACAAGTCAGAAACATGACAAGTGGAGAAGGGGCGTACGCAGAACGGTGCCTGTTTGATTGGTCGTGGTTTGAAAAGTAAATGTGGTTCTGCTTATTGGTAGTGCAGTTGTGTTGTGATACATTGCCTTTGTGAGGTGGATTAACTAGTACACTGATGTGAGATCGGACAGAGTAAGGCTGGCAGGCTTATTTTCGACATGCCTCAGTACGGTTTCAGATCGATTCACGCTGCGAAGGCAGTGTGCCGGCAAGTACTGTCATCTATCTTACGCTGTCCATCTTATTAGGCTTCGTTTAAGTATCTTGCTGGCACTGTGCGTGTGAAAAAAAGATTTTGGGAACAGAAAGTAGCGGGACAACACCGCTTCATCAGCGTGGACTCTATTTGCAATAAGTGTTCATCCATTTCTTATTTCTCTCGCTAAAGAGCTACCTCACCGCTAAAGACGTCAATGCAGACAACAGCAGTAAGCTATTAGCCACGCATTTCCTGATAAAAGCAGTTTTATGGAACATATAAAACGGAAGCGTTGAACCGGTTCGCGAACCGGTTCGGGGCTGCGAACCGGTTTGCGAACCGGTTCGGTTTTTGGCGTGGCCGAACCGGAACTGAACCGGAACGAAATCAAAACAACGCGAACCCGAACCCGAACCGAACCCGTATTTTTTGCGGTTCGACACCCTGATTAAAATCGCCATGATAATCTAACAAATAAATGCTATTCTTTCTTGCTGATTTGTCCTTATGATCATAATTATTTCTATAATTCCAGATGACATCTTCCTCACAGTATTTATGGTAGTAGTTACGGTATTTAAATACAGTATTTATATTTTGTATTTAAATACTCATGTTGAAAACTATTTATGAAGAGTATTTAAATACCCCTGTCAACAAAGTATTTTGTATTTATATTTAAATACTCAAAAAATGTATTTATGCCCATCCCTGCTTACGGGCAGGCTCCACAGAAAAATCGTCGAACGACTGTACCAGTCCATGATCAGATGCACGCTGTATGTGTTTATTGGAATTTTATGAAGAATGCAGAGTAACAGAGCTCTGAAGAAAATATTTGTGGTGTCATATTGGCCATTATTGCCACTCACTGTTATTCCAGCTACCCCTCTGCAAAGTTCTATGCTAAAGTGGCCAGCTCTCTTGTGGAAAAGTACCAGCATTTAACAGACCTGAAAGGCAGCGGCTACGTGAGTTTGTGAATATCTTATTCAACATGGCACATTTATTCACAGGTGTATTAGTGCAGCACTGTGACGCTGTCTGCCTTTCCAGGATTCCTGGATAATAAGTCTCCGCAATAAGTTCAAAAATGAACGACGCAAGATCTCAGACAACGAGAGTGTGACTGAATCAAGGTCAAAATTTGATACCAAGCGCAAGATAGAAAAGGCCAGCGAATCAAGATTGGAGCGCAACAAAACTCCAAGGCTTCCTGTACGCAGTGTAAACACTCATTTCTGTTTGCTAAGTTTCTGGGCTTTTATCATAGGATGGTGGGCCATCGTCCCAAACAACAAATGCTGAGGAAGATGAGGCATGGCTTCGAAATGAATACAGGAAGCAGAAACCGGACTTTGCTGAAATAAGAGAGAGACAGAAATCAACATTCAGAGAAAGATCAAAGAGAATGAAATCAACGGTCATCTCCGTTTGTCAAAAGGAATTCCCATACGTGATGGATTTTAAGGCCGTAAGTGGCTCAGTTGTCACAAGCTGAGCAAATTTACCCAAGATTTTTTTTCTTTCGTTCTAAAGTTCATGTTGGAGTTCGAGTTGCTAACTGACAAGGATGCAGTCTAAGGGGTACAAGCAGCAATGTACACAGTGATAGAGCTAGCGGGAAAAAAGGAAATGTACAGCAAACAAGAAATTCAGGCAGGCATTGCTGATTTGCCAAAGCTCACCGTTTGTGCAAGACGAAAGAGACGTAAGTGTAGAATTCACTTAACCTCTGACCTTATCCGCGAAACTGCTGTTCAGTGCTTAACAGTGCTGTATTCACCAGCCTATTGTGAGCAGCTAGAAAACTTGGTGCTGGGAAGGGTGGACTGGTAGTTACCACTAACAGCGAGACTTCTCGGTACACTGCCACGACTGGATAAACATGGGCCGCTTGGAAGTGCACCCCTATAGCTGGTTATTACAGTGATGGGACCATAGGGCAGTGCGATCATGTTCGCAGCAGCCTTGTCAGTGCTTTGTGAGCGCACTCATGATCGCGCTCACCAGGCCTTCACAAGGCGTCTCAGTTATGATCGTGCCAACCTATGGACAGGACAGGTCCAACAAAGTTTTTCCTACTAAGGATTCCTGTTCCAGGCGGCCCCTGGCCACAGAGTTCTGTTATAGGAACAGCAAAGTGCGGTGTCAGCCCATGGTAGTTGACCTCATTTATGAGACATTTTTGCAATTTTGTCTCCCCAGACATGAGTGCTGTACTTGCCCTAAGGGCCCTGTGTGAAGTTTTCAAAGAAAAGGAGGCAATGGACAGCATCTTCGTTCATCAGTCGGTAGGTGACCGATGTTGAGTTACCGGTGTTGTCTGGCTCGTATCCATGGGCGTTGTGGTGGGGGTGGGTGGGAGGGGGGAGCACAAGAGTCATTGTCCCTTATGGCCGCTGTCCCTCCCCACCCCATGGCCGCAACTGGGGCTTGCCCCACGGTGCTCCTCGCCTTGTATTTTCTCACATTATCAAAATGCAGCACATACAAATGCTGCACTCCGTAGATGAAAAATTAAAGACAGCCAATTAATAGACCCTGAAGTTTTCGGGTTTTATTTTTTTCTAAATTTGGGGGTAAAAATCAGGTCAATAACTTGATGCTAAAAAGTCGTGCAAATTCGGGTGGAAAAATTACCATCACACTGAATTTGTGGAGGAATCTGGCTTTATTGTAAAGGGTGGTGACTTATACAACGTGACACCAATCGGCATCTCAGTAACAACTCAACTTATGCAAACCACTGCGCTATCCATATGCAGAGCACATAGGTGGGTTTAATCAGTATAAATTTCAGATTGATTCAACGGCGCAATAAAAAGTTACAGCACAAAATCTGTGAACCCAATGACAAGATCTCAACCGAAGACATTGCAGACGATAGGTAATGCGGCGGTCGTCTGGGACTGTTGACGCCAGTTGAAAACTCGCCCCACATATGGTGCAAGTTTCCTTAGCGTGGCAGTCGAGGTATCGCGACAATTCGCCATCTCGGGAGTGAGTTTCCAGCAGTCGCAGACGACCGCTGCGTTACCTGTCGTCTGCAACACCTTCGTTTTGATCTTGCCATTGGGTTTGTAAATCTTTTGCTGTAACTTTTTATTGCGGCGTTGAACCAATGTGCTCTACATATGCATACAGCAGTGGTTCGCATAAGTTGAGTAGTAACTGAGCACAAGATGCCGATTGGTGTCACGTTTTATAAGTCTTTCTTTGGGCGTTGATGGGGTTGTGTGTTGTGTTGTCATCTGTGTTTCTTAGCCTCACCTTCTACTATGTTTACATTTTACTTGTTTACTCACCCACTTTCGGTGGCACGCCCTGTATATAGAATGACAGTTGTTTGTAGGCTCAACTGTTTTGGTCAGATTTTCAGTGCATGCCCTGTATATAGTATGATGGTTGTTTGTAGGCTCAACTGTTTTGGCCAGATTTTCAGTGCATGTGGTTTACATATAACATGTAGAAGAAAACTGGAAATGGACATGTGCCTGCCACCAGTTCACATTGCTGTTTGCCTCTTAGTAAATGTCATATTTTGTTCCTGCAGCGTGAGTCCCGCCCAGGCACTCCTCACATCAGCCACAGTGGAACCTCCCTGGAAGATGCTGAGATACTGAAGCTTGTGGTGGACAGCACACCCCTGTTCCACGTTGTAGAAGCAATGGACGGACTGGCAGCAGTGCTTGCTGCTTATTGGGTGTTTGATGCAGTATACTGCGCAGAACACATTCGGGTCATGACTTTTTTTGAGCGCATGGTAGGCTTGCAGGTAACGCCACTGCAACCCCCTGTATCGTCATTTATTAAGAAGCACAAGAGATCGCTGCCATAGCCTTCTTTACGCATGTTAGCGATGAGCCAGCTTACACACATTGCTGGTGTTCCCCAGCAGATGGTTGCCACTGTAACACCTTGACTAAGCAAACAGTGCTTCTTATTGTGGTTGTGTAACAAAGCTGCTGGGAGCTTTCTTATGCAAGGTACTCAGGCCAGTTAGCTTGCACATCTTGCTTTATGTTGGCTGTACTTGCTCCTGTACATGTTTCCTGTTAGTTGCATATTCATTTTTATCTGGTGGAAACTTGGAAAGTCTTGACATCGACTGATACCACATCCTCAGTAATTATTCAACTTGTGTGAACCACTGCACTACCCATATGCAGAGCATATATGTCTCTTTAGGCCACAAAAATTTTAGGTAAGTGTAGCGGTCTTCTTTGACCGTGGACACCAGTTGAAAGCTCACTCCATAGCAGGTGCGGATTCCCCATGGGGGCAGTCCAGGTGCTCGACCCTGTGCCATCTAGGCAGAGTTTCCAGCTGGCATTGACGGTCACAGAGTGCCGCTGCACTGCCATGTCGTCTACAGTGCATTGAGTTGAGATCTTATTGTTGGGTCCACATGTTTTATTAGCTTTTGGTAACTCTTAGTATCTTTTATTGCAATATTGAATCTAGCTGAAATTTTCATCGGTTAAAATGGACACATATGCTCTACATATGAGCATAGTGCAGTGGTTCACACAAGTTAAGCAATTCCTGAGCATGCGACACCAATTGGTGTCAAGATTTACCAGTCACCATCCTGTGCAACTCGTACCTCTGACAGGGCAGGCCACAAACGCGTGTGACATTTAGTATAAATATGTGACTTGTTCTTCAGTCTAAAAAGTTCCATTTTTCGCTTTCCCTTTTTAGCTATGCTATCATTTAGACACCACTGTGTGCCAGGTGGATGTTATTCTAGTCATAAGCATAGTCATCCTTGTCTGTGCCCACATTAGATTGTCATGTAACAATAAGTGCACAGCAATAAATGGAGAAAGGGGCCTCCCCATTTTGAAGTATATCTGGCCTTGCTGCTTTTCTGCCTTATTTTTTATTTTACACTTTGTGCCATCTCCTGGGTATTAATTGTCCCATATTTCATGTATAATTCCGGAAGAAAGGTTATAATAGCCGTAACCACGTGATCATTACTCAGTATATTGTGATCCCCAACCTTTTTTGCAGAACAGTGCACATTTCAGGGTTTCTTGATGCACAGCACTGATGCAGAGGTTGGGTGGAAAACCTCCACCACATTTGTTTCAGCTGCTGTGCACCAAGTAACATTGAAATTTGCCTGTTTTTAAAGATAAGGCTGGTAAGCACGATGTGCAGAGGCATGGTCATATGTTTACGGCTGTTATAATCTTTTTTTCCAGAATTATGCATGAAATATGGGACTGTTTGCATGTTACACCTTTTAACTCATTTACACCATATTAGGCTTAAAGGAGTTGATGTCACACCCTAAAAGGTGCGCGCCCTGCACATTTTTTTTACGCCCTATAAGGTGTGAAAAAGTTTACAGTGTATATCTTGGCGCTCACTTATGCTGACATGCTGCTGTTGCAGTATCTTTTGCATGATCGTTTGAAATGGTATTTCTGCTATTTCTGGTATTAATGGTATTTTGAAATGGTATTTTTGAATGTTATGGTCGTACGACGCGGCCGGCTTAGGGACGTCGGCGTTTGTCGGCAGGTGATCAAAACGGAAATTACCGAAGTTGGATGGCGATAATGGCCAGATCCCGACTGCTGTTACCTTGAAATTTGCTTTCCATGGTTCGCAATATTACAAATGATAATTCAGCTAGACACATGTGATACGGGTAGACAAGACATGAGTACGTTTCGAAAAACGCTGCCACCATTCTTCTGTTCAGATTCAGTTAAATCATTTTACACCTTAAAGGGTGTAAACCGAAATGTGCAAGGCACGCACCTTTTAAGGTGTACTGTAACACCGTCAACATTGTTAGGGTGGAAAACCTGCCCACATCATCGTCAAAATATAATTATTGTTGTTGTTGTGTAATGCGGTCCTTTATGATGTTCCTCTGTCATGTCTGCAGTATTCCATCTCCTTTCAGTGAACAAAGTAAATGTATGTTCAAGACTCAAACACACCCTAGAATAGACCCTGTATCACACCCTCACCGAGATTTTCCAGAAAAGGGTGTAATACACCATTCTTACACCCTCGAGAGCACTCAAACATATTTTTTGGGTGCACAAAGGGTGTATTACTCCTGTGTACAGCCATTTTACACTCATTTTACACCTTTAGGGGTGTGAAAAGATTTAGAGTGATACTACACCATCCCGCGTTTACGAGGCTGACACTGCAAGGGCGTTTCTGAGTGCCTCCTGGGCAAAGCATTACCGAATGGAAGGGAAACACGAGGGAAACATGGTCCAGGAGGAAAACGACGAACCCCAGTGCAATGCCCCGATGGTGCCGTGGTTTACCGGTGCCGCACGCTCATAGTACAAGTATTCCGCGGCATACATTTTTCATGTTTTTCTCAAATTCATTTAGCGTCTGCACTGCGAGTTACATTTCAGGTTGAAGAACTTCGTTATTAACGTAGTTACATTTTGCACACGCTAACTTGTAACGAGTTCTTTTTGGCAGGTAACTTCTCAATCTATGTTTCTCGATGCCTATGGCAACGTCATTAATCGGGCGAAGAGTGTTTTGCTCTTTCTAAATGCTACTGCCCCGTGCCCGACGTTTTTGCCATTCCTGTTCAAGACGCTGTTCGTATACTGGGATATACATTTAGCAGTTGCCGACTCTCGCCGTCCTCGTGGCTGCGGGTGCACCGGCGCAGAGTCGCTGATCTCAGGCATTCGGTGCTCCCTATCACATGTCGAGCCCGTCTCGCCGCCTCATGGTTTTTTAGCAAGCACTGGTACCACGGCAGCGTCTTGGTGGCTGCGACCCGCACCGCTTTTCGTTTCATCTGGGGTGGCAGGGTGGAATGGATGTCGCGTGCCCGCATGTGCCTGCAGCGGGAGGTAGGTGGCTTATGGGTTCCACATATGAAAAGTAGTATGGGATCAGCTCAAGAAGCCGGCAAGTCACATCTTCGTCTGGACGCCATTAATTAGCAATTAGAGCTAATTGGGACCCCCCACATTAATCAGGACCCTCCAGAGAGTCATTACACTAATTGGGGACCATCTAAGACACGTCCAGACGAAGATGTGAGTTGCCGGCTACTTGAGCTGATAAAAATAAAAAAAATAGGTAGAAAATAAAATGAAAAGATAGAAATAGAGCGGAGAGAAACAATTTATTCGAAAATCAACGATGCCGCGGCGAAGAAACGGCTCCGGGGTGACCAGTGCTTGTTGACGTCGGGTAGTTGGAGAGATCGACGACAGGTGGCCACTTAGTTGCAAGGCATCACACCAGATGGCGCCACCATCATAGCTCTAGTAGAGGTGTGCGCCTTGGGCATGTTTTTCGGCGGCGGCGTAGAGCACGTTGAAGGCCCGGCGGCGGCGGCGTCACGCCGATGCTGTCATATCGGCATGCGCCCCGTGGGCTGTCAATATGTTCTCTTCTCCAACGGGGATGCACGAACACCTCAGAGAGGGAGTATTTTCTCCATCATAGACACCGCGACGGTGGCAGTATTTACTGTACCTTGCACCAAACAAGTGCGTCAGCACTGGATAGTATTATGAAAGAAAACCGAACACACAAAGGAACATTAGCAGAAGTAAAGCACTTCAAGAAGGTCGTCGCCCAAGAACTTCGACTGGGCGCGTTAAGTGCGCGTTAACCGCTGTAGAAAACAACATAGCTAGATAATCAGAACGACGAGCCACCCCTTTAATGGCAACTACACGTAACAGTTATAGCGAGTGCAGAACGTTCACAGGACGGCGACCCGTGAAAGCGCTGTCCGCTGCCCCAGTGGCTCTTTTTGGGAAACCATATAAAAATGCGAACGTTAGCAAACGATATGACATAAGGCGCACCCACCACGTCATTGAACAGTATTTTTGCAGAGGCTATAGTTATAGTTATCATGAATAAATACTGTAAAAACATTTAATTTCGCAGCCCTATATTTTCGCGAATCGAGTAGGGATATATTCGCAACAACTAAATTTCGCGGGTTCCTCGAGTTCCTCGCATTTTCTCGATTAGCAAAATTCGCGAAAAGTAAGGTCTCGCAAAATTAAAAGGTTTTACAGTATAAACTTGTCCAGAACGAGTGGGTTGTGTCTGCCATGCTTCGCGCGCATTATAAGCCCCGCGATTGAAAACACCCTCTGTGACTGGGTGGTTTTCGCCGGCACACAGAAAATGCCCTATTTGCTACGCACTTTTCGAGCGCAGAAAGAGCGACGGGCAATCCACGTGAGAGGACCAAGTGCTTTGGAGCGATTGGTTTTCGAGCTGATTGGTGTAGGCACTAATCTGTTGGCCAGATACATCGCTTTCCAACCCAGATAAGGCGAAGCTCGCGTCATTTCTTCGCTCGGAAATCGCGTACTTCTTGTTTCGGCTCATTTGCATAGCGACATTCAGCGTCGGATATTTCAACACATGTGCGCGTTTAAGAATTTCTTAAACATGGAATGGCTTTCAACGATGAATATCTTCCGTTCTGCTATCACGTTTTTACGCGAAATCCCTTAATTAAAGAATTCATGAATTTAATGAATTCGAAGGTAATTAATGATCTTATAGTTCGAGATAATATTCGCCTGACCAACTCAAAATCGGCATCTATTTCGCTCCGCTATTTTTAAACAAAAATTCTGTGACGAATAAAAAACAAAACACTCTGTATATGGATAATGACCAGTGCTATGGTGTTGGTGGATGACAAACCGACAAACAAGTGGACCGCCAAACAAGTTCTCCTGGAGTTGTGCCTCCAGGGTCGACTATGAAACGAAATTCTATAGCATAAACAGCATATCAGGAGATGAAATTGTTACTGCTAAAAACACAACAAATGAAGCCTGGAACCTAAGATGAAAGAAAAACAAAAAAATATTAGATATGGGAGATATTCCTTTATAGAAAGTGGATCAATATGGGCACATTACACAGCCGCGTCGATTTTTCAACATCGGCGGCGGCGGCGCGCCGACAGTTTTGGTACGGCGGCCACGGCGAGGCTCCGACCTCCGGCGGCGGCGCTTCGGCGCACACCTCTAAGCTCTAGAGGAGAGAGGCAGAGAACAAGATACTAGCGGCAGGTAAAAATGACAGCACTGCTAAACAAGTCTAGGCATGCGAGAGAAAAGGTCTAACCGCTACTGCTAAACAGAAAACAGTACACATCGGGGGAAAAAGGCTTACGGGGGGACGATCGCTTACGCCTAACCACAACACTACGCAGCTAACACAAGGCGGGAACCACACATCGCTAAACATGCGAGAAAAGGCTTAACACGAGCGCGGTCACCGCTAAACACGGCAAACATACGAGAAAAGGAGCGCGCTTGGGCATAACCTCAACACTACGCAGCCAACACAAGGCGGGAACCACACATCGCTAAACATGCGTCAACAGGCTTGGACACCGCAAAACAAGTCTAAACATGCGAGAAAAGGCTTAGGACGAGCGCGGTCACCGCTAAACACGGCAAACATACGAGAAAAGGAGCGCGTCAAATCACTCACCTTTTCCCCCGCGGCAACTTCCAGGCAGAAACTGAGCGAGCGCGGAGAACACACGTCTGCTCTCTACGAGAGGCAGCCAGAAACTGAGCGAGCGCGCGGAGCGCACGTCCGTTTTCCGCGACGGTCCGAGAGAAACTGAGTGAGGCGACGCGCAGTGGCAGCTATGGATGCGCGCGCGCCCTCTGCTCCACCCGTCCGCGCATGCGCGCGCGCGCAGCTCCCTCTGCGCCGCCCGCGGATGTTTTCGGTTTCGGCTCTCCGCTGTGCGCGCGCTCCTAGCGGCGACGGGTGGCTTTTGACTTTCACTTTCGTTTCTTTGCGCGCGCGTTTATCTCTATAAAGGCAGCGCGCACCGCGCTCGCGTCATCACTACGTGAAGATGTTCAGCTACCACTCTTTACAAAATTGTTCCCGCACCCACGCTTCTTGGGAAGAAGTGGAGAAGGAATGTTTCAACGGCGAAAGTCCCCGCAACGAGCTCGTCATCACTGCTTTTCGCTACGTGATAGACATGGTAGGCTTTGGCAATATAGCAGAGATCTCGCCGGGGCCGCTGCAGGAGATGGTGCGTCGGATCTACGCCCGTTACAAGAACGTCTGCATAACGGTTCCTGACGGACCCCTGGGACTGATGAGCGAATTTGTGAGCTTGGCCAACGCAGAATTCAACTACATCGCTGCAGACATCGTGGACCTTCTCGCTCGTGCCATCGCTCATATTAAGCACGCCCTGCGGAAGCAGCGACATTTGCAAGCAGTCTACATCGCCAATTTGGTCATTGATTTATTGAAATACCGATTGGTTATTGACATGCAACGCATTAAACAGTCCGAATAACTTTGACGAGACTCTGCGTGTTCTTTCACTGAAACATGTTTATTGAATACATACAAAGGACTTGGTCGATAGATGCCTGCACCCTCCCTGACTTGCCTCAACAGAAAGGATATGGGGTATCTTCATCGCAGCGTCGTCATTGCGCGGGTCACTGCACCAGCACGATGACGGAATGGTCATTCTTTTCGTACACCCATTCCGCTACCACACTGCCACGATGACCCGTACTTCTCCTGTCTGCGAGAGAGAGAGAGAAGCATGTCTCGACTAGAACTTTTATTCTGGATTACATGCGCGTGCAGCTCTTTGTTCCGCGGTTACTCGATGCCTGACGACGACGCTCTCGGGCTCTCTTCCGGGTTTTCCGTTGCTGCACAAAGAGAGAGCACTATCGTAATCCTATACGCGTCAAAACATAACAAAGCTTACCGTATTCGCAGCTCCCATAAGGGAAGGAGTGTACGCCATCCACGAGATAGCGCTTGTCGTCGTAGGGGACCAAGCTCTTCTTGAGTCTCGAAATGGTGTACATCGTTTGCTTTATACTCTGGATGGTGCACTGCTTCTGAGAGACCGTCTTTTCATTGAACAGAGAATCTCGGTACACTTCGTGCAATAAATGTTTCCTCACCACGTCCTTCTTAACTCCTTTCGCTCTCGCGATCTGTTTGTGTGACCCAGCCAAGAAAATGCTGTACATTTTCGCTCGGACGGCTACGACTTCCTGAATAATTCCGCCCCCCCGTCTCGTCTTTGAAGTACCCCATCTGGTTCGCGTGCTCGTCGTTGAAAAGCGGGTGGTCTGGCGGATAGGAAGACAGATCTAACTCGCTCTCAATCTTCATCAGCTGCTCTTCCAGGCTTTCACACGTGAGAGAAAAAATTATGCTGTCCGTGTCGCTATAGATCAATTGCACTGGACATGTCAAGCGAGAAAAGAGCGACTCGTAGATGAAGCTGTACATTCGGACTTTGGATATTTCTAGAATGGCGAAGCCCACGTAAAGGGGGTGCGTGCATTTGATGCGGCGCTGTTTCATCTCGTACAACATGCACTTGTCACTCAGAATGAGAAAATGCTGACAGTCGACGGAGCTAGCTTTTCTGAGCGCGGTTTCTTTGTCGTAGGCTATAGCGTACCTTTTCATCCGTCTCACATTTTGTATCGTCTTACCGAACGTACTATTCGCTAGAAGTCGCTCGAATTTCGTGGACGCGGCATTCCTCAACGCGACGTTCCTCTGCACGAAGGTTCGCAAAAAGTTGTCTTGGCGGAACGAGAGGATGCTGTGAACACGTTTTATTTTCATGCCCAACATCACGTACAGAGCGAGCAATGCATAATGAACGACGTAACGTTCTTTGTCGTAGCACGTCAGCAAGAGTTTCTTGGTGGGAGGGGCGTTCAGCGACAACGCATCTTTCAGGTGGCGTTGGTAGGGGGAGAGTTCGTTCTCGTCCACGCACCTGTGTTCGGGTGCCAGGGGGAAAATCCCTGGTGAGCGCGTGCAGTTCTTCGGGGTACGACAAGTCTACTACGTAGACGTAACCCACTTCCGAATCGTGAGGAATGTTGAGAAAATCGATCTCGCTCCACCTCGAAGGATCGACCCACTCAAAGCCCCCTGTTGGGAGATGAAAAGTCATCGCGTAGGGGTACAAACTGTTCACGTCGAGGTACTGGATAAAAGTCTTTTCTTGCTGGGGATCGTAATCGTCGCACCCCTCGTGATTAGCCCGACAGTATCTGTGGAAGCTGTTACAAATGCCTCCCCTAATTCCCTTCTCGATCGTTTCGTACATCTCTTGGTCGCTTATGAGCTCGAGTTTGACATTGGTGAGCTTCAAAGCGCTACTCCACGCGTAACTGGCGAGGGACACGGTGCGTAAGATATCTATCCCATCCGTCTCTAGCGCAATCTTTCTGAAATACAGCACGATGTCGCACAGCTGACAGGTGTCGAGCGTGACGTAGAGACGCGTGTAATCTCCTAGGTCCTTGCATTTGAACAATTCGAAAATCTCGAGGGCGTACTGATAGTCCTCGTCCGTGATCTCTTCATCGTTCAGGTCACTTTTGAAAGCTTCCTTTGGCGGTAGTGCGGGCAAATTGTACACTTCGAAACTGTCGACGAAGGTGTACGGGTAAATTCCCTTTTTGAGAAGCCGTCGGAAACGGTCACCAAACATTTGACGGGTACAATGAAACGCACTCTCGCCACCGCTGGAGAGGGGCGTTTCTACCAGGTTAGACAACGAGAGGTTGAAAAACTGCGTGGTATCGCGGAAATGGAGCTCGCCAATATTGAAGCCTCGTATTTTTTCTGTGGTAGACGCTAAGGTCCACGGTTCTCCCATATTTAGAACGTGCATATGGCGGAGAAGGGAGCTCAAATCGTACTGCAGGTTGTGCACGCACACGACGAGTTCTTTGGTGTTACGACACATAAGGTTACACGTATCACACAGCGTCGCAACAAAATTCGAGGAACCGGAGTCTACGAAACGGGTGTGGTCGTGATGTGACACCTTCCGTGTATGTCGGTTAAACTCGCACCCGCAAAATTCGCAGTGCGTAGCGCTCGCGTGCCGAAAGTGGTCTTCCATACTCATGACCAACGGTGAGGGAAGACGGTTCAGCCTATCCATTTGTTCGCTAAATCGCTTGAGCGAGAGCAAGCATTTTTCTGCCGCGTTGGGTCCCAAATAGCCATCTACGTCCATTATTTTCCCATCACAACTTCTCACTAGCACGATGCTATACGAGCTCATCCTGTGCACACTCGAGGCGTCCTTCACGAGCGCGTCCTTTTCCAGTATGCTTTCCGAGTCCAACACCGCGAAATAGGGATAGGGATGCATGTACTGTATCTTGGTGAAGGAAACGCTCTCCCCCACTTTTGGCATTTCGAGAATTACTTCGTTTACGTCTCGACACAAACGTTCGTGCTGCTCCAACGCCCCTTTCGTCCTATAACCACTCGTGCATTTCTCACAATAAAAATAGTCACTTCGTCCCATGAAAGTGCTAAATTTTCTGATTCCATAGAAATGCTCCCTAACCTCGAGCAGGTGGACTTTATCCTGATAGAGCGTGCAGGGAACCCGTCCTGTTGTTATCGAACTCGTCTGCTCGTCGAACACGTAGATGTACACAGAGATTTTGTTTTTTCTCTCCCACAGGGAAATGTCTTCGTAAGTGACTGGGAAACAGGGTGGCCAGTACGTTACGCGCATCTCCGGATTCGAAGGATTCATGTATTTGTGGTATCTGACATAATCGTTTGGTTTGTTTCTCAACGGATGCAAGAGTGCCAGCACGCTGTACTTGAAACACTCGTTTTCGTGATTCGGTGGAAGTTTGACGTTTGTGAGAGTCTTTGTTTTTTTCTTCAACATTTCGGGAAGCTCGATCGTGCACCCAATCCGCTTCGGTTTCAAACGCGTTAGTTTTAAGTCGACACATTGGACGTCGTTCGAGGTGAAACCAGACCCTTCTCTCGCATAGTTTTCTACGCGTTGCGAGGATTCTGCGATAGCAGAATTTATCGCGCCTTCGATTTCTTGGCGGTTATGAACCACTCTCATGTGAAGGTTCACGTGAAGGAGATGCGAAGTCAACCCGTCGGCTCCGTCCTTAACCATGAGCGGCTTCGAGCACAGACAAAATTTGAAAGGCATGGGATAAGCTTCGAGGACGCGCGTGATTACTGGAGCTATGCTCGGTAGATAGAGTCGCAAATCGTCGACGTTGTCGTCGTGCGGGGAACAGAGAAGCGTGTACCTAGTAGCCGTTCCGTCAAATGCCTCATCTGTGACAAAAAAAGGAAGGAATCGTCTCTCCGTGACGGAGGGATGATTCTCTACGACGTGTTCTCTCAATTCAACGATTCTACGACCCTGGACAGGCTCAGCTTCGTTTCGAAATTCTGGGCTTGCATCTGGTGATTCATCTCGAACCCTACCAGACAGAGGAATGAAATCTGCATACGACTGATCCCCTTCCCACATGAGCAATTCGTCTGCATTGTCATGTCCATCTAGGGGTTCGTCGTCGTCCGTTTCAGGTATTACGAAAGGCGGACTACTGACTCTGTCGTCGTCATCTGAAAGGACGACTGGGCTATTACCGAGATTCCGTATTCTAGCTTCGTGCTCTCTTTCTACGGCCAGGAGCATGGCATCGAAGGGGTCGTACTGACATACGAGACAGCGCGGCACTGCGGTCAAACAAAATCAGTACGAGATTCCCCCTCACGAAACAATGCTCACTTTTCCCTTCAGTTGAGGAACGCTTGAGATTGATGATGAGAGAGGATGGGATGAGTCCCTGTGGTCAGTGTCATGCGGTGACAGCGGCTATCGGTTCCTGAAAAACAATGTCATACATAGAATACACTCTCACAGCAGAGACGGTCAACTTACATTTTGGTCCACGAAACGCCTCGTGTCGTGGATGGATGCCCCTCGTGGGCTTTCGATCAATCGTCGTAGAACCAGCGCACCTTTTATAGTCGCTACACCCCTCTCCTCCTCCTCGCATTGTGACGGTGTCGTCTGTACTTTGTCCACCCCGCCTTCCGTCTTTCGCGCCTTTTTGCGATGTCGCATATGACAATGATGTCATCGACGTTGAATAAAACATTACACTAATTTCTAGCTAACACTCTGGGACGACTTGTACATGACGACAAGAAGACCCAGAGTGGGATTCGAACCCAGGATCCTTCTACACTGGGCGCGACACACTAACCACCAATCTAATTCGTACTGCGTGACGTTTTTCGTATTGCGGGGTTCGTGTCTACACACGTCACAACATGTTCAAACATATTCAAACACGTTCAATGACGTCATAGAGAGAGAGAGAGAGGAAGTAGTGTGTCCAGGGACGACTTCGACGCCTGTGTCTAAACACGTCCAAACACGTCCAAACATGTTCAGACACGTTCAATGACGTCATAGAGAGGGTGAGAGAGGAACGAGTGTGTCCAGGGGCGACTTCGACGCCTGTGTCTAAACACGTCCGAACACGTCCACACACGTCCAAACATGTTCAGACACGTTCAATGACGTCATAGAGAGGGTGAGAGAGGAACGAGTGTGTCCAGGGGCGACTTCGCTGTGTCTAAACACGTCCAAACACGTCTTAACATGTTCAAACACGTTCAATGACGTCATAGAGAGTGAGAGGCAAAGCTTTACTATAAATGTCGAAGCGAATGGCCGATCGTCATTCCATCATGATCAGCTTGGTAGATCCTCGTAAGTAATACCCATGACGTCATCATCATCGCCGAAATGTTTGAAGAGTTTCGTTTCCAGTGTACAACACTTTTGCTGCGCGTGAAGTCGGTTTTTTCCCGCCTCACATATTTCGGGAGATTGGCAGCGCCCGCTTCTTCTGCACCAATTGCGGTGGATTGTGGTCCAAAGGTACGCTTCCTCGTTATTTTTTTAATACGTTCTATAATCGTCCACATTTTTTTCCAGAGCAAAAGCATTGGACGGACCGACTGATTCGCCCGTTTCTCGGCTGTCGGACGGTACCGTTCGACGTACGTTGCGAAGGACTTCGACTATTGAAGGAAGATGGAGAAGATGGACCATCAGTGTCACTCTGTGACTGAAGAAGATTGTACGTGTGTGTGTTTGAGTTAAAAAAACACGCGTTTCTCACACTCCTTTCGTTGCAGATTACGAATGGCTACTGACGGGAGATCTACCCCTGGTCCTAACCTTCAAGCCTCCTCCAAAGACCTTCTTTTTGCGAATCGGCGATCAACTGACTACCTGTCGTTGCGGTGGACTCTGGTCGAGAAACCCCAGCCATTGGTTAGACTCGAGCCTTCGTCCGTATTTGGGCTGCCTTCCCGGCTACGAAACCAAAGCTGGAGCCTAATTCATGTGTAACGAGAAATAAAAAAAAAGGTTGTCTACTCTCATTCCGTCTCAGTCATGATGACGCCCGAGCAGAGGTTTGCCACCTTTGTGCAAACACGAATGTATCGGGACTTGCTGCGATTACACGATTATATTCACGGCGATAGCTGCGAGGGAGACTTTCGCTCGATTCTCAAGACGATACCCTTACGTCTGTTCACCGTCAGTGGGAAGATTGCAAAGAAAATGAAGCGTTTCGTAGATTACAAGCTCGAGCTGTTGGAAAAGTATAGACGAGGAGAGACAGTCGACCCGTGTCTCATCAACGCGGGTTTCAACCGGCCTATCGTCCGTCGCTACTGGCTTCTCCACACATCCCTCGACGTCACGGTGCAGACCGGCGACGACGGCGAGCGTCGGGTCAGCACGTTGGAAGATCGTCTCGCAAGGGTCTTGTGTATGTCGTGAATAAATAGACTATTTTTTACGAAACGAGTTCGCTCACGAGGAGACGTTTTATTGTTTCGTCATTCTCTTCGAGGTTACAGGAAAACATGGATACACAACTTTTCAAGCTGTAGCGTTTCGACATGCGCGTGGCTACGTAGATACAAAAAAGCCCGCAGTAAGGCGAAAAAGGCGATTGAACACACTTGTCGTTATACTCGTCCACTACAGGTAAAGTCCTTCGAAGGTTTGCTTCGATGGGGGGAAGTCCGTAGCTGTCGAAAAACACGGCAGACCCGTCGTAGTTTTTCAGGTAGAGCACCCAGTGCTGCCCGCGCCTTCTTCGCTCTTCCGTATTGATGATTAAATAACCGGGCTTGCGTAAAACGAAGGCTTCGTTGGAAGCGCAAATGCCTCTCAGCATGGAGGAAGCAAGGGGGTTCAGGGACACGAGTTCCAAGATGTTGCTCTCGTACATCTTTGCTTATGGGAAGGTGACCGTACGGTCCTTGTCGACGTACATGAGCTTGGGACACTCGGAAATCAAGAGGACGGTGAGCGCGTGTGGAAGGGCTTTAGCGAAGCGTAATTGCAGGCGAACGTTTCCTTTTCGCCACTCGTTCAAATGCGAAGGAGAAGAACACTTGTCCACGTCCAAGTTGAAGTAGAGAAGGAACCCGTTCGTTTGAAATCGCTCGTAGCTATACTTGAAATGTTTCTCACCCAGTTCTTGCAAGAAGTTAAAGTAGGGAATTTTGACGAGGTCGTTCTGAAAATCGTACTCGGCTCGCACTTGCTGCCCGTCCACGGAGAGCATCGAATGAGTCAGGTCGTAATGGCGGAATTTGTAGGGGTTCGATTGGATGTCGCCGAGAAAGTCGGACGTGGCGAGTAGGGCGACGCATAATTTGGAAGGTACCCTTTCGGGGTAAACGTTTTCAAAGTGAGCGTCCAAGCTCCCGGCACTCAAGCTCCGCACCTTGGTTTCCAATCCGCGTAACACGTAGATGGCCGGCGTGGTCTGAAGCCGCCGCTCGTATTTCAAAAATAGGGAAGGTGCCAGCGTCACCTTTTTCAAGTGTAACGTCATTTCTTTAATGTCCACCTCGTAATTGTACGTTTTCTTGTCTTTGGGGACCGATACGAGTTTAAATTCGTCGTTGTTTAATAGGAAAACGACGCGAATTTCGACGGCAGGTACCATCAGGCGCGGCTGTTGAAACAGGTCGGTATTGATCTGACCGACCAGGTTAAAGTATTTTCCACCCTTCGTCGCTTCGTAACGTTGTTTCGGACCGCGAGACGAGACGTCGTAATCGTCCTTTAAATGTTCGTCGTCCTCGACATAGAGTCCAGCCGCGTGCACTGTTTCTTGAGCCGTGGGCGTGGAATGAAGCACGACGTCCAAAATACTCCTGTAGGCGTACAACTCGTTGGAACTGACGAGCTTGTTGTTCGCATAAACGGTGACCGTCTTAAACATGCCGCTCAACAGGTGGTTTATTGGGAAAACGACATCTTTCTCGTCTATTTCTTCCCCGTCGTCGCGAACAATGCGCACGGTCAAAGACACGAAACTGCCGTAGAGATCCAAGTGTGCCCTTTGCAAATTTTGAATACAAAACTCGATCACGGAATTATTTACTCCGTTGACCGGATAAAAAAGTTGGTACGAAGTATCTTCCACGCCGTATTGAATGGAAGGGGGTTCGAATATCATCACATCACTCGTTAGACAGATCGGCGTCTGTATTTTTCCTTTCGTTGACGTCATGACGGAGCGCGCGCAGCGGATGTGTGACCTTCACGGCGTACCAAAGATATCTGCAGGTGCGTCGTGTGTCGGCGCCTTTTGTTGTCGTTTGCGGCGTTTCTTTCCATTGTTGCTTCCAGAGCCCTCCATGGAATCCAGCACGTCTCTCCCCGTTGCTATGGCCGTCTTTTTTACTCTGCGCGATATTCCTTCGCCATCGGCCAAATTCCGCGCCAAGCGCTTCAACGTTCTCTTGGCGATCGGTTTTATTTGCTGCCAGATGGGAACGATAAACTTGGATATGTTGCTCAACACACCGCCCCCTCGTTGGAAAAGGGGTCCCGTGTACACGGGAATTATTTTGGGGGAGTTACGGTACATATTTGAAATGCAACGTTAGATTGGTTCTGCCTTTGGACCGCAACGGCAAACGTCTTCCCGTTTCGTCCGCGAGAACGATCGTCACTGAGGGAATTTCGAATTGAGACAGGTTAAAATACTGGATGTTATCTAACGTGTAGGTGACGACGTGCTTCTCTTTCTCGTAATAAAAGGGTAGTATTTTTAATATCGGTTTTTTCCCGCTCCCCACGTACGTGGGTTCCACGATATCCGTGTACACGATTATGTTGTGAAACGGGGGTTCCAGGAGTACCTCGACGGAGCTCGTGGCATCCTCCCCCGTGAACACGGTACGCGATTCGAAGCCCAAAAGCACGGCCAGGTACTCGGAAAGTCTTAGGGTGGAGGTGCCCTCGGAAAGCCGAATTTTACATTTCTGTTCGGTTCCGTCGAAGCTGAAGCGCGCGCGTTCGCCTACGCGCTGGTTAATCGCATTTAGAAGTGCTTGCGGCGTCGCATAATAGCCGGGAGGCACATGTACTTGCAAAGATCGAGGAATTTTCGTCTTGATCGTGAAAGAAAATTGGCGCGCTACGGGGAGAGAGACGCGTAGCGTTTCTTCGTGTCCCTCGACGGGTGTGAGATGTAGCAGCTTGACAAAGGGTTCTGGTACGTGCAACCCTTTCGGCGTTTTCAGAGAGTAGACGTTATCCGCGAATTCTGGCGAGGCGTCCAGCTTGTGCGTCTGGAAATACTTGTTGAGTGTGTTCCGTAGGGACGTGGTTTCTGAATTCAGAGTGACGTCGCCGAAAGCGACGGGTGCGGCGTGCTCCAATAAGATGGAGGTGGCTTCGCGTTCGCTCAATTTGGGGGGTTTCACCGCACGACCTGCTTCGCGGGACGCTAGCGAGGCGTCGAGCGCTTGCGCATGAGGGACCAATTCCACGGCTTTCACGTCCACGGGTAAGACGAAGTCGTATCGCGATTTATTGTACGCGAAAGAAACGTCGAATTCCGAAAGGGCTTTTCCCAAATCCCTCTCGAGATCCGAGGTGACACGAAAAGTTCTGCCGGCTTCCACCGTGTCCTCAAAAGAAACCTCGATTTTTGCATCTTGCCTTTCGTAGCCGATATTTAAAAAATCGTTACTTATGCTGAGATCCATCAGACCGACTTTATACCGATTCGAGAGCTCAAGCGGACTATCGAAAGCTACCGTGAAGGCGTTGAGTTTATTCGAGGGAAACTTATCCATGCTGGCGTTCGAGAGCAGGTGGACGTAGATGTCTGACATCATTTCCCAATCTTGACCACGTCGCTGCTCGGAACCCAACTGTCGTGTTCTTTGTCGTAACCGAACCAGCGAACCAAGGAGAAGCTCTGACCGTTCAGTTGCTTCTTTCTCAGCACTTTCGTCACTGGCCAAGGCTGATTGGCGTCTCGGGTTACGACGAGTACCTCCTCCGGGTAGAAAGATCCGTCCACTTCCTTACCCCAGTAATCTTCGAGGTGTACGACGGGAGGAGAGGTGTCTCTCAGGCGGGAGACGGTGAAAATCTGAGGCGACCAACTCCCTTCCGAGCTCTTATGAAAACCTTTTCTGTGTAGTAGAACCCTCACTTTATCCCCCAGTTTGAGCTTCTTTTTCACGGAGGGTACGACGGGCTTCCCATTTATCTTATTGAACAGCTCCAATTCGTTTTCGGGCGTGACTTCGGACGGGCTGATGCCCAAAGTCCTGTGTTTGGTGGTGTTGTAGTCGCGCACGATCTTGGGAAGCGCGGAAACGAAGAGGTATTTTCCCGTTACTCTAAAATAACGGAATATTCTGTCGCGTAAAGTGCGTATGACGCGCTCTGCCTGCGATGCTTTGATTACTGGAGAGAAGGTAGAATACATGTGTACCTTCTTTCGTGAGAGATACTCCTTGACGGTCTTGTTGTAGAATTCCCCGCCTCTGTCACAAAAGATGCGTGTAGGTACGTTACCTCCCCGAAAAAGTCTTATCATGGCCCTTTTCATTTCGGCGGGGCGCTTCGTCTTTAGTGGGAGGGTGCGCAGAAAGCGGGAGAGGGAATCGATTGCCACGAGAATGTAGCGGTAGCCACCGTTGAATCTCTTGTGTTTTGAAAAATCGGCGAGATCCATTTGCCACACGTCGTTGATCTTGAGCGCGATGATGCGTCTCCTATTAAACTTTCTTCTGACCGGATGGTGGAGCGTGTAGGCATCCAGCTTTCTGAGAATGGCGAGAGCCTTCTTTTTGCTCAAGTGATGCGCTTTTCTATAGCGTTCCACACACCCCAAACCACCCTCTGGTTTCTCATATCCCTCCATAAGTCGTCCACGCAATGGAGGCCTGCTGCTGCTGCTGCTGTTGAGGCTCGCGAGATTTGGGTAGAGAAATCAGACGCAATAGTTTCGAGACTTTGGGGAACCAGGAAGGTTTCTTTCCCGTCTTACGTTGCAACAAATAATTGACGAGTTCGTAAACGGAGGAGTGTCTGATGGGCTTGCCCGACACGGAGACACAACCCTCGCGATCCCAGGAAAGAACCTTCTTTAATTCCGAGACGACCTTTTCCGCTTCCTCTTCGTCCACCTCTGGAGAGAGGAGCGAATAGTCAAAGTCATTTGTAGCGTCGGACACCTTGTTTTTATTGTCGTAGGGGTCAAATCCGTACTGCTTGAGTATGCGATACAGTGCTTGCAGTATGAGTTTCACTTTGACGTCGTCACTCTCCTTCGAGGAAAGAATGTTTCCGATGGAGGAGGAGGAGGTGGTCACTTCAATTCTCTTGGCCATTGGCAAAAAGGTTCAACACGGCGGAAAGCAGGAGAGGAACCACCGACGAAAGAACGTCCTGTCCTGAGACAGATAGCGCTTCAAACGTTGCGGATTCTTGTGAATCTTTTTGTAGGCGAGCCGTCGTAAAAAGCGTTTGTGCTTCTTCAAACACGCGAACGTATCTGGAGCTAGAGCCACCTTTCCGTTCAATACATTGAGGCAAATTTCGGAGAGGTGTTTCATGTCGGACGAGGACGAACGTCTCAAGACGTCGCGGCGGCGTGGAGGGGGTAGAGTGGAGAGTACTTTGAGTAAAGTGAGGTGAGGGCGGAGATTCATTTCGGAGCGTAGATATATTGACGTTCTCCCGGAAAGATATTGCTACGCAACCTGTGATCCTCGTGCGTATAGTTGTGAAGATCCACGAGTAAATATGCGTGGGGCGACGACATCGCTTGTTTATATGCGTCCAGAAAATACTCCAATCTTTTTCTGCCAAATAGCTGTTGGCCGAAATGTTCCATCTGGTGCACGCTGCGCACGGTGCGCCACAGGACGACGTAACTGGCGTTGTAGGATATTGTTCTAAAATGGCTACTGTCGAAAAAGATGTTTTGAACGAGTAAGAAGATCGAGGCGTTGGCGTGGTGAGAACCCCGAATGAAAAGATCGGTCACCTCCTTCAAGGAACCGGCGTCGGTCATGTGATCGTCGACGACGATCAGCGTAGCGCGCGACGTGTCCCACTCTCGCGGTAGCTCCTTGGTAAATTTTACGGAGTCCCCGAATTCGTCCTGCATGCTCGGCGAAGCATATTTCTGCACGTAGAATATTTGTGACGGAGGCTTGTCTACCACGTCGTTCAGGTTCCTCAACACGTTAGCAACGAAAGTAGATTTGGCGCACATGGAGGGGCCGCTTAAGATACAGCGAAAGGGATGACGGAAACGAAAAGGTTCGGGGGAAGACATGTTACGTGCGTACACGTTGCACGAAGAAAAAGAAGAGACTGAGACTCGAAGAGAAATGCATCGCTTTTATTTACACATCCTCGTCGTCGTCCTCTACATCGGAACTGCGTTCCCAATACAGATTGTCCAGGCTAAAGTTGGACTTCTTTTTCGCCAGTCTGTCCGCCGCTAAGATGCGGTCGAGCGTCTTCATCTTGTCCTGACACATTTCTTGACGTGCTTGCAACCATTCCAGACGGTGGACTTGAAAGGCTTCCTCCACGATGCCGCGTATAAATTCGCGAAGTTCTTCGTTTTTTGTCTTTTCCTTGCGACGACGAGAAACGCAGGAGAATAAACCACACATGGCGTTTTCCACGTATCGGTCAGAATGATGACGCGAGCGCGGTGCGCTCTGCCTTTATAGAGATAAACGCGCAAAGAACGGAGAATGAAAGCGAAACTGAAAAGCCACCCGTCGCCGCTAGGAGCGCGCGCGCGCGCGCGCAGCAGAGAGCCGAAACCGAAAACACCCGCGGCCGGCGCAGAGGGGGCTAGCAGCGCGCGCGCATGCGCGGACGGGTGGAGCAGAGGGCGCGCGCGCATCCATAGCTGCCGCTGCGCGTCGCCTCTCGCAGTTTCTCTCGGACCGTCGCGGAAGACGGACGTGCTCGCTCGCTCGTGCACGCGCGCTCGCTCAGTTTCTGGCTGCCTCTCGTAGAGAGCAGACGTGTGTTCTCCGCGCTCGCTCAGTTTCTGCCTGGAAGTTGCCGCGGGGCAAAAGGTGAGTGATTTGACGCGCTCCTTTTCTCGTATGTTTGCCGTGTTTAGCGGTGACCGCGCTCGTGCTAAGCCTTTTCTCGCATGTTTAGACTTGTTTTGCGGTGTCCAAGCCTGTTGACGCATGTTTAGCGATGTGTGGTTCCCGCCTTGTGTTAGCTGCGTAGTGTTGAGGTTATGCCCAAGCGCGCTCCTTTTCTCGTATGTTTGCCGTGTTTAGCGGTGACCGCGCTCGTGTTAAGCCTTTTCTCGCATGTTTAGCGATGTGTGGTTCCCGCCTTGTGTTAGCTGCGTAGTGTTGTGGTTAGGCCTAAGCGATCGTCCCCCCGTAAGCCTTTTTCCCCCGATGTGTACTGTTTTCTGTTTAGCAGTAGCGGTTAGACCTTTTCTCTCGCATGCCTAGACTTGTTTAGCAGTGCTGTCATTTTTACCTGCCGCTAGTATCTTGTTCTCTGTCTCTCTCCTCTAGAGCTATGATGGTGGCGCCATCTGGTGTGATGCCTTGCAACTAAGTGGCCACCTGTCGTCGATCTCTGCAACTACCCGACGTCAACAAGCACTGGTCACCCCGGAGCCGTTTCTTCGCCGCGGCATCGTTGATTTTCGAATAAATTGTTTCTCTCCGGTCTATTTCTATCTTTTCATTTTATTTTCTACCTATTTTTTTTATTTTTATCAGCTCAAGTAGCCGGCAACCCACATCTTCGTCTGGACGTGTCTCAGATGGTCCCCAATTAGTGTAATGACTCTCTGGAGGGTCCTGATTAATGTGGGGGGTCCCAATTAGCTCTAATTGCTAATTAATGGCATCCAGACGAAGATGTGACTTGCCGGCTTCTTGAGCTGATCCCATACTACTATGAAAACCAAGTGTCTTGGTCTTAAAGGTATTTTTGATGCGCTCATGGAGCCATACTACTCTGCCCATATCCTGTTATAGTATCTCCTGGGTGCTGATATCAGTTATTTTTGCTGCTTTTTCGCTGAGTAGCCCTCGACCTGAGTTTGTCGCACCCCACCTCAGAGAGCATGTCTCTTCCATGCGTCAATCCTACCCTGGTGAACGCGTTTCTACGTGGTCTGTCAAGGGTCTATACAAGTCCCTCTTTGGGCTACTCCCCATATCTCTGGCGCCTGTGGGCCTTGGTGTGCCCCGGCAGGTTGCTCGGCGTCTTGTCACCATGGGCTGGTTGAACGCACGTTGGGCAAGCCTAAAATGGCCCTTGGCACACGGCGGGACCGTCTGTCTCGGCTTGGAGTCGCCACTCCTTTCTGTCCGTTCTGCGCTTGTCACGAGACTGCACAGCACGCGTATCATCAATGTGTTGCGTCCGATACGCTGTGGCACAGAGTTGAGGTCCTGTTCGGCGTGCCCTGGATTCGGTGGAGAGTCATTCAAATCAGGGTGTCGAACCCGAACCGAAAACCGTACTCGAACCGTTATTTTTGCCGGAACCGAACCCGAACCGAAATTTTCATGACACTGTTGAACCCGAACCGGAGCAGAACCGTAAAAAATAATAGCGGTAACCGGTTCGCAACAAAACGGTTCGGACATAAAAGAAGTCAGCATAAGAGTACCTCTCTATCCCCGAACGAAGACACATTGGTATCATCATCACGCGCCTATGGATTTCAGAAATGTTCACCTAGCAGTCAGACGACGACGTATAGTAAGTATACTTTCAGCGTCTTTTTAACATGTTGAAGCGCAGTTGTCCTTGTGAGCGCCGCGACTAGCACCCCACGCACGCGGTGCGGCGTCTACTCTTCAGAGACGAGGTGCCACGCGGACGAATGAAACACGAATGGAGTAAGCCAGTTATATAGCTCTACAGGACGAATATGTGATCAAATAAGCGCCCAAGATTTCCCTTTACACGTGAGCAGTACAAATTAAACAAGTCAGAAACATGAGAAGTGGAGAAGGAGCGTACGCAGAACGGTGCCTGTTTGATTGGTCGTGGTTTGAAAAGTAAATGTGGTTCTGCTTATTGGTAGCGCAGTTGTGTCGTGACACATTGCCGTTGTGTTGTGGATTAACTAGTACACTGCTGCAGTAGTGTACTAGTTAATCCACAACACAACGTCCGAGCTCACATGTGAGCTCGGACAGAGTAAGGCTGGCAGGCTTATTTTCAACATGCTTCAGTACGGTTTCAGATCGATTCACGCTGAGAAGGCAGTGTGCCGGCAAGTACTGTCGTCTGTGTTACGCTGTCCATCTTATTAGGCTTCCTTTAAGTGTATCTTGCTGGCACTGTGCGTGTGAAAAAAGAGATTTTGGAACAGAAAGTAGCAGGACTACACCGCTTCAACAGCGTGAACAGCGTGCCTCTAGTTGCAATAAGTGTTCATCCATTTCTCATTTCTCTCGCTAAAGGGCTACCTCACCGCTAGAGACGTCAATGCAGACAACAGCAGTAAGCTATTAGCCACGCATTTCCTGATAAAAGCAGTTTTATGGAACATATAAAACGGAAGCGTTGAACCGGTTCGCGAACCGGTTCGGGGCTGCGAGCCGGTTCGATTTCTGGCGTGGCCGAACCGGAACTGAACCGGAACGAAATCAAAACAACGCGAACCCGAACCGAACCCGTATATTTTGCGGTTCGACACCCTGATTCAAATGCTCTTCCAGCCTCCCGTCCCGCCTCGCGATAGGAAACTGTTCCTTCTTCTGGCAGTAGAAATCAACTACCAGGTGTGGATTTCTCGCTGTATTGCGGCACTAGGTGGCCGCCTCTGTACTGTAGCAGAAGTGCTAAACCTTGTTCGAGCAGGGATTCGTCGAGCCTTTCGTAGAGAGAGAGCTGTGCTGGGAAGTTTTTCTCCTTCACACAGAGTCAAAACATAATTCTCGACACTAATGACTTTAATAAATATATTTTCAATTGTACTTTTGTGTATTGCTATCCTTTGCATGTAAACTGCCTACTGCACACCTGTTGTAGCGGGGGAAAAATTGCGAATGAATTCGACAGAGATTGAAAAATGATGAAAGAACTCGGCCCAGGCTGAAAAATGTGAGCGGGTAGGAGCGCACGCAGCCCTCCGGCCACGCTCCGCCCACCGGTAAGAGACTCCACCCGAGCGCCGCCTGCCGCGCGCAAGGAAAAATACGCGAAAAAAGTCGGCGTGACGGTGCGCTGCCCTGGCGGGGGAGCCTGCGTTTAACATGGCCGTAGTTTCTCAACATATCTTTACTACTTACTGTTCTTTCAATGGGAGGCAGCGAACAAGTGCCCGTTCGTGGAACCCAGCCCTCTCCTTCCGATTTGTTTCGGTTTCAGTCTGTTTAGCAATGTCATGATGACGTTTCTGTGGTAGAGGCCTATACGAACGCTTTGCATCTTACTCCCTGTGGGCGCAGAATGGTTCAGCTTCATTTCAGTGACAGCAGTTCTTACATTCCTGGATAAAATACTGTTATTGATTGAATATCACGTTTTATGGCAAAAAAATGCCATGAAGGTACCGGAGAGAAGGCAAGAAAATATGTGGACTTGAGTGAAAAGCGAGTTAAAATTAACTTGGAACTTAATTTAAGTTACTTTGGTAAGGTTACCTGAAAAAGGAACGAGTTCCTCTGAAAGTTACCACGGCGCAAAAGTACCGAGCTAAGTTAGAAGTTACCAAAAAAAAGGAACGTAGCTACAGTAACGAGTTACTCTTACCGAGTTACCTCGAACACTGTCGAGAACACTTAAGACGGCGGCTACAGAAGCTCCATGTCTAAGTATTAGAGACAGGGCATCTGCGTGGGGAAAAGGCGGAAGCGCTGTGGAGCCATGTAGCTTGAGCATTCGCGCAGGAAGTGAAGTTGCAAAGGACTCCAAAAGCAACTAAAGACCATGGTATAGCGAGCAGTGGACAAAGGACAACCCTGCCGCACACCGGACTCTATCGAAAACGGGCAGGCATAACGAGAGTGTATTGGCATCAAATGGAAGGCCAGCCACAGGGGTCGACTTCCTGTAGCATCTCAAACAGACTCAAACAATGTATTGTCATCGAGCAGGAGAGCTACCTATGGAGGTCGTATTGCCAACTGTTGGATGGAACAAGCGAAAACCTATGGAGGTAGGCGTCTTTACACAAACAAGAACAACCCCTCCGTCATCCTAGGTCTATCCTAAGGTTGTCAGATGGGGACAAGGATGGCATCCCTGAAATGTCAAACTCTAATCCTCAGACTATCATAATACTGCCACTTGGCATATGACATGACGTGCCCGAGGCTGTCCCTCGCTCATCCTCAGTGAGCTATTTAGGACAGTTTAAGTACACATGGAGGAGAAAGCTTTCCCTCACTTCCCTGCTTTGATTTGTTTTACTTTGCTGCCACGCACACCCGCCAAGTGCCTACAGAAGTTACATCAAATTGCAATGACACCTAAGTTATGGCAGCATTTTTATTGTTCCAGTGATAAACAGAAATCTTGTCAGGGGCACTAAGTTCGAGAAACCATCGTATTGCCAACTGTAGGATGGGACAAGCCTAAGCTTGCCCACTCCGAAATCCACTCCGAAAAGTACTAGAATTATCTTACGAAGCCAAAACATATTATTTCATCATTTCAAAGTTTTTCTTACTCCCGTTGGTTTGAGACAGTCAGGTAGGACCTTTGAAAGTCAAAAGCAATGCGACAGAATCGTGCGTTTCTGTCCTTTCCACGAGAAATCCTCCATATGTATCATAGACCGTTATACCTTTTGGAGGGAGATAATTTTACGCTGAACCACCCTTTAAGAAAAATGTCAATTAGGTCCAAGGATCGGCCCAAAAACGAACCAAACATGTCTAGGGAGTCTGAGCAGGTAAACTAAACAAAGTAATATTTCTCGTCCCGCTAGGTACCCACAGGGACGGGCACAGGACGTACCTGAATGACTTTTCACGGACAGTCCGCGAGTGTTATCTTCAGGACGTTCTGGGGATACGCTTCAAAGGACGAGGACACGACGGCATTGTGGGAACATTTTTAGTCCGTCCAACTCCAACTCCAACAATGCTCCAAAGGGAGATTGCTTTTTGTGCGTGCCATACCCTGCGAACAATCCTGAAACTCCGGAAGAGTCGCTACGGGGGAGCAATACAGTCCTAGTGGGCTAACTAGAACTTGATATGCCACACACTTTGATCATGATCAAAGAGCCGAGTCGCTGTAAGCCAGCGGCGACAGCACTACACAGCCACAAATAATGACTGCTCACGGATGATATGTGCACGCAGCCCGGCTCTCACTGCCTGAAAAATAGCCATGCTCCCAACATCTGGGCCACCAAAGGACAGCCGGCACCGGCGAATCCAAATTTGGAAGTTAATTTCCGAAATCAGCAATGCTAGTTCCTTCCACTCTGCGCGTGCGACCGTGGTGGTGGTGGGTGGTGATAGGGCTTGCCGTTGTCGGCCTCACGTATGTGGGCAACGTCACGACTCACGCCCTGGGGGAATGTGCGTCCTGGGCCGACTTAAGGGAACTGTGCCGACATACGTCTGAAAGCGTCTGAGGAAAACCCAGGAAAAACCCCAGACAGCACAGCCGGCACCAGGATTCGAACCCGGGTACCTTCCAGTCTCGACGTGACATGGCCAGCACGCTAACCACTGAGCCACGGGAGCTGGTGCGCGTGCGACCGGCAACGGCTCCAAGTACCTTACGGTGGCCCAATCAACTGCTGGGAGCTCAAATATTTGCGCCGCCCTACTCCACGGTAAAAGTGGAATATGGCGTCGCAAAAAACAATGTTCTGTTGTCTCAGACATGCCACAAGACGGACAACCGTCCGGGCGACATATCCGAAAACGGTGCAAACGTTCACGCAGTGGGAGGACACCATGGGCCAGCTTCCACTGGAGACCTGCGCGCCGTGCATCAGGCCAGCCAGCAGTGATACGCCGCCAGGCGAATTTCGTTGGCACTGCTGGCCTTGCGGGACCCGGTCGCATTTCCCTGTACGCGGCGTAGAAATTACGGACGCTCCACAAGGAAAAAATAAGCAGGGAGTACTTCCGCCCTGGGGCGAAGCTCGGAACTTTCGAGGAACCACCTGATGGCGTATCCTAGGAAATACTGCACTAATGCGCAGGCCCCCAAGCAAGCAATGGCCGATGGCCAATGGTTGGATAATCGTCGGCTGCGGGTCGGCCAACGACCGTCGGCTTGCCGATGTTAAAACGACGGTGGCCCAAAGTAGCACATAACAATGCTTGAGACGCCGTCGGCCTGCCAATGGTTATACACGGTTGGCAGGATGTACTGTACAACAGTGGTTGACATACCCTCGGCCAAAGTGGTTGAAACAATCTTTGTGACCGAGTTCTCCCCACTATCCCGCGGATGTCTACCCTCCCCCACCCACCGTGCGGGTGTTTATATATATCCATTACCACGGTTGATGCACTCTATAGTATCATGCTAAAGCATATGCCCGTTGGTTGCACACATCTACGAACACGCACGCAAAAAAGTGCTTAATTTTGTGTGTCCGGTTTTAACGTTGTGTGAAGTGCACTGATTGCATCCACTTGATGATGTGCAGGCCTATAGTCCAGGTTAGTCACCATTTCAGATACAGCAATATGGCTAAGGGATTTTATTTGTTACTGGGGCTCGCATTTTATTTGACTTGCACTGGGGCTCACGAAGAATCCAGGGCGTAGAGGAACTTACAAACTATATTTCAGAAGCGTACAACAGCCGTAACCTATCATCACCCACAATCAGTAATCCTTCGAGAGTTCGACAGCAAACACAGAAAAATAATCGAGCTTCCAGTGAAGTTCGCACCAAATCGGCGCCATTTGCATTTCATGCGGTGTGAAAAAAAGAAAATAGCTCCGCAGTAACGTGGCAGTGGCAAACTTAGCGACCGTGAAATTTCAATGCAACTTGTTTAGTTTTTATCTTACATTTTGTTTGCTTTTTTAGTATATTTACAGCTGTGCTTAACCACAATAAAGCGCGGCTACATTATGAGTTACTGCTCGTCGTGCCAATCCAAGGTAATCCTTGCTGCTCCCGCCTTTGTTTGACTGGTTTCGCCGTCACAGCTCGCCGTGTTTTTACATGTTTCGTCGTGCTGCGTTATCCAACACAGTTTTTTGTCCTGGTCGTCAGCCTTTCCTCGTCCTGCGCTTTCTACAAGTAAGTGCCCCTATTTGAATAGCGTAAACATCCCATTGCAGGCAGTTTCTCTTGCTTGACGGTGTGCGTTCCGAAACTGCGTTTCGTACCTATAGACGCTACTTTTAAACATTACGTACAGGTACTATTACATTACTAACATTACAACCATTATGGACCAGCGTCAACATAGTTAACTTCATTGCCTTCACACTAATGTATCTCTTTTAATCGCGGGAAATTTCCTAGTTTCGGTGGTGTTTCCACACCCCATCGGTTGGCTGCGCCAAAAAGGCGTGCTGAAGTATGTAACTACGCACAAGATTTTAGCTGCGTGCAGCGATGGACCGGAGTGCCGACAGGATATCGTAAGTTTCTCGGTACGTTGAAACGGTGGTCTCTCATGCGTCTTTTGGCTGTGAGTTGATAATTAAGGAAGACGATCTCGCGAACCTTAAACTTTACTCTAAGCAAAGTGCCTTCTTACGCATCGTGCTTTCGTGCGTGAACGCATGATTTGCGAAATGCAACCTTGGGTAAACTGAGTAGAAATATGAAATTTCCCGTTTTTTTTTTTTTTTTTTTTGCTGGCTAAGAAAGTATTTTGGAGTAGTTTTTCGTATACTTGAAAAATTTTGGAAAAATTGATCATATTACAGTGAGAGTAAATATCGGTGGAGACTCATGAAGTCCTTAAAATATATCATTGATGTTTCGTAGTGTGCTGTATTGGAACGTTGGTATATCGTTCCCGTGGTAATAACAGCAATACACCGACAAGATTGTGTGCATGCTGGCCAGCTGGTGGAAGAACATCATAATGTCAAAGCCTGAGTCTGGGCACACAGAGGGACGACACAAACGCCTGAATACGTATTCTGAATGCACTCGTCACATTTTCTGTCATGCACAGCATCAGGAGGTGATTCAAATATGATCAGAAGTGGTGGTGTGTCATCTTTTGGTTGGAGTTGACAGGTTACACGGATTTTTTCGATAATTCTGCAGTGCATGGATTTTTTTCTGCATATCGTCTCGGGGAAGCAAAGAAGAAACTTTTTAAAGGAACTATGCAACAGTAGTTTTAGTCGTGTTACTTTTTTTTTTCTTTCAAGCTCTTTACATCTACAGACCCAACAGCTAATTCTTCCTTTTCTTTCCTTTAGAGACCACGCGAACCATGACTGACCTGGACGCACGATGTAACAGCAAGCTGTGGTAAAGCATCGATATTCCAATCCTTTTCGTTGCATTTGAGAAAACACGGAGGAACATGGAAAAGATGCCAAGCGCCTTAGGCGAAAACAGCTTGAACGCATTGTAAAAGAAACTTAGGAATGTGTGGCCTCTGTGGAGTCTGCTGTGAATACGCAATTGAGTTCCCAGCTTCTAGCGCAGGATGCAGGAAGTGTTGTATTCCCTCCCACAATGTCCACTCAATGTGAACTCAGCTGTTCAGCAGTTGCTGAAACTCTTAGTAGTGGATCAGTATCAGAGCCCCCTGATCTGTCATTCCATTCCTCTGCAAGCCCTCTCCCTCCAACAGCAGGGTGCGGCAACCTAGAATATGTGGCAGAGTTCTCACCAGCTCCTGGCACATGCGAGTACAGTGCTGATCTGTTTCCCCACTCCTCTAATGAAGGGCTCCCTGCCTGTACTTCTTCAGGTAGTTCCTCTGAGCTTGAGGTTGAGACGTCCCCTGAAACCGATACTGTGGCAAAATTAAGGCGCTGGACAGTCAAAAACAACGTTCCACGATGCGCTGTGGATGAACTTTTGCAGATCTTCAAGGAAAGAGTTCCAGAGCTACCCAGAACATGCCGAACATTGCTTGGCACTCCTGGCAGCACACCCACTATTGCCATGGGAAATGGGGAATACGTCCATTTTGGGATTGCGGAACAACTAAAAAGCAGGCTTGAGGTTTGCAGCATAGTTAGACAGGGTACCTTGCAAATCTCTGTTAATGTCGATGGGTTACCACTTTTCAAAAGTAGCAGTACAAGTTTTTGGTGTATCCTCGGCTTCCTTCACAGCTCCACCTGTACTGGCTGCAGCACTGTATTCCCCATCGGAGTGTACTGTGGCCCTGGGAAACCCCCACTTGATGAGTTCTTGAAGGCATTTGTACATGAGATGGGCTTGTTGACAGCAGGTGGCTTGGAATTCAATGGGGTAACTTATGCAGTGACGATAAAAGCTGTAGTATGTGATGCACAAGCACGAGCATACGTAAAGGCTATAAAAGGACCTACCGGTTCATATGCATGCGAAAAGTGCATCACGGAAGGGGAACATAGAGGGAGAAGAGTTTTCCCACGCTTAAACAGTCCATTACGAACGGATGATTCGTTTCGTTCACAAACCCAAGAGGAACACCACACTGGGGTATCTCCGCTCACGTGGATTAATGTGCCCATGGTGTCAGCATTCCCCCTAGACTATATGCATCTTGTATGTCTAGGGGTGATGAAAAAAATGTTGGTCTGGTGGGTTAGTGGAAGCTTGCGCGTGAGACTGGGCCAGTCTAGTCTCACCACGATTTTCTCCTTGCTAGAGTCCATAAAAAGCTATGTGCCATCGGACTTCCCACGAAAATGTAGGGGCCTTAAAGAGCTGAAACGCTGGAAGGCTACTAAATTTAGATTTTTTTTGTTGTATGCCGGTCCAGTTGTCTTGCGGGGAATTTTGCAGAAGGAGATGTATGAACACTTTTTGTGCCTCCATGTCGCGATAGCCATACTGGTGAGTCCTCGTCGTCGTGATCTTCTTAATTACGCCGAGGAGTTACTGCGCTATTTTGTTGAAACTTGCACAACGCTATACGGCATTGAGTTCATAGTCTACAATGTCCATTCGTTGATTCACCTGGCGAATGATGCCCGCCTGCATGGTCCCCTCGATGCGTGCAGCAGCTTCCCCTTCGAAAGTTATATGCAGGTCCTTAAGCGCCACATTCGATCAGGAAACAAACCCCTTCAGCAGTTGCACAGGAGACTTTCAGAGCACATGGGACTAAATGCACTCTCTTCGCACAGAAAGGACTTAAACGGCTGTGCTGTTGTAGCAACTTCAATTCACAACAAGGGCCCAGCACTGTCGGGTTGCGAGAGGCAATTTGGTAAATGTTATCTACGTGGCTCCTTGATTTCGACTAGCATGAGGGACAGACACGTGCTCTTGCGTGATGGTAACGTCCTTTCAGTATGCAATGTCATAATTTTGGAGCATGAAGTCACTTTTGTGGGCCACATATACCACACAAAAAGTGAACTTTACACAACTCCTTGCCCATCATCTACACTATCCATCTATTTGGTATCTGATTTAGCTGCTGCTCTCACCTTTGCCAAGCACACTGATGTTGTTTGTAAAGGCATCTGCTATCCCTCTGGAGAGAAGTTCGCATTTTTACCACTGTTACATGATTTCACGTGTCAGGTGTAATGTTATATTGTGAGTACTGTGATTCTCACGTGCAGTTTCTTCAGTACATGCGTTGACAGACGTCAGGAACCAGAGGCTTTGTTTCATATTTGCTACTGTGCAGCCCATCATGCTCTGCAATCACGACCATGCCATGGGCTTAGATGTTCTTTAGCATTTTCTGCAAGTGAATTGTTAACATATGATTTCAGTTTCCACGTCGTAGAGTTCAGTGACAAAAGCACGTATGTCGTATCATCGTCCTGGGTCACCGAGACAATTGCCGGCACGTATGCGCATTGGCCAGAGAGGGTGTCCAAACTCCAGTTGACTAGGCTTCTGAGGACCCATCAGTCCCCTAAGGATACATGGGTGCTCCACCGCATTCGAATATTGCACACAACAGGTTAGTCCGTGACCTACACATTACTATTCAACTTTTTTTTATAAGTGATGAGGTGTGTATGAAGGTTAGATATTAATTTTTTTGTTATAAATGATGAAGTGGATATGGGGTGTGCACATACTGGTGTTTGCCGTAACAAGTGTTGAACGCATATGCGTGTAGTGCTTAAGCTTCCTGGGGTCGATTTCCTCTTTTTTACAAGGCCATTACATGTTGAAACAAAGGCACGTCTGAACTGACGTATTTGTCAGTTCATCGAAGAAAGCTGATTATAGATAACTGCCCTTCCCATTCATACAAACATTATGCACAGTGACTGCCAAGCTTCTCTGGATGGAGATATTATAACAATGACAGAAAAAAAAAATCCTGATGTTATTCACCACCTTGTCTGCACTTTGCACACATAGCTTCCATTTGCTTTCAAAACTTGTTTTCTTATGATTTTTTTCTGCTCAATTTACCTCAGCGCAATAAAATTCCATTTTAGACGATGCAGATGAAGCATTTGACCTGCTGCCTGTTGCTGAGGATACGTCCAACTTAGAGCATGACCAGGAGTATCAGAAAAAAACACGTAAAGCTCGAAAAAGGGTTATACTGTCCGACAGCGACGATGACGATGAGCCAGATATTGTTCGAGGAAAGAAGAATGGTTAGTTTGGCATTTAGGGGTACATGATTTGTAGGTTTCTATTTCATGTGCTTTTATTTTGCAGCTTCTCAGTGTCGTGTGAAGGTTCCTCCACCGCCAACATTGCCATCTCAACTGCTCTCAACACATTCAGCCACGACACGGTCGTTAGGTAGCACCTTTGCTTTCAGCTTGAAGTGTGCGGGGCTATAAGAGCTGTGTACACACTGCCTGTGATGTTTCTTGCTTGATGTTGATGTATTAACTATTTGACTCGCTATCATTTGTGCAGCATCTACGTTCTCCGCACAGTGCAGTAGTGGTGATGCTCCTGCTGTTCCAAGTCGGCCGGAACGTCCAAGCACAGCACGCTGTACTCAGGGTCCATTTACAGAATGTGATTCCTTGCTGATCAATTCAAGCTGTCGTGGTAGGTGGCTACTTTGCTGTCACTTTGCTGTCCCTTTGCCGTCACATTGCTGGATAATAAAACACCTCTCATTTCTTCGTTTCCCAAGAAGGACACTTTCATGGCATTATATTTCTTTCTGCTCATAACTGCAGCAATGCCATCCTCCTGTATTTCTAGGTACGGTATCACAGCGGTCCACCAGAGAGGTGCCAAGTCTGTTTGAGACTCATGCCCAAGAATTAGGGACAAAACGTAAAGCAGGCTTCTCCTAAAACGGCTGCCATAGAGCCTGTGTATTTTGGAGCGAAAAGCGCGTGCTACATATTCTGCTGGCAGCGCTTTGCATTCATTCTCTAATGGGATGTTGCCTCTGCCAAGACGAAACTTTTGAGCATTTTTTTGGGCATGAATAGTTGCATCTTCAAGGTTCCATTCGGGTTCCAAATTTTGAACATGTAAAGGAGCCTTCAATCGCCGCACGGACGCGTAGCGGCGAAGCCTACGTTCAAGGCCACGCGCAACCACAGGTTTGGGAAATGGCTCGCCGCAGAAGAGTCTACAACGGATAAAGAAGACAAACAAGAAATAACAATACGAGGGGCAAAGATTTGTGTGTTACTTCACGTGGTAATGGTATAGGATATAAAAAGCTAAAAACTTGACAGCTGTTAGGAGAACTAACATTGTTGAGCAAACGTGTGTACATTATGGCTGTTACGAAGTCTGTTGGTATCTGCTAAACTGTGAGCAATCAAACAAAACATAAAATAAAGGTGTGGTCGGAGTGAACGGCACAACAAAGACAACAATAATGACGATGATGAGATGGGGTGTTTCACCGCGGAGGTGCGTACCCTACCCCACTGCACGTGAAACATTTTGTGAAGATGATCAAGGAAGGATGAAAACACAAGAAAGAACTAAAATCAACAGCAGAAAATGGACCAACGACAGCTTAAGACGACATGTACTACTTTGCACAGGAAAATGTGATATCTGAGGTCCTACGATGTGTTAGGAAGGAGTTGCCTCAGGACAGAAGCCTGTCCTGAGGCAACTCCTTCCTACATTCTACCGGTTCGCTGGATTTCTACCCATCTACGATGTGTTAGGGTTGTCAAACCAAGTTTATCGAGGATAGGTTCATAATTATAGACACCAATGCGTCGGTCATAGAGAATGTACAATGACTCCAAGGGATTCGATGCTGTCATTCGGTCAATCTCTTATCTTTGAAAATTAGTGAAGCTAATTAAGTATACCATTCTAGTTAGCCATCGAACACTGATGAGACCGGCTAGGAAAGATATCCGAGAGGCCAGGTATGTTAGCCGCCCAAACGGCACGTCCGGGGCTCTCATAAATTTTTAATAACAACTGTGGCACCTAAGAAAGGACAACCTGTATATCCTCATGTGTTTCCATACTGACTCCCGGAAGAATTCGAGGCTCGTTCGAGTAGACCGAATGTACAATCGTATTTATGAAATAGCGCACACAAAAAAAGGAAACTAAAAAAATGACATGGTTGCAAAATTTGAGACACACACAGATAAAAGATTTGACTGAAATTGGCGGGCTAAAGTGTGCCTAACGAACCAACATTCAGTTTGATTGTAGAAACAAGGTATTTTGAGGCACGATAGATCTATAAGTTGAGTGAATGTTGGCGTGGATATGTCACGGTGGCGTAGATGGTGTCGTCTAGACGAAAAAAATGCTGAAGGCTGAAGGCTCGGCAGTGCAGAGAACCTACGGATACGCATGTAAGATGAGGGATGTAGGACAACCATGCACGCACACGCATGACGCTGAACTATAAAACCGATCTGTATATTCCGAAACTCCGGCTGGCTGAACACACCGTTCGTATAGACTGCCGGTTTCGTTTCTTCTTTCTCGCTCTCTCCTTTTTCCTTTTTCTTTTCTTTTTTGTTTGGGGGGGGGGGGGCTTATTAATACCGGAAGACAATTTATGATACAGCTATAGGATGTCAGGCTTCCTCGCGAACGCAGGAGCCTCTCTAGCGAGGAAAACGCAAAGGCGGTCACGTGGTCGGTTTGTATTACAACACATTCCTCTGCTCTCTTTCGACCACATGCTGCATGCGGACATAATGCTCGTTGCCTTGTCAATGTCATCTGCATTTTTTAGACACTGTAGATATGTCGTTCACCTCGAAACTACAAAAAAAGTTAAGAAATCACGACTTCCTGCTGTTTTTGTTTGATTTGCGATTATCTGGCGACTTTCTGTTGTCGTCATCTCTCAAAATCTCTCAAAATAAGCACAATTTCAGACAACGAAAAAAAAAATAGAAAAGTAAAGAAAATATATCGTTCTGCTTTCCTGTCTTTTATTTTCCATACTTAATACAGCTAAAGCCGTAGTGGCTCAAATCTATCCCTACTGCAGCCTAATGCCGCGTGCTTGTCGACAGCCGTACTCCTGGCTTTTCTTTTCGTCAGTGGAGAGGGTTCTAGCAGGTGTGCTGTCTTATCAGCGTAGATCTTCTGAAGATTTACAATCTTGATCCAGACGTACTACATGCTCGCGCTTTCAGCAGACTGCTTGGGACTGTGTTGTTCGCTATCGCGTCTTTTTTTCATTCGATCATCTTTGTTTCTGTAGGTGTGAAGAAAAGTTTATTGACCGGTTGATTAGCAACTGCGTGCACCACGTAAAAGTCTGTTGTGTAGCATCGATTGCTAATACGTATGAGCTGAATAAATACGAATGAAGCACGACGAACATTTGATTTACACATAAGAGTTAGTGACGTCTTCATGTTGGGAAAAACTTCACATGGCTGCATATGCGATCACAATGTTCTCCTTTTAACGTTGAAGCCAAAATAATCGGGGGCACACCAAACCACGTTACTCAAGCTGTGACGCAACATTTGCCTCAGCTTGCCGTCGTCTGGATCTTTGGACGTCGTTCCCGATTTCCGTTCTTAGCTCACCTCGCGTCATAGAGTCCACATCTAACATGCGTGACACGCGCTGGTTGAGTTCGACACTTATACGTGGCCTCTTTCCTCTTGGATGCCATCTTCTTCCCAGTACATGACGTCACGTTTCTGATATCTCCTAGCCTGTAGCGCAGATGAATTTTCTTCTATCCTTTAACATATTTTAGCCCATCCCATGCTGTGTCTCAGTTGTTTGTTCGCCGATGATGTAGGTTCTCTAAGACACAATTTTTCTTTTTTAGTCCTTGGCTAGAAGGCCATCCTAGTCAGCGCTGCTGCATGTGGCTCATCGCGGCGTAATGCGAAAAAACATGTATCTACGGGGTCACGCTCTACTGTCCGTACCCCTTGCATTTGTTTCCCAGATCTAGAAACATAGTTAACGTCTCCTGCTCCTGACGCAGATCTTTCCCTGCAGTATCTTGCTCAAATTCTTTTACCACACGTCTAAAAAGATCCCACAAGTGTACTAGTTCATCTCTGGTGTCTGAGGAAAGGTAGATTATCAAGAAGTAAATCGACATCCTTTCCTGTTAATGATGTGAATTTAGCGACTTCCGTTTTGCTGTCTGTGAGCAGTCTGACGTTCGCGCCAGTTTCCTTTATAATGTCCACCAGTTTTCTCACGGACGTGTCTTTTCCTTTTGGATCGCACACTCTATTAGCAGTGTCTACGTCCTGCATTTCCAGAGCAGGTTTTCAAGAAGCTGCTCTACTATTCGTATCTTCATGTGCAAAACATCAGGGACAATGAAGCGGGGTTCTATAGAGAACAATGGGGGGTGCCGCACTGGGTTTTTCATGTTGCCGTACATCTGCGTCTGCTTTCCACTGGCCGAATAATAATTGTGAGTGTTTGTTTCACAAATTTGTCATAATAATACCTAAGAGGATCGTTAATTCAAGAGCTTATATGCATTCCGTTACCGATGCCAAACAATTTAAGAAATGCTTATGCGACCATTGCGGGCGGAGGGGTGACGTGGAAATTGGAGCGATCTGCATGCCTACACTGGCGGCACTTTGCTGGGGGAAGGGATGAAGAGGGGGAGATGAAGGAGGAAGGCTCACGCGTCTGGCCGGCATGACCATTGCGCTGCATTGCCGTTTTCAATTTCCACTTTGTACGTGTTGTCATTCTTTGCTCCAGTTGACCAAAATGTTTAATGTACTTGTTTATTTACCTCCACGTATCTGCACATTTTTTTCATGTGGTTGTATGCTGCTGTGGTAGCATTATGATACGAAATGCTAACCTCCCTTCTGTATTGCCTCCATGGCCAACAGGGGAAATAAATACATGAGGTCTCACAGCTAAACAACCGTCCACCTTCCGCGTTCATGCTTTGAGAGCGATAAGAGATAAAAGCGATAATCAGCTTCTTTTGCGGGACTCGCCGATGCCACTCGACTACTGAAGTTTCTCTCTCTCTCTTTGTTTTTCTTTTCTTTTCTTTTTTTCTTACAGCGGTTGCAGACCGGCCACTACTGCACGGCTCATGATGTACTTGTACCGGGGCATCAAGCGCGGAATCATTATTTTATCTGTATCTTGTTGAGTTGCCCGCTTCATCACGACTTCTGCATTAACCACACGACAGACAGAAAGGCGAGGGCGATTACAGCCGCTATCAACGAAACCCGTGCACAAAAGTAACGACCGACTTATTGTTTTCTTCGATTTTAGTGACTTTTTTCCCCTTCCGTACTTCATCTAATGAAATAATTCCTTGTTCATCAAGATATCTACTGGACCTGATAGCACTGCGGTCTTGTCTTGAGTAGGAAGTATGCTAGGACGTTGCCAAAGCTTATTCGCTCTGCGCGCGTTCTTGCCATTGTTCCTGTATGCAAGAGCTTTTGTGCCCCTATTTTCTGCGTCTGAGAATTCTGGGAGTCTGCGACGGGAGTACGAACAGATGGGCCTTCCTATATGTCTTCAGACTGCCTGTACGCCATAGAACGAATAATTGCTAAAAGGGTATTCGATAATCTGTATGGGAATATACAAGGAATATATTACACGTCCGTGAGAAAGCTGGCAGAGATTATAAAGGGATCTGGTGCGAACGTCAGACTGCTCACTGACAGCAAAACGGAAGTTGCTAAATTCACATCATTAACAGGGAAGAATGACGATTTACTTCTTGAGAGTCTACCACGCCTTGCGACCCCAGCCCTGTCCTCGGACACCAGAGATGAACTAGCACAGTTATGTGGTCTTTTCAGAGGTGTGGCAAAATAATTGAGCAAGGTACTGCAGGGAAATATCTGCGTCAGGAGACGTTAAACGTCCTAACTATGTTTCTAGGTCTGGGAAACAAATGCAAGAGGTACGGACAGTAGAGCGTGACCCAGTATATACATGTTTTTTCGCATTACGCCGCGATGAGCCACATGCAGCAGCGCTGACTAGGATGGCCTTCTAGCCAAGGACTAGAAAAGATAAATTGTGTCTTAGAGAACCTACATCACCGGCGAACAAACAAATGGGACGCAGCATGGGATGGGCTAAAATATGTTAAAGTTGGAAGAAAATTCTGCGCTACAGGCTAGGAGATAACAGAAACGTGACGTCACGTACTGGGAAGAAGGTGGCACCCAAGAGGAAAGAGGCCAGGTTTAAGTGTCGAACTCAACCAGCGCGTGTCACGCATGTTAGATGTGGACTCTATGATGCGAGGTGAGCTAAGAACGGAAATCGGGAACGACGTCCAAAGATCCAGACGACGGCAAGCTGAGGCAAATGTTGCGTCACAGCTTGAGTAACGTGGTTTGAAGTGCCCCCGATTATTTTGGCTTCAACGTTAAAAGGAGGACATTGTGATCGCATATGCAACCATGCGAATTTTTTTCCCAACATGAAGACGTCACTAACTCTTATGTGTAAATCAAATGTTCATCGTGCTTCATTCATATTTATTCAACTCATACGTACTAGCAATCGATGCTACACAACTGACTTGTACGTGGTGCTCGCCAGTTGCTTATCAACTAGTCAATAAATTTTTCTTCACACCTACAGAAACAAAGATGATCGAATGAAAGAAGACGCGACAGCGAACAACACAGTCCCAAGCAGTCTGCTGAAAGCGCGAGCATGTACGACGGCTGGATCAAGATAGTAAATCTTCAGAAGAAATACGCTGATGAGACAGCACACCTGCTAGAACTCTCTCCACTGACGAAAAGAAAAGCCAGGAGTACGGCTGTCGAAACGCACGCGGCATTAGGCTGCAATAGGGATAGATTTGAGCCACTACAGCGTTAGCTGTATTAAGTATGGATAATAAAAGACAGGAACGCAGCACGATACGTCTTTTTTTTTTCCGTTGTCTGAAATTGTGCTTATTTTGGTAGACTTTGATAGATAGAACAGAAAGTCGCCACAAAATCGCAAATGAAACTCAAACAACAGAAGTCGTGACTTCTTAACTTTTTTTGCAGTTTAGAGGTGAACGACATATCTACAGTATCTAAAAAATGCAGATGACATTGACAAGGCAACGAGCATTATTGTGATCAAAAGAGAGCAGAGTAATGTGTTATAATACAAACGGAACACGTGACCGCCTTTTACAATTGCGCTTTCCTCCCTAGACAGAGGCTCCTGCGTTCGCGAGGAAGCCTGACATCCTATAGCGGTATCATAAATTGTCTTCAGGTATTAATAAGCCCCCTCCCCCCCCCCCCCAAAAAAAAAAAGAAAAAGGAGAGAGCGAGAGAGAAGAAACGAAACCGCAGTCTATACAAACGGTGTGTTCAGCCACTCGAAGTTTCGGAATATACAGATCGGTTTTATAGTTCAGCGTGGTTGTCCTACTTCCCTCATCTTACATGCATATCCGTAGGTTCTCTGCACTGCCGAGCCTTCAAGCCTCCAGCCTCCAGCCTCTTTCGTCTAGACGACACCATCTACGTCACCGCGACATATCCACGCCAACATTCACTCAACTTACAGACCTATCGTGCCACAGAATACCTTGTTTCTATAAGCTAACTGAATGTTGGTTCCTTAGGCACACTTTAGCCCGCCAATTTGAGTCACATCTTTTATTTTTCCATGTCTCAAATTTTGCAACCATGTCCAATTTTTTTTTGCGCTATTTCATAAACACGATTGTACATTCGGTCTACTCGAACGAACCTCGAATTCTTCCGGGAGTCAGTATGGAAACACATGAGGATATACAGGTTGTCCTTTGTTAGGTGCCACAGTTGTTATTAAAAATTTATGAGAGCCCCTGACGTGCCGTTTGGACGCCTAACATACCTGGCCTCTCGGATATCTTTCCTAGCCGGTCTCATCAGTGTTCGATGGCTAACTAGAATGGTATACTTAATTAGCTTCACTAATTTTCAAAGATAAGAGATTGACCGAATGACAGCGTCGAATCCCTTGGAGTCATTGTACATTCTCTATGACCGACGCATTGGTGTCTATAATTATGAACCTATCCTCGATAAACTTGGTTTGACAACCCTAACACATCGTAGGACCTCAGATATCACATTTTCCTGTGCAAAGTAGTACATGTCGTCTTAAGCTGTCGTTGGTTCATTTTCTGCTGTTGATTTTAGTTCTTTCTTGTGTTTTCATCCTTCCTTCATCATCTTCACATAATGTTCCACGTGCAGTGGGGTAGGGTACGCACCTCCGCGGTGAAACACCCCATCTCATCATCGTCATTATTGTTGTCTTTGTTGTGCCGTTCACTCCGACCACACCTTTATTTTATGTTTTGTTTGATTGCTCACAGTTTAGCAGATACCAACAGACTTCGTAACAGCCATAATGTACACACGTTTGCTCAACAATGTTAGTTCTCCTAACAGCTGTCAAGTTTTTAACTTTTTATATCCTATACCATTACCACGTGAAGTAACACACAAATCTTTGCTCCTCGTATTGTTATTTCTTGTTTGTCTTCTTTATCCGTTGTAGTCTCTTCTGCGGCGAGCCATTTTCCAAACCTGTGGTTGCGCGTGGCCTTGAACGTAGGCTTCGCCGCTACGCGTCCGTGCGGCGATTGAAGGCTCCTTTACATGTTCAAAATTTGGAACCCGAATGGAACCTTGAAGATGCCACTATTCATGCCCAAAAAAATGCTCAAAAGTTTCGTCTTGGCAGAGGCAACATCCCATTAGAGAACGAATGCAAAGCGCTGCCAGCAGAATATGTAGCACGCGCTTTTCGTTCCAAAATACACAGGCTCTATGGGAGCTGTTTTAGGTGAAGCCTGCTTTACGTTTTGTCCCTAATTCTTGGGCATGTACTGTCCCTTCTGTCCTACATGAACCAGCAGGTAGGTGGTACGAATATGATAGTTGAGAGTACGTTACCAATGGGGTCCCTCTGAAGATTTCAGTGGGGAGGTGAAAATTAATGTTGTGAAATGACAACGAGAGCCTTTTTTTACCAGGTCCAATTCATTTACTGTTGAAATGCATTGTTGATGTGGCTTTTACAGGTCACCAGCACTCTGCCTCATTTCTGCACACATACATAGAGCAATCTCCCTGCCTGTCACCATCTGTAACTCCCTTCAGTGACTCTCAAAATGAATCAACTGGTAAGAACTTGTAAACCACAAAGTTAATGTTTTGGTCATTCCTGCACCCACACCACTGTAGCTTGCACTCAGACATGACTAGCACATGTCTGAGTCACTGCATGAGCAGTGAAATACTGGAGTGTGCAGCCATGTTACATTTTTAACCAGAGCACAGGATAATTGTACCATGCAGTCTGTTCACAACTCCAGCAGAGCAAGCTGTGTCGTCCATTCTGGGATGATGCTGAATACACATGCCGCATGCTTGCATGGGAAAGCTGTGCTGTTTTTGGAGTAAAATGATTCCTTATGTTGCAGACTCTCCATCTCTCAGTGTTCTGCAAAAGCTGCACCAAGCTATCTTGAGTTTGGAGGCCAGATTTCTCGGTATGGAAGCACACTTACATTGCCTGTGAGCTGCTCTGATAACGCAGTTTGAAATTTTCAGGTTTTGTTTTGAGATTAAACTATTGCTTGCAGAGTTGCCTAGAGTACCTATACCATAGCCTTATGGACAAAGAGACTGGAATCGTATAATTGAATATTGAATCGTAGAAAAAAATTCACATAAAATTCTGGGGGGAGGGTCAAGCGGTACCTCTGAATCGGTTGGCGTGGAATGGCCCATCACGAATAAAAATACGTTAACCTTAATGCATGATACTGGTGGAACTCCTGGGGGTGCTGGCTCCCCCTTAGGATCCCTACGTATTTGTCAAATGTCAGTCTTTTGTTGCAAGGATGGTTTCATCATCTCTGAATTATATTTTTGTTCTGTGAAGCTTTTCAGATGAAGGCATTTGAACACGATAAAGAGATCCTTGTCATCCTGAAGGAACTACGTAGGCAACATAGCGAGAAACGCTTAGCACTGGAACTTCCTGAGGGGTGCCCGGAGCTTCCAGCTTCAAGTTTTGACCAGCTGGAGCTGAACAGTTTCCTTGCAGAACGTGAGAACATGTCGAAGACGGTTAGTGTCATGATTAGGTTGTATTACTGTGGCTAGGCCTGTGTGAATAATGAAATGTTTATATAAACCATAAGAGTTTGCTAGAAGAAAAAGTGGGCGCGCGTTTCTTGTTACAAAGCGGAGCAAGGCCGCAGCAACCATGGAGGCTCTCTAGGTGAGGGTCGTCTCTAGCGGCACCTGCTGACGGCGAGCCCTACGTTTACCTTGGCTTGCGCGGACTGTTCGTGTGGTAACTCGTGTCTGGCCCTGACAATATAAAGACATTATTTTAACCCGTCCTGTCTATTATCGTGACCTGAATTAGCAACATTCTGGTGGCACAGACGTGATGAGTCATGACATGTGTGATGACGTGTCCTGACTTCATGACATGTCTAAGCGAGGGAGGTGTTATAGCCACCTATACTATCAATGTCGTTATGCCAGAGTCAATTAATTCCACTTCGTATGCTCAGAAAATGCTCAGAACAAGAAAGTGACAGCTAAAAGCTTATGTTGTACTCTCTGTTACACATTGCAATATGTATCGGTGACATTTCAAACCATGATGTTAGCTGCAACGTGCTACATTCGATTTTCCTGTGTGTTTGAGTGCATTATCCGGAGGAACACTGCCACCTGTGCTCAGGCTTCAGTCCAACCTCGCTGCATCAATCAGCAGTGGACGAACAGCACGTAGTCTTGCGAGTCGAATATGAACTAATAGAATATCCAAGTTCGATGCTACAAACATGAACAAAAGTTCATAGTACACATTCACATAGTGAACACTTCCTTCTTTGGCCAAACCTACCATCGAAACATTTAGGTTTACAGGCTGACAGAATGGCCTGTATTTTACATGGCTCTCTTATAAATGAATTCCTCTTAACATGCACCTTGAATTCAAATTTCTATCAGGTACAGTTCTTTGGTGTCAGAGGGGGCTCTGATGCAAAGGATGTCATCCATCAAATCCTCCGATGCCTACTCAAGGACAGCCTCGCGATAGGATGCAGTTGGAACGGATCGAGGGGAGAGAAGCATGCCTTCTCCAAGCTAGAGAACGTCAGGAACCTTATCTTAGGGGAGTTGTAGGCTCAATGTGTAAGCCATCAATGTGCATGTGGTACATATATTGGGGAAGTGTTGATTGCTCCTCATTCCGCCCCCCCCCCCCCCAAAAAAAAAAGCAACAACAACAAAAACTCAGTCTGAGAAGAGATTTTGTCGCATCACACATTCTGAACCAATTGCTCTTCCGAATGACATTCTTCTGCGACCTGGTCTGTTAACAGTGATGGTAAGCCTCTTTGTGGCACGAACTACTGGCTACAAACAAGCCCAGATAGCAGTATCACTCTGTTGACCTGGACCATTCTCTGCAGTGAAGCTATCTTTTTTTTTCTTCACATTGCGGTTGGTGTTTGTGGGAGAGTGCAGTTTTGCTAGTGCAGTTTTGCTAGTGCAGCATTGCTTCTTTCGACATGCAGTAAGCACCCTTTCAATCGAACATCGGATAACTAAAAATGTATGCCAATCGCAAACACACTGTCCTTAGTTCAAACCCCTCAATCATCATCATCATCAGTAACAAACACTGTTACACCCTTAGATAGCGTCAGTACTATTATTATGTATATTTTATAGGTGAAAATACTGCTGAACCTAAATGCATGCTTTGGATACTTGGTGTTTCAGTTACAAAGAATTCACTGCACTATCGGTTAAACAGCACATGTATTGTAACAAATAATATTGCAAGTGTACTTAAGAGGCATTTTTCTCATACGTTTCCAGCGTCTGCTAGAGGTCACTTCAACACACTTACAGATGCCGTTGTGAAGAACACTATAAAAAGCTGGTTGACCTGGGCCAGTGATCGTGGTGGTGGACGAACTGAAAGACGAAAGAAGAAGCAGACAGCAGAGGTGTAAGGAGAAAAAATATCCCATCAGCGAAGGATGCAGTTTTGTAGCCGGACCAGCCAGTGTGCCATCCTACAGCCTTCAACAGTATTTTCTGTGCACTAGCGTCAGGTGCACAGTGAACATGTTCACAGGACTTCCATATGTGGACGAACCACAGCGGAGTGACTACAGTGCACTGAAGTACAAGGCCTGATCTTCCTTTACAAACTGTAGCCCAGATATCTAGCTTTCTGCCTCAGCAGTACCACGCTGCAAGGTGGTTGTTGGTAGTCTGTAAATGAAAACTGGTGGCTGCGAGAACAGCCATGAGGTACACACGAGCAGCATATTTTTTTCTCCGGTGTGACACCCTAGCGGCAAGCGGTAGCTTGCAAAAGACTGCCAGTTCACTGCTTCGGAGGGGTGGGGGACTGCATTGTTACGGACACACTGTAATAGCCTCGGTATCTGTGCTCTTGTAGGTGCCCACAGAGTGGGTTGGATTTCACTGTGGTGCTCTCCAACAACACATAACCGCAAGATTATGAAGGCTGGGAGCTCGCCGCTATTATCCTGATAGCAAGGATGAATCACGATGGCAACTCTGTTTACTGCTTTTATTGGCTCACAAGCAAAAGAAAGAGAAATCTTGCAAACAACCTTCTAAAGTGTGTTGCCACTATAATTCATCCTTGCTATCCCAATATTAGTGGGGAGCTCCCAATCTTTACAATATTTCGGTCGCATGTTGTTGCAGAGCACTACACTGAAATCCAACCAACTTGGCACGCACATGCAAGAGCAATGATACTGAAACTACCGCAGCGTTAACAGAGCCTTCGTCCACAACTCTGAAACTGTCAACTGGCCAGCTTTCGCAAGCTCCTGCTTGCCGCTAGGGCATCGCATTATAGAAAAAATATGCCGGTTGCGTGTTCCATAAACTTACGTCCAGACATATACAGCTAAGGAACAGGTAGGACAACTGCTTCCTCACAACTAAAACTTTAAACTAAAAACACTGGGAGAAAGAGCGTTGTGACTGGGGGCGGATACAGAAGTTACGACATTATCTTATTCACAGATATCGTGAGAGCTGGGTAGCTTTTCTTATCGGGCACCATTATATGAGCAACCTGTCAATGACCTTCAGGACACAAACTATATTATTGGCCACTAAGGTATGCTTTTGTACCTTCGGTATCAATGTTTCTTCACGCCTGTCTTATCTATTGGGGTCTTCCGTTGTTTCGTAAAAGTTTTAATTGCGAGTAAGTAGTTCAATCTGTTCCTTAGCTGTACTTTGTCGTTCTTCTCGTGGCTGCTTGTTTTCACTGACACTCAGTAGTGCTTACATCTACTTTTTTATTGAGCTGCTGATGAAACGGCTGGTGAAGAGTACCGCCCTTCACAGAGATGTAGTGACACATTTTCTTTTGACAGGAGCATCACAGTTATGTAGGTTTGATTTTTTTTTGCCATTGTACCTGTAGACATCTAGGTAGATGGGAGTACGGAGTGGCAGAGTTTACGGAGACATGTTATTTATTTTTCACGTCATAATTCTGCTCCTAAAGTTCTTTCTTCTGTAACTTTGATGACTACTGACACAAGGCAGTAGGCTTTTTGATAAGTTTTTTTTTATTATTATACTTTAATATATATTTCGATCCATTTATCTCCACCTGTAACTGATGCAAGCTTTTTTTTCTCTTTGTGACAAACAAGCTGTTACATTTTGTGTGTACCATTGTGTGAAGGTTAGTATCATTGAAACTGCTACTGTGTCTTTCTAGTCACTTGCTTTTCTCTTGACTTTTTTTTTTTATTACTGCTGCAAATTATTTCCCCTTGTGACAAAAGAGTTGGTGTTGCTCCCTTTTTTGAGTGTGGTAAAGTTATAACTGCTGTGAAATATAACCAATTGCTATAGGTGTATATTTTGTGTTCGATGGAGATCGTGTGCATCTTCTGTGGCACAGTTCAACTTGTCCTTTGAGCGAATAATAAACCATGCGATGCAACCTTGAAGTTACATGTGTGGAATGGGTTTTTCTTAGAACTATCCAAGCTGGCGAGAGGTTGGGGAAAGAATGGCTGGCCAACTGCTGCCAAGCTCGCTGGCCAAGAAGCATGGGAGTACCAAGCCACAAGCCTGTTGGCCAACTATGACTGGTTTGTTAAAAGGTTGGATAGATACTGGCTGGCCAATTGTTGGTCATGTACATCGGAGGTACCTAGAAACGACCTTGTTCGCCAACTATGCAGTGTAGTTGGTTGAAGTTTGGGAGGACACTGGCTGGCCAAGTGTTGGCAAATTGATGGCCAAGGAACAGATCCGTACCAAGAAACGATGTCGTTGGCCAACCGCAAGCCAAGCGTGGCCAGGTTGGCTGGCCAAGCCAGTGCCAAGTTTGGCCCAAGGTCTTTATGTCGCTTGAGCCGGGTGCTCTGACGCACGGAGCGCCTCAAAGAGAATACGCGATTGAAGCGCCAAGCACTTTTCTGGCACAGACGGTACTCCCAAGCCACCCAGATCACGGCTTCCGTGGAGTTGAGACCTACAGACCCATTCAACGGATCCGCCCCACAGAAAGCGGAACGCGTGTCGTGTGATAGCTGCTTGTATTACCGCTGGCGGGGATGAAACAGCCGCTAACAACCACAAGCGAGTGTAATACCATGCTGCTAACAGCCGTGCCCGAAAAGTGATCGGCAGTTCAACAAACTTAAGTTCTCGCAGCACAGCACTACAGCGGCTGAATACTCGAGGCCAGTTGACAGCTGAGACCCCTGCATTGTCAAAAACAACTCCCAAGATTTTAACCTGAGGTCTTACAGGAACTTGAAACGGTGCAGCACAAGTTGCCTGAACATTTAATAAAAGAGCGACACTTTTAGACCTATTCAATCTTGCCCCAGAAACTGTACCGTAGAGTACTAGAGCTATCTTTAGGAAAAATCTTCCCGGAAACAACACCGCAAGCGATGCTGCCCCGACGACCGTTTTGTATTGCCAACTGTAGGATGGGACAAGCGTAAGCTTGCCCACATCACGGTTCAAAAATAGTACTGCCCTCGCCCTAAAAACGAAGAGCAGTCATGCACTACGCCGATCTGAAGGGAGACGGCCGTTTTGTATTGCCAACTGTTTTCTATTGACGGCCGTTTCGAGCTTTTTGGCGTTTTACGGGCCGCGCATTCTAAGACTAGAGTGTGTATTGTCATCAAGCAAGATAACTACCTATGGAGGTAGTCTCTTTTACACAAACTCTATCTTACATACCAGATAACAACGCTCCAAAAGTAGATTGCTTTTTGTACGTGCCATACCCTGCGAACAATCCTGAAACTCCGGAAGAGTCGCTACGGGGGAGCAGTACAGTCCTAGTACAGTACTAGAGTTGTCGTATTGCCAACTGTAGGATGGGACAGTACTAGAGTGTGTATTGTCATCAAGCAAGATAACTACCTATGGAGGTAGCCTCTTTTACACAAACTCTATCTTACATACCAGATAACAACGCTCCAAAGGGAGATTGCTTTTTGTACGTGCCATACCCTGCGAACAATCCTGAAACTCCGGAAGAGTCGCTACGGGGGAGCAGTACAGTCCTAGTGGGCCTACTAGAACTTGATATGCCACTCACCTTGATCATAATCAAAGAGCAGAGTCGCTGTAAGCCAGCGGCGACAGCACTCCACAGACCCAAGTAATGACTGCTCACGGGTAATATGTGCACGCAGCCCGGTTCTCACTGCCTGAAAAATAGCCATGCTCCCAACATCTGGGCCACCAAAGGACAGCCGGCATCGGCGAATCCAAATTTGGAAGTTAATTTCCGAAATCAGCAATGCTAGTTGCTTTCGCTCTGCGCGTGCGACCGGCAACGGCTCCAGGTACTTTACGGTGGCCCAATCAACTGCTGGGAGCCCAAATATTTGCGCCGCCCTACTCCATAGTAAAAGTGGAATATGGCATCGCAAAAAACCATGTTCTGCTGTCTCAGACATGCCACAAGACGGACAACCGTCCGTCCGACATATCCGAAAACGATGCAAACGTTCACGCAGTGGGAGGACACCATGGGCCAGCTTCCACTGGAGACTAGCGCGCCGTGCATCAAGTCAGCCAGCAGTGATACGCCGCCAGGCGAATTTCGTTGGCACCGTGGCCCTGCGGGACCCGGTCGCATTTCCCTGTAGGCGGCGTAGAAATCACGGACGCTCCACAAGGAAATGTCTTCATCTGGGCATTCGACACGCAAGCGCTGCACGACAGCAACACAAGCACACAAATAAGGAGGGAGTACTTCCGCCCTGGGGCGAAGCTCGGGACTTTCGAGGAACCACCTGGTGGCGTATCCTAGGAAATACTGCACTAATGCGCAGGCCGGGTGCTCTGATGCACGGAGCGCCTCAAAGAGAATACGCGATTGAAGAGCCAAGCACCTTTCTGGCACAGACGGTACTCCCAAGCCACCCAGATCACGGCTTCCGTGGAGTTGAGACCTACAGACCCATTCAACGGATCCGCCCCACAGAAAGCGGAACGCGTGTCGTGTGATAGCTGCTTGTATTACCGCTGGCGGGGATGAAACAGCCGCTAACAACCACAAGCGAGTGTAATACCATGCTGCTAACAGTCGTGCCCGGAATGTGATCGGCAATTCAACAAACTTAAGTTCTCGCAGCACAGCACTACAGCGGCTGAATACTTGAGGCCAGTTGACAGCTGAGACCCCTGCACTGTCAAAAAGAACTCCCAGGATTTTAACCTGAGGTCTTACAGGAACTTGAAATGGTGCAGCACAGGTCTCCTGAACATTTAAAAAAAGAGCGACACTTTTGGACCTATTCAATCTTGCCCCAGAAACTGTACCGTAGTCTTGGAACGCTTTCAACACTGGCTCTTGGGAACTCTCGCGCGGTAGTATGACGGAGACATCATCAGCGTACGCAAACACAGGCGGTGGACAGTACTAGAGTTCTTTAGAAAAAATCTTCCCGGAAACAACACCGCAAGCGATGTTGCCCCGACGACCGTTTTACGGGCCGCGCATTCCAAGACACGGCCCACCCGGGGGCGGACCGCGTTATCAAGGGGCCCTTCTCGAAATATGAAGGACCGGCTCCCTTTCGCCTCCCTCCACCGCGACAGATCGAAAGATCAATACGCGGATTTGAAGGGAGACCAGAGCATAGAGTACTAGAGTTATTGATTGTTACTGCGACGATTGCCGCAAATGCACAACTGGAGTCTGGTAACTGCTACATGTCACCATTGCCAGTTATACAAGTTTGCCGGTGTGGGAGAAGCGTTAAGAATGAAACTGTTTGCCTCTTCCGCCCCTTAGTAATGTAGTCGCTAATAAACCATAAAAACACCAATTGTCATTACGGTCATCCTTAGCGATGCAATTCTGAAGCGTTTTTGAAATTTCTGAAACATTCTACAGGTTTCAGTTCTGAAATTTGATGTAAATCTTGATTATGGCGATATGAGGACTGCTGTAGCTATTGTGCGAACGACTATGTCGTATTACGATGAAACTATGCTTAAAAAAATGAAACGATAATTTTGACACGGCTTGGGAGTGAATTACGTGCTACACCAGTTTCGGCTGTACGGCGAAATAAATATTTTAAAACAAAACAATAAAATCAGGCTTAAAACTCCACCCTTCAAAGATTCATTTTCTGAAATAAAAATACACGCCCTCAACATAAACGCTGTCAAAAGAATCGTGGCTTAGCAAGGTAATACTTCCAATGATAGTTCATGGGCGACGCGATGTCCTTTTCTGAGGAAAGTGCTATAATGATGTTTCTTACTCATGTTTGTACTTTTACCAAGTACATTTCTTGAAATAACTTTGGATTTCGAAATATCCAGTTTAAAAGTGATGAGGACGATGCGCGTATGAATACAGGACACACATTCTTGGCCATTGAACCAGCTGAGAGCTGAGCTGTGAACGAGGATAACAGGTTTAGGGGGCGGGAGGGGGAGAGATGGCTTTGGCCGTGTTGTGGATGGATTGCGCGGCGACGGTCATTCGCACTGGATATTATTATGCGAGAGAGAGAGAGACATAAAGCCAGCCAGGATACATCACCAGTAAAAGTCGCCAGCCGCCCAATCCGAAAACGGCCCCACTAAGATGGGAACACTGGCCAAAAGTCAGACAGACAACCTACTTCCGGTGTAGCGAAATCCTGGTTCACAGTTCTAGGCCTGGCTAGCCCCAAGCCCGATGAACGCGCTAATTTCCGCGGCGGACGTAGAGCCGTCGGCTGCCCATCAATCAGGGACGGTGGATTTTAAAAGATTTATTTCGAAGCGCTTGTTCTTGAAAGTGTATCATTCTGAGTTTATTTCGACAGCGTCGTTTTTCTCATGATTTATATCTAAGAGTTTATTTTGAAAGTTTGATCTATCAGATATTTATTTTTGAACTTTTTTACATGATTTATTTCGGAGTCATCCCTCGGTTTCGGTAGCCCGGGGTGTCTGCGGCGTGTCGGAACGCAGCCCCTCGTGCGTGAAACAAGGGCGAACAAGCGAGGAGGTTAGGGGAAGACTTGGATTTCTTGCTGCAGGGCGTTTGACAGACATCTAGCATACAGGAGGCGCTGGAAAAACAATCTTTGGCCTCCCTTCCTTCCAGTCAAAAGTTATCAAATTTGCAATAAAACATTGGAGTACAACCCTTTATTCGTCTTTCATTTCTTCAAACGGTTTCTCGTCGTTGTTTTTGCTACCTCTCTACTGCGAGGGTACGCTGTCGGTGCGAGAGGTGTCGAACCCCCATTTGCTGATCGAATCTCATTATCATTATCAATATCATGTATTGCCATTTGATTTCACCGCGTGACACGAAACGAACGGTACTCAGCGCGAATCTCATTCGCTGGGAATGACATTCAATTTGCCGTGAGACAGGGCTATTAGGTGGTACCAACACGTTGAAAACTTGAGTTTCTTTAAAACACATAGGCGACGCTCAGATGGTGCTGACAGCTGAGTTGTCCTGATACGTGAGTAGTCCGCAAGTTTAGAATGCAACTGGCTTCTCATTTGCATGGCCGAGCCACAACTGGATGTTTTCTTCCACTCCTTAATTATTCCTCGCTACACTTTGCACGAGGGTTCTTCAGCACACACTCTGAAAAATTCAGTGGAGATCACTCGAATTATTGCGTGTACACAGCAGGGTAACTCAGGGAACAGGGGACAAAAAGCGCGCAGTACTAAGTAGCAGCACAATGACACTGTGAGGAAAGGCAACGGTTGTTTGTCTGTTAAAGGCTCCAAAGAAAAGTTTTTCCTTTTCTCCTTGTGAAACAACGTTTTTTTTTATTATTATGGCGAGAAGATAGCCAAAACTGACGTGACAAGAACGGCAAACTCGCTTAACTCTTGTGCTGAGTCACACCTCTCACATGATGGTTGGTCCACGAAAATCAAAAACATTGGGTTCATTTGTAGCGGCCGGTGAACAACGACGAAGATGGCCACGCACCTGGAGCACCGGCTTCAGTTCCACCGGCGCAGCCATGGAGACAGGCCACCGTCATCGCCTCTCCGTGGCATACCATCATCGCCAGTCGGGACTGGTGTAGAGGAAGAGGCGTGTAGAGGTGTCGAGGCGAAGAAAAAGCTATTGACCGCAACAATCGGTTACAACTCTGACTGGGTGTCACCTTCGAAAGCAGCGATTTGATTGGTTAATTTCGCTCATACGAATGTTACGGAAGCAATGCGCAACTTGTTTCACACGAAGCTGAAGATGTCTCGTCCGGGATGCTGTGCCCACCAAGGTATAAATTATAATGTTGGCTCAGCTGTTGTATTTTGGTCACAAATATGGTGTTCTTCCAGAGTCCTCAAGGGCAGTTCAAGCAGTTTCATGTGTGCAACAGCACATACCTTTTCTCAGTTTTGTCTAAGGTAAATCGAAATCTTCCAGTTGATGTATTTCGGTCATAAATTGCGTTTTTCGAGAAGTTTCAGGGTTATATTCAAACAGCATCATTTGTGCAACAGTACATTCTTTTTCTCAGGTGAAATATCGTAAAGCTGTCCGCTGTAGTGTTCTGGCATTGCAGTAGAAGGTTGTGTTGCATTCAAGTGGTATCATGTATACAAAAACTTGTTGTATGCGCTCCTGTAGCTGCTGTACTAATATTGGGAGTACAGAGGCATTCTTGCATTCCTGCAGAACATATCGGAGCTTCTTGTGCGCTATTGTTGGTATGATCCGCAGCAGTATATTGATAATGTTAATTATTCAATGAGTTCAGCTAACATTTACATTCTTACTTCCAGGTAAACCTGTCACGCGGGTGCCCTACCCGTTGGTATGGTTAGTTCAAGATTGTACCGAAACAATCCACCTGGAGCATTATTTTTCAATTGGCAATGGCATTACTATCACAACACACCACGCATTGCATGTCTAAGGTGTGTGTACAATGCATCAAACCTATTCTCAGGTACAGGCGAGCTGGTACGCAATTACAACATGAAACAACTGACACAGAGATCGTAAAGTCATGCTTTTTCCTCCGCGGCTCGGGTTTCATGTTGTTATCCTCACATGCAGCTCATTTCGCCTGCGCTGTGCAGCATGAGCAAAAGCACATTGTTTTTGGTCACATGACACGGGACATAAATACAGTGAAACCTTCCTATGTTGGACACCCGCGGTGCAGCCGAAGCGACTCCTACTTATAGAGGTGTCCGAGCCACAGAATATGAGGGAAACAAAAAATGGAAAAGATCACAGCTGTGTTGCCAGAAATGTCCCCCTTCTTCAATTTATGGTCGTTAGTGGTACCTGGTGGTAGTGGTACCTCTACCCACTCTTCACTGATAATTATTGCTGATTTTGGTAGATTCAATTCCGTTCAGATTCCATTCAATGGCATTAACTCTGGAGCTTTTCGAGGAGCGAGGACTTTTCTCTGAAGCGTCAGCCCGCTTTTCATTGCTTTGGTCCAGTGCGCGTCCAAAGGCTCTAGACAAACCGAAGACAAGTGCTCACACAAAGAATTACAATGTAGACTGACAGCACTTGTTTTTGAACTCGAAAAACTAAAACAACAAAATGCTGAGACCAGTATATGCAAAAAAAGTCAAGGCCACTGGCTCATTTTGGGTCTTTTTGGTGCAAAGATGGCCAAGATTGAGGTAATTTGGCCAGGGTTTTGTCCGACTTAGCAGGGAAAACCCTGTCCTACTTCTGGGATAGAGAGGTGTCCGACATTTAGAATTTCGACCCCATGTAGTTTCAATGAGAGCCTGCCCGTGCAATGAAATCTTGTCCGACATGAGGAGTATCCGAGGTAGGGAGGTGTCCGACTTTGGAGGTTTTACTGTACTATACAGCATTCTGCATCATGTAATCTAACAGTTGTTCACGTTTGGATATTTTAACCATGAAACTTACCCTGCCTGCACCATACCATGTGCAAATACGAACAACTGCTAGACAGCATCATGTACTGTTGCCGTATAGCACTAATGGCTTGCGTCCTGTGATCGGAAACAGTGGTATCTTTTTCTGCTACTACCGGTAAACTACAGTAAATATTTAGAAAAACTGTGTCATAGCATAATGCACTATGGGAAATGGCGCTGTTTGAAAAACTGGAGAAGACTGTCATTAGAACGGCGGACATGTTCTACGGTGAATTTTTTACAGTGTGTGCTGTACCACGTAATGCACTGCAGGTCCACCACAGTATGGTAACGCTCTGAATACTGATTTGCACAAAAAAGGAACGTGTGCGTTTCTTGTACTAACTTTCCCTTATGCAAAGTAGTAGAAAAATGTTTTCAGCCAATGGGGAGGGAGAGGACATCATTCTAGAGTCTTGTTGACATACAATGTGTCGTGTGTGAATGTCATTTTGAAGAGTCTAGGTGGTACAAGATTGTGTTCCCACTTTCTTGGCAGTGTTCACTAATAACCATAATAAAGTAGAGTGTAACTTTGTTGCTTCATATATTTGTGTTATGGCAAAGTATGTAGAGATACATCTGTCTCAGCATGCAGGTGCCAAAACTGTTTTTTGTGCGTAAAATATGACAAATAGTTGTCTGTTCAACACCACTAATCATGTGCCGACCTCCATGACATGTCTGTGACATGCCAAAGTGATTCACATGTCCCATAGATGTGTGCAATGCGGAAGATGACTGTGTACCTTCTATGGATTTTTGTTTCAAGGAAAGTACTGTGTGATTTGCTAACAGCGCCTGACTGTACCTTCACAATTCTACATAAAAATATGTAAAGCTTCCGGAAGGAAACGTCATGAAGGTCCATAGCGAAGAACCCTGAGACGAGGGATAGGAAGGGACGTACACAATGTATCAACATAGTGTGTGTATGTTCCTCCTTGTCTCTCCTCTTCAGGTCTCGCCATCATGGACACTATCACCAGCTCGCTTACTGTTGAACCGTTCTTTGAACGATAAAGGTCACTTTCATGAACTGGATGGCAGCCAACATGCTTTCAATAAAAAGAATAATGGAAGGAGCTCAATATGATCCTTAGGCTGTGCGTGGTCATTGCTTTCTGACAAATGGTGACTTAGAATTTCAGGACAGTGCCTGCAGTGGTAGTATTCTTGTGTTCTCATCCTTGACGCCCATTGTGTGTCATCGGTTACCTGTAATCTGCTAACATGCACATAGCTAAAACAAAGTATACTTGTATTTTTTTGAATACAGGTGGTACAGCACATTGTTTTTTACATGTTCTTTGGAAAATATAAAAAAAAATTCTCTACTCTGCAAGTCTGCTGTCAACTTTACAGAGCAGGTTGGAATTTCACTAGAAGCTACGTGTGAAACCTACACCAAACTAGTCTTGAAGGTCCATATAGGTCATAGATAGATACTATTATTATTAGATCATAGGTCAGGCTTAGGTCATGGTTGGTAGCAACGCAATTGAACCTCATTAAAAATTGGTGCAGGAGGTGACCAACATAACCAAATACACCAGCTGACTCTAACAAATTTTGTGGTGTTATACTTTTGAAACAACATTAATACGCCGCAGTGGTCTTTTCTCCTGTGTTCCTTTTAACCTAGAAATATTAGGTCTTCGGCATCACCAGCCTTAGTTGCTGAGCATGCAGTTATTTACGTTGAGCGCTGCAGTTTCATATTTGTTTCTCTGGACAAGAAAGCCCGGGCTTCCCCATTTTGATAACGGTCTTTCAGCTTTGACAGGGCATTTGTGGACAAGGAAAACATTTGGACTGTTTATTTTGCTACGAAGTGCACCGTACAAGGCAGAGGACACCATCAACCATTTCCACCAAGGTTATTAAATTTGTGATAAAGTACATATACCTTTTGTGACTGACTAATTTGGTGGCAAAGTTACTTGAGTGGCAGTTGTGCAATTTTAAGCACATGTTTAAAAAAAATTAGGGTATGGGAAGTGCTGCCTGGTTGAACATGTGTCGTACACAATATAATAATTGCGGGTTTACGTCGCGAGACAACTGAGTGTGGAATACACAGCACAGTGTAATGTTCCTTATTCTGGCAATGTTAGCATGGTTCAAGAAGTGAGAAACGTTGCACTACCCTTAATAACATCTGTTGGGCCCAGCAAAGAGGATACATATACCCTGATCTGAAGACACTATGCCTAACTCAAAAGCAGTATGAGATCGACCCGTAGGTGTTTATCTGCGAAACTATTATGAATGAAATATGGCCTGTGTGGTATAGAACAATGCGCACACTAAAGTAAACATGCAGAAAATACGTATAAGGGCTCTCGATGTACATGCCGCGAAGCGCTCTACGGGATAAACAACACACTACAAAACTACATCCAACACTTTTTGTGCGGGACAGCTCTAATGACCACTTTCATATAACCGACGAATGGTTGAACTAATGCAGTTCGAATGGTCACGATACATTCCTACGTCGTTCATTGCGGTCACGCTATTATGCTGCATAATATATGTATCTCGTGCCTGACAATCGTACGATGTGCATGGGCAGAAATACGGTCTTCTTTCTTTTAAGACCAGTCCTCTGCAGGTATATGCTCAAACAACCACCAAGTCTCACGTTGTTTCTCAATCGCTCCCATTCCTGCACTTGCGGTAAAAGCAGCAAACGGGCCGACGTGAATGGCAGCTGAACAGTTGATGACCTGCGAAGTTCTCGAGCACACATTCACAATTTCACGACGAAAATGTTGTTGAGGTGAGTTCGCAGTTGTTGTTTCCATCCTTCAATAGTTATCGGGATTACCTCGGACAAAACGCTCATCGTAGCATAACTGGATTTCCTCCCAAACGGGAGAAGACGCCAGTAGTATAGATCTAATCGGTATAATAACCGAGGTTCCACTGGTTCTTAAAGGTCAGCTATGCCGATTTCCCGATGTGTTAAAACGGCTGTGATATTCAGAACGAGCACATCCGACTGCCCCCGAAAAGCACCTTCGTTTCTCAGTTTTGTCTTCCTATTACGCAAATTAATTAATCAAAGAAACCAAAACAAGCCATAGGCGCCGCCATTTTTGTGACGTAGATGGGAAAAACCTGCTCCATCTACGTAGATAGAGAATCGTTCTTCTGATTGGATGAAAGCCGAGGCTTTCTCCAACTTCCCTGGCGTCAGTAGTATAGATCTAAGCGGTATAATAACCGAGCTGAACAGCGACATCCTTTTTCTAATCCAAGATGGCCGATTCTAATCCAATTCTAAGCCAAAATCCAGTTCTAAGCTAACAGAATCCAGTTCTAAGCCAACACAATCCACTTGTAATCCAACACAAGCCAAATCCAAAGCCATCTGATTGGCCGCCATTAGCCCCGCCCACTTCAAGTTGATTGGTCCACGCCAAGCCCCACTGATCTTTGATTGGCTGACCGTAGCTCCGCTCCTTTATGCTAATTAGTTGGCTGGGCTCCACCCAGTTCACGCTGAATGGCCTGTGCTAAGCCTTGACTGATCATTGATTGGTTGACTGTAGCTCCGCCCCTTTATGCTAATTACTCGGCTCTGCCCACTTCACGCTGATTGGTGCACGTGTATCGCTGAGCACAGCTCCGCCCCTTTATGCTGATTAACTGGCTCCGCTGATTGGTCCATTCGAAGCCTACTGATCACTCTCCCAGACTTTCTAAGCCCTCTGATTGGCCGTCCCCAATTTAAGCCTACCGATTGACCCGTTCTAAGCGCACTGATTGGATGACTAAGCCCGCTGAACATAGCCTTCGTTAGCGCCCGCCAGATGGCGCGCTCGGCAGCGACCCTGCTGCGACTTTATCTCAGATGTTCAAACTTACCTTGTGGTGTGTAACTTTCCGCCCACTTCATGCTGATTGGTCCATTCTAGTCCTACCGATTCAGACGTCTATGCCAAAGCCTACTGATCACCCTCCCAGACGCTCTGACTGGCCATCTCCAATGTAAGCCTGCCAATTGGCCCGTTCTAAGCCCACTGACATCAGATGGTGCAACTCTTTACTCGCTCCGCCCACTTCACGCTGATTGGGCCATTCTAAGCCTACCGATGGCTGTGCCTGATTGGTCTACGCTAAGCCTACTGAATGGTGATTGGCTTACCTGAATTTGTCGCTCCTAAGCCAGGCAGCAGCTTCAGACAAGACACACAACAATTGTTGATTTCAACCTTTATTTGGTACAACAGCCTCCTGGTCCAGCTGTGGGTAGGTTCAGCTGCATCAGAGAGATCATTGGTCCATAATTCTATGTGGACATCTCTCACACTCATTGCTAACTCAGCTCCCTCGGTAGATTCCAACTGCAAGTGATCTGCTCGTTAGTCCATCTGACTGCAAGTGACCGCTCACCCAGCTCCTTATTGGTTCTAGTTGGTCACAGCTCCCTCATAGGCTCCAACTCCGATTGGTCCATCTAACAGCAAGTGGTCACTCACCCGCTGCTATTGATCCATTGAACTGCAAGCCACTCATTGGTTACTCACACTCATCTCTAGACGAGATAAATTTAACTGTGGGAGATTGTAACTTTTACCATAGGAGAACTTTAGCGGTGGTCACACGCTGGTAGGCTCCAACTGCTATTGGCCAGTGCTAACTGCATGCCTCCACCCTGATGCTCATTGGTTCACAACGTTTCTGCGCGTGCTCTGACGCCGCCGAAGAAGGTTGCCTACACATTTAATAGAAATTATGCTATTGGTCCAGCTGCGTCATAGGGCACGGCTTGGTTCTGCTGTGGCTGGCCCTGATTGGTCCATGCTACTTACCTCGTGGCGCAACTGTTTACTGGCTCCACCCACTTCGTGGTGATTGGTCTATTCTAAGCCTACTGACTTCTATGCCGAACCACGCTAAGCCTTGTCCCTTCTGGCTAAGATTGTCCCTTCACACCGAAGCCTACCGATGTCTGGCCCTGATTGGTCCACGCTAAGCCTACTGAACAGTGATTGGCTAGCCTATCGCGCCTAAACCACAATGCAGCAGCTTCAGACAAGGCACACGACCATTGTTGATTTCAACCTTTATTTGGTACAACAGCCTCCTGGTCCAGCTGTGGGTTGGTTCAGCTGCATCAGAGAGATCCCGGTCATCTCTTGCGCTCATTGGTCACTCAGCTCCCTCGATAGACACCAACTGCTATCGGTTCATCTAACTACAAGTGTACTGCAGATGTTGGGACGCGGAAAACAGGGGAAGCACACAAACACAAGCGTCACTCGCAACTAATATGTATTGCAGGCAAAACCCGATCGAAAAATCCATCAGAGCCAATCCTAATGGAACCATTAGGCCAATAGGCCTATCGTAATTTGGGACATCTCCAATAGGACTAACGGTTTAGCGGTTTGATGGGACCACTACGACCTAAGGGCCTAATGGCCTGATGAGAGCTATACAAAAGTAAAAAAAATGTAAAAAATACAATTTCTTTCTTTTTGTCTTTTACGACCTTTCATGACAGAATTTAATTTCTCTTGCTTCAATTCTCAGATTTGTTTCCAAGACTTTTAAAAATGTACAATGCGCACAACATTTCAAGAAGTGAACAGAAAAAGTGATAAATAAAATAAAATAAACGCTCTCCAGAACTGAACCACCAAAACCTCACTTAGAATGGCAGTGTCCATTTCCTTTGATGCATTCAAAATAGAAATGGATGCAGACAGCACAGATACTATACTTATTGCTTGTCTTCCATGATTTGGGGAATCCGATAGCCCAGTTTGCTGCCGCGGTTAAACAGAAGAGGTGGGGTGTCTAAATTTATTTAATTTACTCACACACGCAACATTGACGCGAGGAATGCTACCTAGGCTACAATGCTAGGAAGGCTACCACAACGTCTGTGTTTCTTACTCATTTTGGTTTACACATTCTGTAGATCCATCGAAAATCGTTCTTCTGCAGTGCAATCGTGCGTTTTTTTCTCTCTCGCAACACTCCATTTCATCACAGAATTCCGTCAAGACTAGAAAAATTTTTGGAACTGCCGACACGCGACATCCGGCGAATATACGGAGAGTGGCGTCCACCTGTGAAGCTACTAGTCGTTCTATGGATGCTTATGGTACCCGCGTATGGCACGTGGCTTTTATAGAAAATGGTTAAAAAATGGGCTGTTCTGTATTTCATACTTTACAAGTGATAGAGAGCCCCGTGCCAGGCAACAAACAAGGACGTCACAACCCACAGCACAGACGGACGAGCAAGATTGTTATTGACAAACCTGTCTCTTAAATAACCTGAGAAGCAACGCCCTCTTCTGTAAGGTTACCCTTTTACTCCCTCAAACCTGCCTAGTGCTTTCATCTTTTCGAAAGTACAGGACCTAGGAGTTGCTAACAGGAGTGGCTCTTGATAAGAATTGTGCTTCGAAAAGATAGTTACTAGGCAGGCTTGAGGTGGTAAAAGGGTAACCTTGCCCAAACACTCAAATAGGTGTCTTCTGTGAGTGTACCTCATTACTTAGTCTGATCAACTTAATTGAGCTCAAGAATTTGCCACAAAAAACTAACGTTTTTTGAGTTAATTAGAAAGCCCATGCACAACACACCATTTCAGTCACAAATACAGGATCTTTCACAATATGTTTCCACAAAAAGTTGACACGCGAAAACACCAAAACAACCACACACCAAAACAGAAAGAAAACGTCGCTCATCAAGGCGCGCTTGGGTCAAGGAACGACAACAGAGCAGTATACAAACGAACAGACAAACATCCGAGGTCGTGATTATCAGATGCCTGCGAGCAGGTAACCTAACGAAGACATAATGCATGATTGGGTCAGTCCCGCTTCCGCCCCCTTTTCTCTTTTATTTCTTTTTTCCGTGCTGTTTTAATGCGCGGTGGGATCTTGGGGGCGCTGCCGATCCCTAACACGAAAGCGGGACTGGGACTTTCGGCAACTGCCTTCTGGGAACTGTGGCCAACATTAAGGAAAGCTTTGGACAATGTTTAGTTGGGGAAATTTATTTTTGTCAATTAAATTAAATTTGAAAATTGCCAAGCGAAACTCACTTTTCTTTACAGAAATATGAAGTCCTCCACAGATAACCAAAGCCCCAACAAAACTATGCACAGTGTCGCAGCAGATACTGTCGAAAAAAAATTAGGAAAATTTCCGCTTTAGCCCCACCCGCTCGATTGTCGCAAAGGAGAGCGCACAGGAGGTGCGGGGTGAGGAGGATGTGTTTCCACCTCTTTGTTTTACCTTTTGCTTCCCCGCTTTGACCTTGATGCTGGTGACAATTCCATCTTATCACAAAAAAGGCAAAAGGCGAGGACATTTTCTCCTCTAGACACACATTTGGTGCGCGCTTCTTTGCGACAATCAAGCAGGCGGGACTGAAGCAGACTTTTTAAATTTTTTTTTACTATTTCTGTTGCGTAGTTTTTGTTGGGTTTGTTTGTTTTCTCGTGGGGCAATTGTTTGGGTGGCAAAAACCTTCAAGAGTGTCATATGCAAACACAAATTTTTATGAAGTGTAGTTTCTATGGAAATTTAATGACACACTGGACACCAGCGCGCTAAAAAGTTGTTCGTGCACGACATGCAAATGGGGCATATGAGATCTTAAGTGTGTAATTAGGCTCAATAATATTAGTATATAATCAGCATACAGTCTGGTTCGTATCCAAAAAGTCAATCTGATAACATAGTCACACAATCCGTATGGGTTATTGGATAATCCTATTGGAATACTGAGCGGCTATATGTGCTATATGTGTGGAGAGCCCCTCTCCACCAGTGCCCGTCAAGAGGTTATCTGTCCGTCCGCTAGGAGTCCTGTCGGGCTGTTAGGTGCCTCTAGTGGTCCCTCAAGCTCCCTTGGCGGTCCGTTAAGGGGCCGTTAGGGTCCGCTAAGGAGCCGTCAAGAATTCCTGGCGGACCCTTAAAACCCTTAGCAATTCCTGATGGAGTTCTGTCGGATTTTTCAAGCGGGAAGAATGCTTTTAAAACACAACCGGTAGGCGACACGTGCCGGGTTATAAGCCTCAAAACGTGCTGATAGACGCACGGCTGCCAGTAGATAGTAAGGACGTAATTAGGTACTTAGGAAGGCAACTTCTTTATCAGAAAGTGTTAGAGATGGTTGACTGACACACTTGCCTTCCCCCGCCGAAAGTATGTGATGCGCTTCCATTATCTCCCGGGTAATTTGAGATCTGGCCCTCCCTAGGACAGTGGTAACCCTCCCTAGGACAGTGGGAGATAATAGAAGCGCATCACATACTTTCGGCGGGGGAAGGCAAGTGTGTCAGTCAACCATCTCTAACACTTTCTGATAAAGAAGTAGCCTTCTTAAGTACCTAATTAGGTCCTTACTATCTACTGGCAACCGTGCGTCTATCAGCACGTTTTGAGGCTTATAACCCGGCACGTGTCGCCTACCGGTTGTGTTTTAAAAGCATTCTTTTGCCTGCAATACATATTAGTTGCGAGTGACGCTTGTGTTTGTGTGCTTCCTTCAGTCCCTGTCTTCCGCGTCCCAACATCTGCAGTATGCTGTCTCACCAACTAGCCCAACTTTCTGCGCTAACTACAAGTGGTTGTGCTCATTGGCCCATCTGACTACAAGCCTCTCATTGGTCACTTATGTCTAGAGCTTCCTAACAGGCTCGAACTGCACTTCCACTCATCGCTAGACCCAACTGCTACTCTCTCTAATCTCTAGATGAGATAGTATAAGTTTAACTGTGGGATATTGAAACTTTACCATAAGATAGATTTAGCCTTGGGCTGGTAGGCTCCAACTGCTATCGGCCCGTGCCTCCATCCACGGCTGCTCACTGGTTCACAATGAAACTTTTTCACATGCTCTGCCCTACACATAAAAGAGATGGCGCCGCTTGTCTTCGCAAAGATGGACAGCTGCCATTGCATTGGTGACTCATTTCTATCCAACTGGTTCATACGTCTAGAGAGCTAGCGTTAGAAGGCTTACATGCCGTCGCCTGTTCACATAGCCACACTTGGAAATGGGGAAAAATTTTTTTTCAGGGTACACATCTCAAAACACACTCTACACGAGTAAAGTTGGCTTCACCTGGTTGCATGCGTGCGTTAGGTCAAGCCCACCCCATCTGGCTGCTCACAGGTTCACAATGAAACTTTTTCACATGCTCTGCCCTACACATACAAGAGGTGGCGCCGCTTGTCTTTGCAAAGATGGACAGTTGTCATTGCATTGGTGACTCATTTCTATCCAACTGGTTCATACTTCTAGAGAGCTAGCGTTAGAAGGCTGAACAGCTTACATGCCGTCGCCTGTTCACATAGCCACAGTTGCTAATGGGAAATAAAAAACCATGTTTAGGGACACATCTCAAAACACACTCTACACGAGTAAAGTTGGCTTCACCTGGTTGCACGCGTGCGTTAGGTGAAGCCCACCCCTGAGAACAAGCTTAGGATCGTTTAGGATGTGTGTGGCTTTGCAGTTCAACCTAAAAATTGTTTCAATCAAGCGGAATGGCAAATGATGCAATGGAGCGCGTTGATTCTTGAGGAGGAATTTTGTGACAGAACAAAAAAAATCAATGTGTATTAAACAAAGTGCAAAAAACTCATCGTGATGCTAATCAGAGAAAGCCAGCACGCGTTCGAAATGAGCAGGAAGAAGCACATGATCGAGAAAACATCGATAGTTGATGCTGTGCAGAGAAGCTGGTTTGAGAGAAAAACAACTTGAATGATCAATAAACCCTATAGAGCTTGGGTTCGTTTTTATTTTAGACAGCGCGCATTCAACACACGAAATTAAATAAATCGAGCAGAATGACAATAGCATAGTGGCGCTATGTGGTGAAGCTCAAGACGCACTGACGCTCCAACAACAATGCTATGCACGCACGTACTCAAGCTTAAAAAAAGAAGACTCAACCCAAGCTGAGTATGAAGAAACACAATTTCACATTGCTCCCCTCAGAATATTCTGTTCAAACATAGCCAGCGCACGCGACACAGCTCGTACGGAGAGCACAACTGGAAGCACCCTTAGAAACATAAGTTCAGGGCACAACGTCGCACTATGAACGAGTTTGTCGCGTTAACGTCTCGAGGATGGGAAAGCAGGGTAACAGCCCACATGAGTGCCAGACCAAGAATCAATCTTTATTTCCCCGTGCGCAGCCTTTTACGCTTTTCCAAACATACAAACACCAGCTGTCAACCGCACAAAGATATGATAGCGATAGCTCCCTCGTAGGCTCGGTGACAGTGCAGCAGATAACACCACATCTCCCCATTCTTCAGAGCGAACAAACTAACAAAAGGAATAAGTTGTCGCACTGGCGAATTCCGACACACAACCTGGGGAACTGTTCAAAGCTCATCGGAAAGTTAACTGCAAAATTAGCACAGGCGGCGTAGCCACACCACGTACAGTTCACTTTTCAATTCCTAATCTTACCGGCTGGTACACTCTACGTCCGTATCTTGTTACTGCTACGGGCGTTCTGTCGCCTTGACTGACAGGAGTGGGACGTTCGACTCTTGGGGTTTCCAAACCAGGAGTACGACGCTCTCCTGCGTTGTCGACCGGACTTGTGCAGGGTAGAACAGGAAGGTGAAGCAGAGTCCTCGTAGAGTCCGACGCAGTGGAACCTAGCGGTACCAGGTATCTTCGGTTCCTTCTGAAGCACCCACTCACAGTTCGAACCAAGTACGAGCGAGGTGTCCCTGCATACTGTTCGACCGTTGCACTTTTCTTCAGGTCCTTGACCCACACCTTCTCTCCGGGCTCTAGCAGACGAAGTTCCTTGACAGCGTGCCTCCGGTTATAGTGTTGCCGTTGTTTCTGACGAACTCTTTTGTCTTCCTGTCGAAATTTTGCGAAGGCTCGATGTCATGGTTGAAGGAGATTTCCAGAGACAGGAACTCTCGTCCGTAGTCTTCTACCCATGCAAATTTCCGCTGGGCTCTTTCCAGCAGGTCCCGGGGTATCTCTGTAAGCTAGGAGCGCTAAATATGGATCGTCAGCTTTTTGCAATAGTTTCTTGACCGTCTCTACCATTCGTTCAGCCTCACCATTCGCCTGTGGATAACGTGAGCTTGATGTCTGGTGACGAAAATTATAAGCCGTGGCAAAGTTTGCGAAATCCCTGCTCGCAAATTGTGGTCCGTTATCAGAGGTAACAAGTTCTGCTATGCCGTGGCGGGCGAAAATACTTTTTATCGCTCGGATCACAGACGACCGACGTTGTGTTCGAGAGTAGTGCTATCTCTGGGAAGCGTGACAAATAATCAACAACAAGAAGATAAGTTCTTCCGTCGAGATCAGTTTGGACCAGACTCAAGTTCTGGTCCACGAATGTGGGCGTGGGTTCGTATCCCACTTCTGACACCATGTCGCGTTAACGTCTCGGGGATGGGAAAGCAGGGTAACAGCCCACATGAGTGCCAGACCAAGAATAAATCTTTATTTCCCCGTGCGCAGCCTTTTACGCTCTTCCAAACATACAAACACCAGCTGTCAAGGGCAGAAAGATATGATAGCGATGGCTCCCTCGTAGGCTCGGTGACAGTGCAGCAGATAACACCACAGAGTTCATCTCGGAAAAAATGCGCTCACCTTCGCAGACGGGCACCTAGATTCACGAACACCATGCAGCAATATCTGAAACATGCTGCGCGTGGACAGCTCACGCGACTTTAGCCAGCCCGTGTTTACGCATATTGCAGTTTTAGACTTCAACATAAGATATTAACTAAATCAAGCACAAAGCACAGTGGTGCTATGTCGTGACTGACGCTCCAACGCTTATTAAACAATGCTATGCAGTGAAGCTTCGCACGTGCTCAATGTTAAAAAGAACACGCAACCCAAGCTGAGTATGAAGAAACACAATTTCAGATTGCTCTCTCCCCGAACATTCCGTGCAGTCGCACCTCCGCGTTCCTTCTCTATACTGGAAGCAGCCATATTAAGATCGTCGCACTATGAACAAGTTCACCTCATCAAAAAAATTGGCTCACCTCATTACACCGGTATGACGTACGTAGATTCTTGTCGCGCGACGCGCTACAGCAGGGCACTAACTTCGGGCGCGTGGACAGCTCCCACGATTTTAGCCTGCCCGCGCACACAGGCTCAACATGCGCCGACACACCAAAATGCCGCGCGCACCTTCCAGGCACCCGTTACCGTGCCAGCCGCACGGAAAACTAGATAGCCGAAACACAGGCGCATAATATAACCCCCCGGTTGGGGCCATCTGTTTTATATCAATGCTCGCTCGTTTCCGCAAGGTTGCAAGTACGAGAAATTGGGTCACCTTGAAGATGTGTTCGAGCCATCTGTTTTATATCAAAACGCGCTTCCAACCGTCATGGCGGACCCTAGCGGAAAAAAATGTTGCGTCAAGGTGATGTAAATGGGCCTTCTCCGAGAAACTGGGTCACCTCGTAAATCATGTTTTCCGAGGCCGCGCGCATTAAAACCAGCGATCACACAACGCTATGCGACCACCTGCTCATTGCCGAAACAAGCACCAAGAACAAATGGTTCGCTTATGCAGTTTCCAAGAAGATCCAAATGTCCTTCGCGCGTGCGCGCTCGGGCATGATTTGTAAACGAAATCGCACCACCCTCAGTGCGCGCATTTCAGCGTGCTCAAACAAGTTCTGGCTATTAGTAAAAGAAGTAGTTTTGGGTTCCCAGGCGGGTTCTGCATGGTGTTTCCAGCGCATCAGGCGATGTTCTACAACAACGTAAACTGTTCTGCGCGATCAAACAAGTCCCGCTCCCACGCGCGTGCCATATCATAACTTGTTTAAGCGTGCTCAAACAAGTTCTGGCTTTTGTGGTGAGACTCGTATGATGGTGCAGATTTGTAAGAAACACTGAAGAGATTCAAGGATGATCCTCCGACATGAGAAAAGTGATGAGCAGCGACTTGACAACCGCGAAAGTGCGAAGCCTCAGTGTGTCGTGTAAGATGGATCAGTTCGTATGCAAACGCATGCTGGCAGATTTACAATGCCTACACAACTTTTTAGATGGACACGGAGAAGAGAGTGATTTTAGTGACATTTTGAGAGCTATTCCCGTGCGGAGTACTCATAAAATAAGACAGTTTGTGAGATACAAGTTGGAACTGTTGGAGCGGTATAGAAACGGAGAACCCATCAACGAGACAATCATAAATGCCGGGTTTTCCATCCCCGTGGTGCGTGACTACTGGAAAAAGAACCACACGAGCTTGGACATTACCGTCGTCGAGGGAAAGGAACGTGTTGTCTCCACGTTAGAAGACGTCCTCGCTAAAGTGTTGTGAATACAGTGTTTACCACAAAAAATTTTTTCATCATCTTTATTGTTTGTGACAGCGTTTTTCGGTTGGATTCCGGAAGATGCAGTACCGCGGAAGATTTCTGCTGATGTTAATCCGGTAGGAACATCGACTGGACGTATATTAGACGTCGCAATGCCTCACAGGCACGTCCACCGGATGTGACAAATGTCCAGCTGTTACATCCAGAGGATATCCATTTATACAGTTATGGATGAGCTTCCGGCGATCCATAGTACATCCATTCCATGTTAGCTGGACATATCCGGATGTCTACTAGACATCCCAAATGTCTTAGATATTTGGATGTTTCTGGTATGTCTAATAGACGTTTGTGGTTTACTGGGATATTATCGTATGTTAATCAAGTAGGAACATCGACTGGACGTATATTAGACGTTGCGATGCCTCACAAACACGTCCACTGGACATGACAAATGTCCAGCAGGTACATCCAGAGGACATGCATTTATACGGTTAACGACGAGCTTCCGACGATCCATGGAACATCCACGGAATGTAATGTGGATGTATATGGATATCTACTAGACATCCCAAATGCCTTAGATGTTTGGATCTTTCTGGTATGTCTAATACACGTTTGTGGTTTACTGGATCTGTTAAAGACATACACATAAGGATGATAAGGATACACATAAGGATTAGGGACCAACGACTGTTTCATTCATGAAGTGACATATTGCAATAATATACTAAGCAGCCTCAGTTATACAGGGTGTTCACCCTAATAGCAGAACTTATCGCTGACGCATAGCTCGTGTGAACTTACATAAGCCCCTTACAACGTAAAGGGCCAGCCACCATCATGCTGGCCAGAATGAAGAGAACAATCAAGCTGGTGTTCTTTCTGCATTTGAAATAAAAGAGGTCAAAACAACCATACTGACGTCGTATTTAAGAATCGCCAGTGGGTCGAAAATGCGTCACATTCTCTGTCTGCACTTACTCTTGCCCGTGCTCTGTCTTTGTTCCACAGATATTTCACTCGGAGACGGTCAGTGATAACACGGTAACGCGCTTTTTACGGAAAGACTCCGGGATCAGAATTGCACCGTTTTCATCCAACTTAATTCAAAACGCTACAATGCCGGGGAATTAAAAGGAGCCAATCATGAAGCGTCGTTTGCTGCTTAACGTGAATTTGCGTCTACTGACTGCTAATCAATAATATCAATGACATAAATGACTTACGCCATGGTAGTAGACTCAGTTGACTGTTATATTCCTGCCAAAATTCCGGGAAGAACCCGGCAGGTTTGTTAACCACCACGACATGAGCTGCAGAGCTGCAGCTCCTTAACGTACCCATCGTCTCATCTTAGCATACTCGCCGTAAGCAGACGACTACGAGGGATTCGTTATGGCCGCTGTTCTAAGTGTCAGAAATGAGCCACGAATCTTCTCACCCAGATACGGCACCTACGATGAAAACGGGATGATCTACGTAGGAAATATGTTAGCCGGGAACACACAACCAGGGTGGGTCCACATAGACCGTTCAGCTGTCGTCACTGCCTTGGTTAGCACTGGTGTGTATTTTTTGCATAAACAAACACATACCAGCGTGGGTTCGCGTAGACTGTTCATCCGTCGTGACTGACTTGAAAAGTACTGGTCTATTTTTGCATAAACACACAAAGAGGGTGGGTCCACGAACACAGTTCATACGTCGTGACTGACTTTATAGTACAGGTGTATTTGTGCATTAACACACGACGAAGGTGTGTCCACGTTTACTTCATCCGTCATGAGTGACTTGGTTGGTATTTGTCTGTATTTTTATGAATAAATACAAAACCGGAGTGGGTCCACATAGGCTGTTCATCCGTGGTTAATGTCTTGGTTAGTTTTGGTGTCTGTATTCTTTTGCGTGAACACACGACAGGATGGGTACAAAAAGAATGTTCATCCGTCGTGACTGACCGCACCCGAACCGCACTATCCGAATGTCTTAGTCATCTGGACTCTCGCCCCTTCTCCCTATCGAAATTGTTAGGTCCCTGGTCCAATCCAGCCCAGCAACGATTTGCGCTCAAAGCTCTTTTGACATTTCTGGACACCATCGGACTTAGATCGTTATTGTGAAGGGGATCATTATTTTATTCCCCACATCCCCACCGGCAATGGGGTAGAGTATCGCCTACGCCGATGAACCTCCCCAAACTCCATCTCAAAATAAAGTTGTTGTTGTTGTTCATCCGTCGTGAATGGCTTGGTTAGTTTTGGCGTCTGTATTCTTTTGCGTGAGACACGACCAGGATGGGTCCACAAAGACTGTTCATCCATGGTTCCACTTCGAGGATGGGTCCACAAAGACTCTTCATCCGTCGTGACTGACTTGGTTAGTATTAGTCTATTGTTTTGCACAAACACACAGCCAGGGTGGGTTCACGTAGACTTCATCCGTCGCAACTAGACAAAAAAGTAGAGAACTCCGACTTAACATAACAAAATAAGAAGGTTTACTCAGACGTTTCGTTCGTCGTGCGACGGACATCATCAGTGCCAAACTGAATGAGAGGTTACACAACCGGTCGCTATTTAAGAAGATGGGAGCATTGTTCGGGAATGGGGCCACGGTTTTTGTTAGAAACCGAGGGGTCACCGCGTATGTGCCAAGACTCTAGAAGCTTTCTGGGTCTCCATCTTTGTTCTCCATGTCCCATCCGCACATCCAGGTTGGGTACACGTAGACTTCATCCTTCGTGACTGACTTCGTTAGTTTTGTCTGTTTTTTTTTCCCTAAACATACACTAGTGTGGGTGCACGTAGACTGTTCGTCCGTCGAGACTCATGTGGTTACTATTGCTCTGTTGTTTTGCATAAGCACACAACCAGGTTGGGTCCACGTAGACTGTTCGTACTTCGTGACTGACTTGGTTAATATTGGTGTATATCTGCATAAGCACACGAGCAGGGTGTGTACACGTTTACTCGATGATGATGATTGAAAGAAAGTCCGGCCGTCCTGAAAGTCCGGCGGGCCTCGACCACTGCGAGCAGTCGTCGTTCGGCCGCGGACACGCGGTAAGGAGGTTGTCGCAGAGGTCGGGCGTCTCCGGTGTTTATGTGGTGTTCTACGAAGCGCGCCGATCCCAGCTGACTCGCAGCAATGTCAAATATGGAGGAGTACTGCGTCAGTAGCTGTATGAGCTGGTGTTTCCCCATCTCATCTAGGTTCGAAGAAATGTTGTACGCCACAGCATCCTCAGCAGGGACAGGAGGACTGGGACCGGAATGCGGAGTTGGGGGTGATGACGAGGACAGTTGGGCGGTGACATTCGCCGGTTCGTAGGGCTCAAATGCTGCGGCGGCAAACTGTTACGGGAGAACGACGGCGTAGTCGAAGGACATTAGTAAAACGTATAATTACATCGCTGCCCGGCGGGCCCCATCCGGCCATCCCACGTTTACTTCATCCATCTTGACTGACTCGGTTAGTTTTGACTGACACTGACTGACACTTGAGTGACACGGAATGTGCACGACGGAAGAGACGAATGGGCACGACCAAGATAACATATCGGTAGCTACATTATCCAGCTCTACGCAATACTTTTGCAGTGCGAGTGCCCACCGGGTTACACGTGCACTGGAGGGGGCGGCACGGATTGTTGTCAGTCCAGGCCTTTACCCTGTTCCCGAAGACGCCAGTGTCCAGGTGTCCATACGATTCCGTATCCTTCGCGCTCGATCGTCGCCCAGTTAATTTGCGTGTCCTCGCCCACTTGAAACTGCCTGAGCTTGGTAATGAAGCCTTCATGCCCTTGCAGACCTGTTCGCTCTCGGAAGTAGTTGTAGTCAACCTGCATCTGTGACTGCTTGTGAACGTGAAATATCTCAGAACCCAAGTGTACCGACATGCTTCCGTCCAACCACCTGACGATCGATCCTGGCATTGACCCGCAGACTACGATTTCTCATCTTGTAGTTGTCGCAACGCCACCGCACAGTATTTTCAAGCTTGAGCCTGGCTCGTTCTTTGTCCAGTACTTCGTATTTTTCAACTGCTTTGACGTACCACTGTGGGTCGTACGTCTTTGCATCCAGACTCAGGAAATCGGGAGGCTTCACCAAGCCTACTTGATTTCCCAATTTGATCACAATTCTAGGAACCTCTATATGAATCCTCATTCCTGAAACAGATTGTGCAGCTTCGTCTATCATCATCGACACAGCCTGGTCATTTCCACTCTCCTCGTCTCTTATGCTTTGCACATGTCCATCGTCGTCTCTCATTATTCCTACCTTGCCTTCGCTGTCTTCCACGAACCACGCCTTCAACTCTGCCATCCTGAAAGACTTACGAGCTCTGGGGCTTGACTCGGCCGATGCATTGCCCATCGACGAGCACGATGACATCGAGATTAGCGTACTCATCGGTTCCGACATTTACATGTCGATGGTGTCCGGACGATGGTGTCTACTCACCGCAGTAGAGACAAGATTTGGGTGGGTGATTCAGGGTTCATACGCCCACTCCTCTCCACCGCGCCCGTCCCTCTCGAATCAACTTATCAGAAAGAGAACCGTCCTTCACGCGCTAGCTCGCATCTTCGATCCCCTCGGGTACTTCACACTCTTCACAGTACGTGCTCGCTGTTATTCCAGTCTTTGTCCGATTTGCTTGAACCTCAGGAAGAAGCTGACTGGGCAGCATGGTGCTCTGAGTTGCCTGTTCTCAATACTATACGGCTGCCTCGCCATTTGGCGTCATTGTGCGACATCACGAGTCCGTCTACTGAGCTTTACGCCTTTGCTGACGCCAGTCTGCGCGCCTATGGAGCCTCGCTATACATTCGCACCCCAGGGCAGCACGGGCAGTGGACCTCCAGTTTACTCGTTAGCAAAGGTCGGGTAGCTCCGCTTAAAGATATCTCCCTCCCACGCCTCGAACTTATCGACTGCTTAGTCACGGCAAGACTTGTTCCTCACATCAAGCAGTTCCCCTTGCTCACGAGCTTGCCTGCCCATTTCTGGACCGACTCCACTATCGCACTGCAGTGGTCACAAGTACACCACCAGAAAAATCTACATTTGTCCAGAACCGCGTAGTCGAAATTCAACGTCTAACCGCCGACCAGACATGGCGTCATTCCCGGGGACAGGACAACACAGCTGATCTGGTCACTCGCAGCATCGCCGCTCATCGTCTGGAGCACGACAACCTCTGGTGGCACGGTTCGCAATGGCTTACCACGCCGGCCGAAGAGTGACCAACCTATGTCCCACCAGGGTCTTTTCCGAACCTCAAGAGACCGACGACACATCGTCCAATACAGTGCGCAACGTACCTTCAGGAACATCGACTTCTGTTTATGACTTGGACCGCTACGCGAGCCTCATTCGCGTCCTACGGGTCAGCATATGGGTACATCGATTCATAGCAAAATCTCGGCATCCGACGTAGCTCACTCAAAGACCACTGACCGCGGATGTACTCAACAAGGTCGAGTCATATTGGATTCGTCAATCGCAGTCCGAAGCTTTCGTCGCTGAGCTCCAAAGCAATGAAGAGCTCCCACGATCTTCCACGATCAAGCTCCTACAGCCTGCGCTCGACGCTGTACGCATCATGAGGGTTGGAGGGCGTCTCGAAGAACTTCTTGACACTCATGATATGAAGCACCCGATCCTCCTTCCCAACCCTCTTCGCATTACCGAGCTTATTATAATGCACTGCCATGTCAGGCTTTGTCATGCACCTATTCAAGCCACCCTGTTCGACTTCCGCGAACGCTATTGGCGTGCGACGTAATGTGTTCTACCACTCCAGGAGAATTTGATGAGGGCTGAATGTAGTGGACAGACAACACAGCAAGAGGCAACGCTCTAGTGAGAGGGGTACCACAGTTGCACCGTGAAGGCTACTCGTATCATGTAAACCTTCTCTCTGTAGACGAGTGCGAACGTGTTCGCCTTGGATCTCCCTTTCTGTATTTCCGAGGTTGCTTGTGTCCAGTTTGACTGTGATAATCCCTTAGCTGTAAAGAGATCGCCTAAGATGCGAAGTATAGGGTACACGGCAAAATCCAATTTGTTCAAGCTTACAGGCGAGTACCAAGCGTACTGATCAAACAAGTCTGGGATGTGCATGAGCGAGAACGGGTCGTGTAAGAAACATGTCAGGTCATCACCATAAGCTGTCACCTTCCAAGTGCCAGATCCGGGGAGGGGTAACCCATTCACTCGTCTACGTGAGGCAATACTGCGAAGAAAGGGGTCCAAGGTGGTAACAAATAGGAGCGGTGACAGTGGGCAGCCTTGTCTGACACCGCGCTCTATATGAATGGTGCCACCAGTGGCATTGCCGAACAATGGTATACTGGTTTGCTGGCTGTATTGATCCACTGTCGTGTTGATCCACTGGGAACACTCTGCCAGATTTTATTTCTGAAGAGGTTTTATTCACAACTATTACTTAGGTGTCACAGATGCATCGCCGCCTATCTGCACGAGGGTGGCATGCCTATGCCTTCAAAGCGACCTTTCACCTTAGTCCTTTTCAATAGTCCTAGTCACGCGTCAGTTTACATTTCACTAGCTAGAACACTGCTTCTGTATTAGCACCGGAGCGGAAAACCAGCCACACAGACTGGTTCCCTCTGTTGTTTCACACGGACTAGACTAGGACCACGTAGATGCCATCTGTAGAACAATGTGATCGCTAGATTAATATGTGTGCTGGACGTCACCGTGCAATGATTGAAGACTCGCGGAAAGTTGCGTACGTGACAACGTCACACTCTACATGGCCACCTGAAACTGAAGCACATACGTACCTTTATTATCTTCAAAGAGGATCGATTATGTCTGCCATCGCCTTGCGAAGCTCCCAGCACAGCACTCTCTCTCTACGAAAGGCTCGACGAATCCCTGCTCGAACAAGGTTTAGCACTTCTGCTACAGTACAGAGGCGGCCACCTTGTGCCGCAATGCAGCGAGAAATCCACACCTGGTAGTTGATTTCTACTGCCAGAAGAAGGCACAGTTTCCTATCGCGAGGCGGGACGGGAGGCTGGAATAGCATTTGAATGACTCTCCACCGAATCCAGGGCACGCCGAACAGGACCTCAACTCTGTGCCACAGCGTATCGGACGCAACACATTGATGATACGCGTGCTCTGCAGTCTCGTGACGAGCACAGAACGGACAGAAAATAGTGGCGACTCCGATCCGAGACAGACGGCACGAAGCGGTAAAACGCCGTGTGCCAAGCGCCATTGTAAGCTTGCCCAACGTGCGTTCAACCAGCCCGCGGTGACAAGACGCCAAGCAACCTGCCGGGGCACACAAAGAGCTACAGGCGCCGGAGACATGGGGAGTAGCCCAAAGAGGGACTTGTACAGACTCCTGACAGACCACGTAGAAATGCGTTCACCATGGTGGGGTGCGACAAACTCAGATCGAGGGCTACTTAGAGAAAAAAGCAGCAAAAATAACTGATATCAGCACCCAGGAGATACTGTAACAGACCATGGGCAGTGTGGTACGGCTCCATGAGCGCATCAAAAATACCTTTAAGACCAAGACACTTGGTCTTCATATGTGGAACCCATAGGCCACCTACCTCCAGCTACAGGCTCATGCGGGCACGCGACACCCATTCCACACTGCCGTCCCAGATGAAACGAAAAGCGGTGTGGGTCGCAGCTACCAAGACACTGCCGTGGTACCAGTGCTTGCTAAAAAACCATGAGGCGGCGAGACGGGCTCGACACGTGATAGGGAGCACCGAACGCCTGAGATCAGCGACAACAGGGACTCTGCGCTGGTGCCCCCGCAGCCACGAGGATGGCGAGAGTCGGCAACAGCTAAATACGAATCCCAGTATACGAACAGCGTCTTTAACAGGAATGCCAAAGGGCGTCGGGCACGAGGGGGTAGCGTTTAGAAAGAGCACAACACTCCTCGCCCGATTAATGACGTTGCCATAGGCGTCGAGAACCATAGATTGAGATGTTACCCGGCTTGTGCAAAATGTAACTAAGTTAATAGCGAAGTTCTTCAGCCTGAAATGTAACTCGAAGTTATTGACTTACTGAGTTACGCAGTTACTACGCTCGAAGCTTGAGGTGAACAAGGTCGCGCCCGAAAGCCACGGTCTTGAAGGGATTACGGTATGGTCCCTTAAAAGGACGCGACCTTCGGTCGTACTGTTCTTTCAATGGGAGGCAGCTAACAAGTGTCCGTTCGTGAAACCCAGCCCTCTCCTTCCGATTTGTTTCGGTTTCAGTGTGTTTACCAATTTCATGATGACGTTTCTGTGGTAGAGGCCTATTCGAACGCTTTGCATCTTACTCCCTGTGGGCGTACAATGGTTCAGCTTCATTTCAGTGGCAGCGGTTCTTACTTCCTGAGTAAAATACTGTTATTGATTGAATATCACGTTTTATGGCAAAAAAAATCCCATAAACGAACCGGAGAGAAAGCAAGAAAATATCTGGACTTCAGTGAAAAGTGAGTTAAAATTAACTTGGAACTTAATTTAAGTTACTTTGGCAAAGTTACCTGAAAAAGGAACGACTTTCTCTGAAAGTTATCACGGCGCAAAAGTACCAAGTGAAGTTACAAGTTACCAAAAAAAGGAACTTAGTTACAGTAAAGAGTTGCCTCAAACACTGTCGACAACACGTAAGACGGCGGATACAGAAGCTTCATGTCTAAGTATTAGAGACAGGTCATCTGCGTGCGCAAACAGCGGAAGCGCTGTGGAGCCAGTTAGCTTGAGCATTCGCGCAGGAAGTGAAGCTGCAAAGGATTCCAAAAGCACATACAGACTATGGCATAGAGAGCAGTGGAGAAAGGACAACCCTGCCGCACACGGGACTCTTTCGAAAACAGGCAGACATAACGAGAGTGTCTTGGCGCCAACTGGAAGGCCGGCCACAAGGGTCGGCTTCCTGTAGCATCTCAAACAGACTCAAACAATATGTATCGTCATCGAGCAAGAGAGCTACCTATGGGGGTCGTATTGCCAACTGTGGCATGGAACAAGCGAGAACCTATGCAGGTAGGCCTCTTTACACAAACAAGAACAACTGTGTATTGGCATCGAGACGGAAGTCCATTCACATGGACTGGCTCCCATAAAACTATCTCAGCAAACTAGGGCTAAAACTAGGACTAGTGAAATACCAACTCCTGCCTGTGAAATGACATCACGTTAAGGATTGCTGTTCGTGCTTGTCGTCGCCATGCAACAGACGAAGACTGCGGAGAGTTGCGTACGGGATAACGGCACGAAGGAAAGTAATGCTTAGTAGTGGACAACGTAACTCCCATGCCTTTCTTCGAAGAGCAGAAACGGCGTTAGCCAGCTTCTTCCGATCTCCATAGCACCAAGAACTAATCTCTCCCTGCGAACTCTGCGAACACCCGTTCGAACGAGGCTTAGAACAAATGACTGCCCATGAGCGCGAACGCCGTGTACCGCTATGCAGCGCGCTATCCACACTTGGTAGTTCATTAGAGCTAAAAGAATGAACTGCCGTCTATCCCGGATTGGAAAGGGGGTTGGAGGAGCGTTCGAATGGTGCTCCAGCGAATCTGTGGAACCCCATACAGATCCTCGGCTCTGTGCCACAAAACGTCGGGAACAAGACACTCGTGAAATGCTTACTGCTCATTTGTATTGTCATCAAGCAGGAGAGCTACCTATGCAGGTAGGCGTGCTGCTTTTTTTGGGAAAAAATGTTGCGTGCTGCTGATATGGATTGGCTGCGCTGGGTGCTGCTGATTGTGTGTATTCTCATCGAGCAGGAGAGCTCCCTATGGAGGTAGGCTCCTTTACACTAACAGCAACATTAGTATTGGTATTGTCAACTGTAGGATGGGACAAGCGTAAGCTTGCCCACATCACGCTTCAAACATAAAGCGCCGCCTGTGGCACGCAAAGCCTCATGGGAACTTATTAACGTATTATTAACGTATAACGTATAAACATATGTTAACATGGTTTTATTACCCAGCGTACACCTGGGCGGAGCATACCCGATAGATACATACAAGTAGAAGTGAACACTAACACACATACAGCCGTAACTACGAGACAGATACGTCAGTCCGCGTGTCAGGTAACCGCTTTCACAAACATTCAAAACAAAGCCAGTAAGGGTACCATAACAATCAAGGCATTCGGAAGGGCAATTGGAGAACTAAATGCTGGCTAATTGCGAAATTCCGAGAAGGACTCCTGTGAGCCTAACTCGAACAACTGCAACTCGTATTGTCATATTGCCAACTGTAGGATGGGACAAGCGAAAGCTTGCCCCCATCACACTTCAAAAATTCTACTGCCCTCGCCCTTAAAAGGATGGGACAAGCAGGCACAAGAGAGACACTCATATATGTATTGGCATCATCGAAGACCAGCCATATTGGCTGGCTCCCTTTAACGCAAGAAACGCCGGACGCAACAAACTATCCCGGATTGGAACGGGGGGTTGAAGGAGCGTTCGAATGGTGCTCCTGCGAATCTATGGAACCCCATACAGCTCCTCGGCTCTGTGCCACAAAACGTCGGGAACAAGACACTCGTGAAATGATTGCTGCTCATTTGTATTGTCATCAAGCAGGAGAGCTACCTATTGAGGTAAGCTCCTTTACACGAACATCAACATTAGTGTTAGTATTAGTATTGCCAACTGTAGGGTGGGACAAGCGTAAGCATGCCCACATCACGCTCGAAAAATAAAGCGCCACCTGCGGCAAAGCAGGAGCCGCCTGTGGCACGCAACGCCTCATGGGAACTTATTAACGTATTACGTATTAATAACTTATTAACGTATTACTATTAGCACTAGAGTTACATATATGTATTGGTATCATCACTTATGTATTGGCATCATGGTGGAAGAAAAATTATTTCCCGGAACAGCAACGCAAGCGGTACTGGTATATAGTCATAAAGCAGGAGAGCTGCCTACGGAGGTAGGCCCTATGCTGAAAGGTAGGATAACAACGCTCCTAGGGGAGATTGCTGTTTGTACGGGTCATACTTTGCGAACAATCCATGATATACGGGAGAGTCGCCACGGAGGACAGTACAGGTCTAACAAACAGGTTAGAACAGTTAATCTTTAGAAAATAAAAATAAAAATAAAAATCTTCCCGGAAACAACACCGCAAGCGATGCTGCCCCGACGACCGTTTTACGGGCCGCGCATTCTAAGACACGGCCCACCCGGGGGCGGACCGCGTTATCAAAGGGCCCTTCTCGAAATATGAAGGACCGGCTCCCTTTCGCCTCCCTCCACCGCGAAAGATCAATACGCGGAAGAATAAAATTCTTTCCCGGAACAGCACCGCAAGCGGTATTGCCCCGTCGACCTTTTTATCGGCCGTACCAGTCAAAGACACGGCCCACCCAAGGGCGGACCGCGTTATCAATGGGCCCTTCTCCATATATGAAGGACCGGCTCCACTTCGCCTCCCTCCACCGCGAAAGATCAATACGCGGATTTGAAGGGAGACCACAGCATACGCGGAAGGGACAACAATTAATGATTGTTACTGTGACGATTGCCGCAAATGCACAGCTGGAGTCTGGTCACTGCTACATATCATCATTGCAAGTTATACAAGTTTGCCGGTGTGGGGGAAGCGTTAAGAATGAAACTGTTTGCCTCTACCGCCCCCATAGCGGTGGAGTTGCTAATATACCATAAAAACACCAATTGTCATGATCGTCATCCTTAGCGGTGCAATTCTGAAGCGCTTTTTGAAATTTCTGAAACATGCTAGGTTTCAGTTCTGAAATCTGATGTAAATCTTGATTATGGCGATATGAGGACTGCTGTATCTATTGTGCGAACCAATATGTCGTATTACGATGAAACTATCCTTCAAAAATGAAACGACAATTTTGACACGGCTTGGGGGTGAAATACGTGCTACACCAGATAACAGGTTTGGAGGGCGGGAGGGGAGAGATGGCTTTGGCCGTGTTGTGGATGGATTGCGCAGCGACGGTCATTCGCACTGGATGTTATTATGCGAGAGAGAGAGACATAAAGCCAGCCAGGATACACCAACAGTAAAATTCGCCAGCCGCCCAATCCGAAAACGCCCCCATCTCCCCCACTAAGATGGGAACACTGGCCACAAGTCACATACAGACAGACAACCTACTGCCGGTGTAACGAAATCCTGGTTCACAGTTCTAGGCCTGGCTAACCCCAAGCCCGATGAACGCACTACTTTCCGCGACGGACGTACAGCCGTCGGCTGTCCGTCAATCAGGGACGGTGGATTTTAAAAGATTTATTTCGGAGCGTTTGTTATTGAAAGTGTATCATTCGGAGTTTACTTCGACACCGTGGGTTTTCTCATTTATATTTAAGAGTTTATTTTGAAACTTTGATCTGTCAGATATTTATTTTTTTACATGATTCATTTCGGCGTCATCCCTCGGTGTCGGTAGCCCGGCGTGTCTGCGGCGTGTCGGAACGCAGCACCTCGTGCGTGAAACAAGGGCGAACAAGTGAGGAGGTTAGGAGAGGGCTTCCATTCCTTGCTGCACGGCGTTTGACACACATCTGGCATAGAACCCAAGCAGCACAATGTACTGAAAGTCGAGTGCAATAGGGGTGGCCGGTATGTGTCTTATCAATGTTCTCTAGTTTCACACGTCTGTTCAAGGCCTTCCACCTACCCGTCCACCCATATTGCACTCGACTTTCAGTACATTGTGCTGCTTGGGAAGTGTGGGGTGGCGCTACTGTCGAGACAGACAGGCCGCACCGGGGTGGAGGGTGGATCCGCGGAAGGATTACCGCGATAAAAGGGAGATAAGAGGCATTTCGCGGGAGAGACAAGAGGAGACAACACGGAATTCCTGTTGGGCCTTGGACTTCAGCTTGTACACGATGTGAGTGCCCAATTTGTGTAACTCTTTATCAGGCAATAAAGAGAGTTGTTCGTTCCACTTCTCTTCGTGTCTTCTGGTGTGGCGGTTTGGCAAAAAGACGGGTTGGACTCAACCCCGCGTGGGATTCAGGGGGGCAGGAGCCTACAAATTGGCGCCCAACGTTGGGGCCGACCCGTCTTGCCGCACGCCCGGGAAGCACTGAGAGCTAGTGTAGTTGCAGTGTTGTTTGTAGCATTTGTTGCCCGTGCCCTTCGCTCGCTGTCGCTTTTGCTGTTTTGTTCGTAGTTCGGGAGTGTGCATTTGCTGGCCATGCCGCCCAAGAGGCCCCCTCTCAAGCCCGTCTACGAGGACGACCCGAAAGTAGCGGAGGACCTGCTTCGGCAGATCACAGCTCTCTGCGCTTTATTGTCGCAGCAGCTCCCCAGTAGCACGTCCGCCGCCCAGCCGTCCTCTGAGCCCCCGCTACGCCTGAACCTGACGATACCGACATTTTCGGGCTACAGCGACGCCAAGTCCGTCGAAGATTTTCTCGCGGACCTGGAGGCTTACCAGACAGCCGTGGGAGCAACCGACGAAGCCGTCCTGCGCCGGATACAACCCGCTGCATTTGTAAGCTCAGCTGCTGTGTGGCGCCGGTCTCAACCCGCATTTCCGTCTATGACCGAATTTCAGCGGCTGTTTCGGGAGAAATTTTTATATATAATTATAATTGGGTGTTTACGTCGCGAGACAACTGAGATCATGAGCGACGCCACAGCGGTCGGTCTCTGGATTGCTTTTGCCCACCTGAGGGTTCTTTAACGTGCGATGAAAGCTCATCACACGGCACCCCGTATTTAACGTCCCTCGCGGAAGACGGCGTGTCTAAGCAACTTGTACCCTGCCACCAAGTTGCTGGCGTCCTCGGCCGGGTTCGAACCCGCGATCTCGGGATCAGAAGGCGAACACGCTACCGACTGAGCCACCGAGGCCGGTGGAGAAATTTTTGCCCCCGGATTATGCAATGCGTATGCGCGAGGAACTCATGACTCGAACGCAGCACGCGCAGGAGAGCCTGTTGGAATATACCCGGGCAATCCAAGAGCTGAACCGCTCGCGCCGGAAAGCGAGAAGGTGGCCCGCGCTATTCGCCAATGTCACGCTCGTTTTAAGCCTTATTTGCGGGGACGAAGCTTTTCTTCGCTCGATGACCTCGCTAAAGAAGCCCGTGTCATCCAAGCAGATTTGTTGGCGGAATTGCAGTACCGCCCACCGCCTAGGCCGGAACAAACGCTGGAGCCTAGCTGCGCATGGAACGGGCCGAGACAGTCGTTTGACGCGGAATTAAACCCCCGCGGGACTGTTGGAACACACGGCGGTTCGTCCGCCGGGCCAGTTTACCGTTCCTTGGATCCCTTTGCATATGAGCAAAGGAACCGAGCGAGGTCGGCACGAGCAGAGCCGCGCGAGCGCGAAGTCGGTGATGCACGTCATACACCGCGGCAGGACAGGCGCGACTCTAGAGCAAGTAATAACGCAGGAACACAACCCCGTTGTTACGGTTGCGGTGAACGCGGTCATTTTCGTCGTAACTGCCCGCAGCAGACCACTACCACCCCCAGACAACCCCCGCAGGGAAACCCGGGACGCCGGCGGCGGTAATTGGGAATGGCTCAGTTCTGTCGTCGGCTGCTGAAAATGTCGATAAGAAGCAAGCGAATTCTAACCCTGTTATCTTGTCTGATAAAGTAGTGGCCTCGGTCCCGCTCGCATGTCGAGCGCAGGATGACATATGCAACATCGGACAGTTTATCGTGGCGCGCGTTCTGAGTAAGGACGTTGCAGCTTTGGTGGACACTGGAGCGGCTGTATCCCTCATATGTGACACCATCCACGATTGGTGCCGGGAGCGGAACATTTCCGTACGGACAACCAGGACCTGCCTGAGGCTCGCATCAGATGCAGTGGTACCAGCCGGAGGAGCAGTACGTCTCACTTTGACCGTCGACGGACAACGTGTCAGACAACGCTTCATCTACCTGCACGGATTGGCGGGACTGATGATCCTGGGACGCGACTTCATTATCCGGATGGGACTCGTCCTGGACTTACGTCGCGGAGGCTACCAGCATGCAAGCGGTACTACCTTCTACCCCTTCATGGAGTGGACGACGCCGGAAACGGAGCAGAACCGGACTGGTGAGGAGACCCAGGATCCCGGAGCTGGACAATCCACGTCCGTTGAGCTATTTTCCGGAGCAGAACACCTAGCAGCGACGGTCGTACGCGCTGTTTTGTAGGACGCCCTGAAACGATTTCCAGGAAGCCCAGACCAGCGACGCATGCTCGCTAAAGCATTGCGGCCATTCTCCTGTATGTTCACAGAGAGACCAGGTCTAACCCATGCATTGGAGCACCGGATAGAAACCGGCGACGCAAGGCCCTGGCGATGTAATCCTCGGCCTTTGACTGTGCATAAGCGCAAGCTCCTCGATGCTGCGCTGCATGAAATGATCGAGACTGGTGCTGTGAGACCTTCTCGCAGCCCTTGGGCTTTTCCGGTGGTTCTTGCGCCGAAAAAGGATGGAACCGCAAGGTTGTGCGTGGATTACCGCCGACTGAACGAGGTGACGGTAAGAGATTCGTACCCTTTTCCCTCGATAGACTCGATCATGTATTCGTTGGGACCCGCCCACGTGTTTACAACTTTGGACTGCAGTAGAGGATTCCTGCAGATTCCGATAGCACCGGATGATGTTGAGAAAACAGCATTTACCTGTCACAGGGGATTATTTGAATTTGTCCGACTGCCCTTTGGACTGTCTAATTCTCCCGCTAGTTTTCAGCGAGTGATGGACGAGGTGCTCGGCGATGCGAAATACAATTTCGCTATGGCGTACATGGATGACGTAGTAATTTTTTCACGTACATTCCAGGAACACCTTTCTCATTTGAAAGTAGTGTTAGAAGGCATGCAAGCTGCAGGATTGACTGTCAATCCCCGGAAAATGCAGTTGGCTACCAACAGCATCGATCTCCTCGGGTTCAAGGTGGAGTCCGGCACGGTCAGGCCGAACGAAGACAAGCTGAAGGCTATCCTTGAGTACCCCCGCCCGATGGATGTGAAAAGCTTGCAGCGCTTCCTCGGTATGATTGGCTTTTATAGACAGTTTATACCGCGATGCGCAGACCTAACGCAACCGCTAACTTGGCTTTTGCGGAAGGGAGCACGATGGTCGTGGGGTCAAGCGCAGGAACAGGCGTTTACCTCTCTCGCTAAAGCGATTGCGGAAACTACCCGCTTGTATCTCCCGGACCTAAATCGCCCATTTGTACTTCAAACAGATGCGAGCGATTACGGCCTTGGTGCAGTCTTGTTACAAGAGCATCATGGTGAACTCCAGCCCGTGGCATTTGCAAGCCGTACGCTGACGCCTCCCGAACGCAATTACAGCGTGACGGAGAAGGAGTGCCTAGCAATCATGTTCGCACTACATAAGTTCGACATGTATTTGGATGGTGCGAAATTTACTATTCAAACTGACCATCAGGCACTGTCCTGGTTAAAGCGGTTGAAAAACCCAGCCGGACGGCTCGCACGTTGGAGTTTAACGTTGCAGCGATATGACTTCTCGGTGGAATACCGGAAGGGAACCTCAAATAAGGTGGCAGACGCGCTATCTCGAGCACCGTTGCCCCTTGAGGACGTCGTTATTCCGCAGGAGCTTGTGGCCGCGGTTAACCAGACCGTCACGGAGGAGGAGCTCTCGTGGGGACAGATTGTAAGCAGGAACGACATCCTGGAAGCGCAGAGGACCGACGGCCTTTGTCAGCGTGTGTCGAGGTGGCTGGAAACAGCAAACCTGGAAGGCACGGAAGACGCTGAGGAGAGGTACGACTCCTACCAGCTGAGCGAGGATGGTCTCCTGGTCCGGTACATTCCCCAGGCGGACGACGAGGAGGTTGGTGATAGCCCCTTTCGGGTCGTAGTTCCAAGGAAGCTACGTAAGTCATTCCTCAAATACTTCCATGATTCTGCATTGTCGGGTCACGGTAGCGGCAGCAAGACTTATTCTAAGTTGTGTCGTATCGCGACTTGGCCAGGCATGAGACAGGATGTTTTGCGGTATACACGCAGCTGTCCGATATGTCAGAAGTCTAAGCCGCGTGGAGGGCAGCCTCCCGGCTTGCTGCAACCGATTGTTAGCCAGAAACCTTGGCAGATAGTCGCATGTGACGTAATGGGTCCTTATCCCAGAAGTCCCCGTGGTAACCAGTATCTGTTAGTTGTTACAGATCACTTCACGAAGTGGGTTGAGCTTTACCCGCTGCGGAAGTTGGTGTCTGCTCGGATCTGGGACAGACTGCTGGACGTTTTTTCCCGGTTTGAATTCCCGGACCAGCTCATCACGGATAACGCCTCGTACTTTACAAGTAAGGTGTTTGTCGATAGTTGCTCTGCATTGAGCATACGTCACGTAAAGACGTCCCCTTATCACCCTCAGGCGAACATAACTGAGCGGGTTAATCGCAACATCAACATGATGTTGGTATCTTTTACCGAAAGGCATAAAAATTGGGACGCCCGTCTTACGGAGCTTGGCTTTGCCACTCGTACTACGGAAAATAGCTCGACAGGATTTACCCGGCTTATTTGAATTTCGGACGGGAAATTGTGTTCCCCCTCGAAAACACGTTGCGAACACGGCACACACAGCCTAGTCGTTCGTACGCGAAGTATGCTAATGATCTTCGCGATAGAATTTCGACTGCCATTCGTTTGGCACGAGAGAGTCTTGAGGTCGCAAGACTGGAGCAGTCTCTCCAGTACAATAAAGGTCGGCGCCAGGTCATTTACCGCGTTGGAGATCTCGTACTAAGGCGAACACATCCCCTTAGCGATGCAGCGAAAGGCTTTGCTGCCTCTCTCGCTGATCGATGGGACGGTCCTTATCGGGTAAGCGCACAGCTAACTCCGATCACTTACAGGCTCGAGCGTTGCAGCGACAACGAGGAAACTGGCCCCGTCCACGTACAAGACCTCAAGACCTTCAGCCAGCGCATCTCGGACAGCGGCAGGTGGGAGGAGGACCACGATCTAGCATCGCAAGCCCGCTCTCCCTCAAGTCCCCCTAGGGCCGGTCAACCATCCCCCCAAGAGACTACTGCCCAGGGCGGGGTTCCCGGGATTACCCGCTATAACCTTCGCCCAGGAAAGCAACCGAGGTGACGTTTTCCCATTTTTTTCAATGCAGGCCTCGACCGAGGTCCCGGACCCCCAGGGGCCCCTCCACGACATGGCAAGGGCAACCCCCCGGACGTGACGATCGTTCCCTGCCTAACCCAAGATGGCTGCCCTCGCGCCCAGCCCAGCATGTGGCAACCTGGACGGTGTTGTCCGGCGACACAAGCGTCGGGTTCGTGTCTCGACACCGTTGGCGAGACCAGACTCGCCCTCTACGAACCGACCCATCATCCTCGCTCCCTGAACCCTTCAGAGGTCTAACACTAGCCGACCGACACCCGATTGAACCTCCTGCCGTCTACACGCCAGAGGAGAGGTCACAGCTGTGCCCCATCTGTGGCACCCTCCAGCTTCACCAGGAAACTCATCGTGCCGGCGCACTACACCTCGCCCGTGTTCAACACCAGCTTGCTACTCCTGCCCCAGCGTTCCTGGGCCCGTCGGACGTCCGGGCTGCCCTGGAGCTGATACAAAGGTACCAACCGCAGCTATTGGTTGGTCGCCACACCCCCGTTCGCCCTGCAGATGAACGCATACTGGACCTGCCGGACCTCCCGGAACTTTGACTCAGTGGTGGTGCCTGTGTTAAGGGGGGGAAGAATGTGGGGTGGCGCTACTGTCGAGACAGACAGGCCGCACCGGGGTGGAGGGTGGATCCGCGGAAGGATTACCGCGATAAAAGGGAGATAAGAGGCATTTCGCGGGAGAGACAAGAGGAGACAACACGGAATTCCTGTTGGGCCTTGGACTTCAGCTTGTACACGATGTGAGTGCCCAATTTGTGTAACTCTTTATCAGGCAATAAAGAGAGTTGTTCGTTCCACTTCTCTTCGTGTCTTCTGGTGTGGCGGTTTGGCAAAAAGACGGGTTGGACTCAACCCCGCGTGGGATTCAGGGGGGCAGAATCCTACAGAAGATGCGCTGGAAAAACATCTTTGGCCTTCCTTCCTTCCTGTCAAAAGTGATCGAATTCGTGATAAAATATTGGAGTACAACCTTTTTATTCGTCTTTCATTTCTTCAAACGATTTCTCGTCGTTGTTTTTGCTACCTTTCTGCTGCGTGGGTACGCTGTCTGTGCGAGCGAGAAAAGCGAACGAGTTCGCTGAACTCATTTGCTGGGCGAATCGCATTATCATTATCAATATCATGTATTCCCAGTTGATTTCACCGTGTCACGCGAAACGAACGTTATTCAGTGCGAATGTCATTCGCTGGGAATGACATTCATTCACATTCAATTTGCCGTGAGACAGGGTTATTAGATGGTACCAAAACGTTGAAAACTTGAGTTTCTTTTACACACATAGGCGATGCTCAGATGGTGCTGACAGCTAAGTTGTCCTGATACGTAGAGAAGTCCGCAAGTTTAGAATGCCACTGGCCTCTCAGTTGCATGGCCGAGCCGGGTTTAGGAGAACTCGTCAAAAGCCCGGTCGTCAGAGACCAACTGGTCATAGGTGAACTCGTCAAGGAGGCCAACTCGTCACAGGGCATCTCGTACGAGGAACTGCAGTCAAGCCGGAATAATCGTCACAATGAACCTGCCACCTGCTCACCGCACCGTACTCCCCAACGTGTGAAATACGTAAAAGGCTCTCCTGACCTAACCTTGGTCAGTCTCGACGGATGCATATTCTACATGAACTGACCCACTCCCCAACGTGTGAAATACTTAAAAGGCTCTCCTGACCTAAGCTTGGTCAGTCTCTCAACTTTTGTCCGCGCCCTAGGAACGGAGCCCCACGCTGAGTTTTCGTCACTTCCATGCTCTCCGTGCACTTAGCAAAGAAGTGAAATTCGTACGGTCAGCGGTCTTCGGAATCCGGGCTCGCGGATGTGCGGGTCGGGCACTGGATTAATCCCTTTGGTAAAACACGGTGAAACGCATTCCCTTTGGAACGGGGTCAACCTTGCAAAAAGTGTTCCGGTGACGAACCGCCCCCCTTGACAAGTGTTCCGGTGACAAAAGGACCTCGTACCAGAGGGCCGGTGTGACCAATTATCCTGTGACGAGTCTTCCGGTGACGAGTGGGATTGTGACGAGTGGACCGGTTCCAGGCCGAGCCACAACTGGATATTATCTTCCACTCCTTAATTATTCCTCGCTACACTTTGCACGAGGGTTCTTCAGCACACACTCTGAAATTCAGTGGAGATCACCCGAATTATTGCGTGTACACACGAGGGTAGCTCAGGGAACAGAGGACAAAAAGCGCGCAGTACTAAGTAGCAGCACAATGACACTGTGAGGAAAGGCAACGGTTGTTTGTCCGTTAAAGGCTCCAAAGAAAAGTTTTTCCTTTTCCCCTTGTGAAACAACTTTTTTTTTTATGGCGAGAAGATAGCCAAAACTGACGTGGCAAGAATAGCAAACTCGGTTAACTGCTGTACTGGTCCACGAAAATCAAAAACATTGGGTTAATTCGGGTTGACTTTCCCTTTCCACAGCAGATTGGTATGTGTGAGTACAAGTTGCGGCTGTATCGAAATTAGGGAGCAGCTGAATTCACACCAAATCGACGATTTGAAAAAAAAAAAAAGAAAAAATAACCAGAAAATGTTCTCAAGTACTGTAATAATTTCAGGGTTTTCCCGACCTTGAACATGGCAGGTTGAAATTACAATGTGTTCGAGGGTTGTAAGAACCAGTGGAAACCACGTGTAATAGGCGCACGTGTAAATTACTCAGGCGTCCACCCCTTTAAACAGATCGCGTGCAAAAGAAAATATTCGCATTACATAGCGATGAGTAGCTTGCACGTTCGGTTCACTTCGACTTTCGTCCCTTGTAGCTGAACTGTCTGCCGATCTGTTGGTCTTCGGATCGCAGAAGATACGTCGTAGACTCTTTGGTTGTTTATCTGTCGTCTATTCCCCCGCATCAAAGAAATATGCTTCTGCTGAAATAAACAGAAGAGGGGGACGACATGTTCGGCGAACGAATGAAAGCAGTCCTGTTTCAGAGCGCATAGCGGTGCTTACACTAAAATCGGTAACTTATAACGTACCTTATATCGAGCTGTACAGGTCCCGACAAAAGTTTACGGAACACGCGAGCTGTGTATTTTCTCCTCGGTACAACACCCTAGCGGCAAGCGGAAGCTGGCGCAATCGGGCCGGTTCACTGCTTCAGAGGGGTGGACGACTGCGCTGTTAGCGACACACTGCGGTAGTTTCGGTATCACTTCTGTGTTTGTGCCCGGGAAGTGAGTTGGATTTAACTGTTGTGCTCGCAAACAGCACGTGAAACTGGAAGCCTGCCGCTATCATCGTGATAACAAAGATGCATCAAGGTGGCAACACTTTATGGTGTATTGCTTCTATTGGAAAGCCGCGATACGTAGACAAGCCAAAGAACGAAATCTTGTAAACACTTGCTTTATTATGGAACTCAGTGGTGACCAGCTGATAAACAATTGCCGCTGACATTGATAATTGTTTGATTGATAAACAATTGACGTTGAGTCACGTGTTGTTGGCGAGCGATCCAACTGACTTCCGGGCACATACAAGAGTAGTCATACCGAAACTACCACAGTGTGTCGCTAAGAGCGCAGTCGTCCTCCCCTCTTAGTCAGTGAACTGGCCTGATTTCGCCAGGGGAAAATACACAGCTCGCGCGTTCCGTAACATTTTGTCGGGACCCGTACCTGGAAAATATCAGGTGCATCAGTGCTTTTCCGCAGTTGCTTTTAGAGGTACTGGGCTAGACAAAGGATCTCGCTTTGTATGTATGAGGTACAAGCTTTACCGGCGACGCCAGCTGAACACGAGTTGTATCCGCGTAATACGGCATAAGCTCGTTCCGAGGCCTCGTTCGTCGATCGATAACTTTATACGCCCTGGGCAAAAAATTGACGCTACTTTGGGTGGCGTTCTTCGTCTCAGCTTGAAGTAGAATCTGTCACCAATTTCGAATAGGCTGAGTTGGTCGGGCAAAAAATTCTGTGGTTCTAGAGGCGACATTATGCTATCAAAATGTCGGTGGGGGTCTCGTCCAGACGTGGACATTTTCTGGCTACACTGGGTTTATTGAGATGCAAGAGAAAAACGTGGTGCAGTACATTGCACCTATGGGATATGCAGGTATAGCCGACTTTAGGGAGGGTGTCCCGCGAATTTCGGAATGGCTGCTCTTTAACGTTGTTCATTTCCGCTACAACTACGTGCATACAATTTCCCAAAACGTGCATGTGTAGAGTGAGCGTAGTAAACGGTAGCTCACCAGAGTGCGTATGCGATTGTATTGAGGTTTGTAACAACCTAGAAGCGTTCCACACCACTGTAATATCTCAGGCTTGTCTAGTGCTGAGGTTATCGTCTCAGTTATAGCTCTGAAATATTTTTCGATGTAGCTACAGTGGCGCGTACACTTGCCTTAACCAGCGGAGCGCGTTTCATCGGGCGCTGATAGACAGCTGGAAACGAGATTGGGGTGATCCGTTGTCCCGTTGAAGGGAGGGTCGCTACGCGCAACGGAAATGTCGAAACGCGAACTCATCCGCTTGGCGTACCGACCCCCCCCCCCCTTCAAGAGGAGAGTGGATCATCCCAAATTCGCTCCCAGCTGCCTGTGAGCGCCCAATGACACGCGCTCCACTGGTTAAGACAAGTCTGCGCGCCACTGTACCTCCCGTCAGTCAATTGATGAAAACTACTTCCCCAAGGCATGGCCACCTTCAATAGATTCTTTCGAATCCAGCTATCCGGGTAAGGAATAAAATAATAATTCTATACTGGAGCGAAATCTGATCGCCTTGATACATTGCTTTGCTGGAAAGACAGGCACCAAGAGTAGCAAGTCGTCAAATCACCCATGGGTCGGAATGACGTCTTCACTTAACGGCGTAGCGATGTAGTTTGTCATGTTACTAATGTAGTTTGTCAACACTAATTATTCATGCGATCGAAATAAATCAAGCGAAGTGATCAGCTTTGTTGTGCTTTTACTTCTCCAGCCGACAGTGTAGTTTTATCTCTGGCCTCTAAACTTCATTTGTTTCTCAGCTGCTACTGGCATTCGACGTCAGATCCCGCAAAAGCTTTGATCAGGCAATGGTGGAGATGACCAACATCCTGGCGGCTTTTTCAGCCATGCAGTAAAAGAATCGCCTACGTTCGTCGATCTGGACGTATTCTTACGTCCAAAAAAATTCGAAGTATGTCCTGATATCTACGGTATGTGGACTACTTCCTTTGTTTGAGAGAATCCTTTTGGAAGGCACAAGCAAGAACTAATTGCGGCGTTCCTCTCCAGACCGTCCCCGAAGAGGTAGTCTCTCCGGGACCGAAACTCTTTTTCGGGCGGGAGAGCCTTGTTTGGTGTAGTGACAGAGAGGCTGCGCAGCTGGAACCGTCGGGCATGCTTGAGTTTGCGCTGCTCTGCTGCTTGACAGTTTACTACGTAAAAAAATTGACATACCCAGCTGCTTTTGGCCAGCTGTTAGGCCTGCTGCAAATATATGCTGTGGCCGACAACGACTTCCTGAAGGCGTACAGAAAGCCACGGATTTCGCAGCTGCTGAAATCGCTGAAGGTCAAATAAAGAGCGGTTCAGTATTTAGATCGCCTTTTGTCTTTGTCCTGCATGTGCTTGCAACACGTTGGTCACTTTCGCGTATGTTACAGAGGCACACGTCGGCGAGTCTGTATTACCACTACCCATACCAGAGCGTAAACGCACGTGATGAGTGCCGTGCATTTTGCTGTGGGTGCGATACGTCACGTACGGATTATGTCACCACAAACATGTTGCTCTCCGTTGTGTGTGGACTGTATACATAGGTCGGCGAATTCATTCATGATGGCCTTCACCGACTTCATTCACCATCACCTCATAGAGAATGATGTGATGTTGAATGAAGGGCATGATGTGATGTGAAGTTGAAGTTGAAGTTGAATGAACGGCATGATGTGAAGTGAAGTTGAAGTTGAAGTTGAATGAAGGGCTATGATGTGATGTGAAGTTGATGTTGAAGTTGAATGAAGGGCTATGATGGGGATTTGAAGTTGAAGTCCGCGTGATGGGTTTTGAAGTTGAAGTCCGCGTGATGGGTTTTGAAGTTGAAGTCTGTGTGATGGGATTTGAAGTTGATGTCCGCGTGATGTGTTTTGAAGTTGAAGTCAGTGTGGTTGGATTTGAAGTTGAAGTCCGCGTGATGGGTTTTGAAGTTGAAGTCCGCGTGATGGGTTTTGAAGTTGAAGTCAGTGTGGTGGGATTTGAAGTTGAAGTCAGCGTGATTGGTTTTGAAGTTGAAGTCAGCGCGTGTGGGTTTGGAAGTCGAAGTCTGTGTGTTGGGTTTTGAAGTCAGCGCGATGGTTTTTAAGGGGAAGTCAGCGGGATGGGTTTTGAAGCTGAAGTCTGCGCGATGAATTTTGAAGATGACGGATAGGTTTCGAAGTCCTCATAATAGGTTTTGAAGCCGACAATGTTTAGTCGATGTATGACGTTCACGTGTCGTGACTGTTACTTGTGCGAACACGTGCGGAGTGAATGGCAAATGTGTATTGGAGTGCACCGAGCGAACATAAACGCTTCGCGTTTCGTGTCTGGTGTGGGCGTATGGGACTAACACTGCAGATGCCTGGCGGACTTCCTCCCCCCCCCCTTGTTGTGTATCGGCGGTCGCAGGGAGGGAAAGTGTTTGGAACGCGTTACTCTCTGGCGTAGTGGGGCGCAGAGGGCAATGTCATGTAGGCGGAGGCAACTGTATGTTGCGAATGTGAGCGGTAGATTAGATCAAGATGCGATTTGGCGTTCTGCGGTCGCGCGGTCTGCCTGTTGCGGTTGTTCAGTTTGACTCATTTGCTCGCCTACAGCTATAATGTGCGTATATATGTATATTGGATGGGTTTGGATTTGAGCCTCAACCTTCGGTCGCGTACGCGCGTTTTACTAGACGACAGTAGATTGCTGTCGTGCTGACGAAGTGTGCTTTATTAGGCTTATTTTGTGTCTTCTTAGATTGCTTATTTTTCTTTTGTGTGATTGGGATCCAAATAGGACAAGATCGGGCTGGCATTGTTTTTGTGGACGTCTTTTATTTTAAATGTAATACACAGAGGTCACTATAGGTCTCTTATTTATCTGAGGTGCATAGGTCATGTTTTGGGAAATTATGTGTTCGGCATGCACGTAGCATCCATCGGACACAAGTGTTCCATCAGAGCACGCAGCTGCTATTTCTTATTCATCGCCAATAAAGTACATTTCAGCAGAGGCGGGGAAGTTAATTACCACCCAAAAGTTGCTAGTTACGAGTTACGTCACTAAGCTAAATATTTAATGAAGTTTACAACCTTCAAGTTATCAAAATGAAATTAAGTGAGAAATGAAAGTTCTTGCTACCATGCCGAAATTAAGTTGGGAGCGGAGTTCCGAATATACCTTGTCAATTGGGCACAAAGTGAGAATTGGAATTCCAAGTTCTGCGAGTTCCCATTTTCCGCGCACATTTCATAGAACCTTGCCAGTGGCCTTATCACCTTCCCCGTAAAAAAATGCACTCCACGCACTCCAAACGAACACTCTGCTGCGACCTAACTCAGAAGCACGTCGGAATTGCGTTTGCTACATCCAGTACATCGCGCTGCAACAAGGCGGAACAGACAGGCTGCTGGCGCCGCGCACGTGCAAGAGGCGGGGTCACTGTCGTCGGATTTTTCAGCAGCAAAATAAAAAGAAAGGAGCCCGCGTTGTGCGTTCTGCCTGCTTGGACGTGAAGCGAAATAGAAATGTCTAACTTTGCTCATGATACTTTTGCGAAGTTACCTCAAAAGTGACTAACACTATACAGTCAACTGATTATGGTGAGAGGTTGTTTCAAGCATCAAATAAAAACAGGTAAGAGTGGGAATTGTTATAAACTGTGTCGACACATACTTATTTAGAGATTGTGAGAGACGAAAAGAAACTGTTTCACGGACTGTAAGTTGGTGGTCTTCCGGGCTCCTTGCAGTCTTCACTTCAATTTGCGCCTCACATTCTGTATGTATTACATGTGTCCAAACGCCTCGGTCGTTAAGAATTCACTTAGTGTTCGTCCGTATATACCCTCCTCGGAGGAAAAAGAATACAATGGGTTACACTTTCCGAGGACAGATTCTCAGTTTTTGGTCTCAGTGATTTCTCCAGACCATGATGCATCCCTGTGACACCCCCCACCCCAAAGAAAAAAGTTTGTCGACACCCCCTGCAAAAAAGGGGGCAAAAAAGGGGGCTTGCCGTTTCAGCTGTAATGACATGTCGGTAATTATACGTGTAAAGCTGTTATCAAGTAGCGGTAATACTGACCACGCCCCCTGCTTGGGATTCCGGATGAACCACTGCAGTGGTGTATTACATGAAAGAATTAGAGTAAAAACATATGTCCAGCGAAGGTGATTACAGGTCGCTGAATTCGTTCATGACGGCTATTTCCAGTGTCAGTAAGCATCATGTCACAAGAACTCATGTAATACTGAGTGGCTGGCCACGATGTATTCCGATGCAGAAGCTAATACCCCCGCGTCACGAGTGAAAAATGACACAGCGGAAAAGCCAGACGTACGAAGCCACATGATCGTGCAATGTACCGGCAGACACGGCGATCGTACGAAGTCATATGAACGTTCAATGTGCCGGCAGGCAAGGGTATCGTATGAAGCCACATGAACCTGCAATGTGCTATGCGCTCACTTAGCTGTCAACAACGAGCGCAACATTGTGCAACAACCCTACCGCGTAAGCAACATACCAGGTCACCGGAGCTCATCCAAAACTGCCGTCAAACTAAGGAAGCCGCCATTAGGCGTCCCCGTGTTGCCAGACCAGAACTGGCGGAGCCCGCTAGTTTTGGCGGAGGAAATCGGAACAATGGTCTTGGTTCATGTTTGTCGTTTTGTCACTGTGTGTACCAAACAAAGACGTGTGAAACGTGATAAAAAGCGATTAAATCTAGAGTGGGGTCATATCATGTGTGTTTTATTGTTCCGATGTATTCTTTTAGAGTGGCCCCCACCTCTGAGCTTTCTAACTCGAGCCTACTTAGATTTCGGTTTCTATTTCGTGGTTGTCAAACCTGTCGAACCATAAAACGCGTGGACGTGCCTTTAATTAGTGAGTTTATTGGCGATTTCAAAGATATCGTCGTTACCGATGCCTTTAAACGGAGCCGAAATCCGAGAGCTTCGGCGCTCTGTTTCGGAAGTCAGCAACATAAACGTGAAACTCCCCATTGGCCTCTGGCGATGGAACTCCCCGTTCATAATTTTAAATAAAGTTGTTGTTATTGTTGTTGCCCAATGAATGCATAAAAGAGAACTGCAAGCAGTGCAGAGAGGGTGGATCAGGAGCATCTTTCCTAAAGTAAGTAGCCTGCTTTTCCTACTTTCATGTGTGTGAAATTCTTCCACTATGTTTTTGAGTGAATTAGGTTTGTCTTTCCCTGGCCGTGCAGCTTTGTACATCAGAGTGCCAGTATGTACAAACACAGCTTTATATTAGTAACATTCACCCAAAACCTATAAATTTCAACATCAGAAATATTTTACTAACACAGCATTGACTAGAGGGCACAAGCCGCAAGGTAGCATGCCGCTTAGCACCCACCTTATCCCAGTTACTTATATTTGTTTGATCCCATCTGCCATGTCTTTGTTCAACCATCTGAGAAAAGGTACCGAAAGAAGCAATGCAAGTTACTAAGAAAATAATTGCATTTCAGATACAAGTACACACACGTATAGGAGCACCTTGTATCTTCCTCAAGATAACACAAGCACTCAGATATTTTCAATCTGGGAATACGGCAAGCAGATGCTGCACCATCCCATTAACAGCTCCACGAAGGCCCTGGGGATGCATGCACCTGCAGCTGGAGATCCTATAGCTTTTTCCGACACATTTGAAGGTGTATTATGCGTGTGCTACATAAAGATAAAGAGGGCACTACTTCTGTCGTTTCTGTAATATTGTTAATGAAAATTTGTCACCTTCACAGGCTCCCACAACAACATACGGAACGATATTCAAAATGGGTTCAGCGACTTGAGGAAGTGAATGTGAAATCCTACACTGACTGCAAACACGACCTCCTGTGCTCCGCTCATTTTCAGCAATGCTCCTTTTATGGTGGACACAGTCGATCTGTACTGAAGCCTGGTGCATGCCCTAGCGTTCCGGCACCAGGTCAACAAAATATACATGTTCAGGTGATGGAGCTTACACTGTTTCATTCCTTTTAGTGTCAGTGTGCCTCTGTACTTCTCTGTGAATTTTCTTAATTTTATCCTGCTTGTGCTTGTGTGCAGGTCATGCAAGAGTAAACCAACAGCAAAGTGTGTCTCAGATGCAAACCTCTTCAAGCATTTGCCATGAAGCCATGACACAGGAACGGCTTCACTTGGGCCATTCAGTTGAAAGTTTGCTTGCAGCGTACTTTTTGCTAATTAAAAGTACATGATTGCTGCATAAATGTAATTTTTAAAAGCCAAAAAAGGGTGGCCAGATAGTTTCTGTGAGGCATATTCATCTAGCACATGTTACATGACTAAAATTCATGTACTAACCACAAAAACTATTGCTTAAATTTTTGTGCAATTATACCAAAACCAAGGAAGAATCTCCAGCAAAGTGCACGGGCACTACGACTGTCTACATCAAGCAGCTATGTGCTACAACATGTTCTACATCGTGTCTGCTCAGTCGATCATCTCTTTTATATGGAGAGTACCGACACTGACGGTGCAGCGTGGCGTGGTGAATGCCCCCGTGTAATACAGTCACAGCTTGTTACAGAGAAAGTCAATGCAATTGTATTTTCACTGAAACAAAATAGAATCATCTCTTGATTGATGAAATTCACGAATTCCTTTATTTTATTAACAATGCCCTCTCAAACGAAACTCATTTCCTTATTTATTGTAAAATTATAAGACTCGCTTTATGAATCTCAATTAATTATAATATTTTGCAGGAATATTGACCATTCACAAATTGTGTGTTAAATGTATTCGATATAATAAAGTAGACCACTCATGATCACCATCCATTCTTTTAATATAGAGGTGTACCTGTGTCGAACAGCCTGTGTACCTACAACATTATATTTACGGTCTGAGATTTTCAAGTTAAACTCCTCTCCTACTGATTATTACCCCTAATCAGTTGAGCTCCAATTTTGGTTGAACATGATCTCTGTCTGAACTCCAATCATGTATCACATCTACTAATTAGTGGCAATATGAATGCATATGTATGATGTAAAATTATTTTAGTGCAAAAATAAACTATGCAAGGCACGTTTGATATCACCACATTCAGCATTTGTGACCATTAATTGTGACAACTGTATATCTGACTTCCTTTACCTGAGGTCAAGTTGCACAGAGAAAAGAAGAAAATTACGAAGCTTATAATACCCAAATGCATCAGCAGCACCTGATGTCACCCTGATTTACAGATGGGAAACTGAAAGACTGTACCTCCACAATTTTCTTCTCTTTTCTAGGGAGCATACTTTAAAAAAAAGACAGACGCAAGTACAGTTTGCTCAGACGTAGCGCTGTAGAACAGCATCTCATCCGCAACTACGTTTTTACACGCTCCTTGGCAGCAGCAGCTACATGTCTGTTGACTACCCCGTGAAAGCTTAATTTTACTGTACTGTTCTCTAATGAAATCGTGACTCGCATTAATAAACAGATTTTCTTTGTTGCAACAAAGTTGTGTGTTGCTCTCTCATTCACCTACACGTTTCCCTCTACTTCGTGCATTCGAATAGCTATTCTGCCTGAATCACTGCAGATTGTGATATCGCACATCGACCTACAGTGCTCTGTGCCAAGTACCGTCAACATGCGCAGTTCATTCGATGCAAACAACTTGATGCATCTGTTAATAGTTCAATTGCATGATGCAGCTAGCACGATGATCAATATGCTGCGTACTTCACTTCGCTAAACTTGAAACGAATTCACAAAAACGAACGCAGGTCATCGTTCATGGTAGAAGTGGTAAATGGCACGCAAATGTAAAGGCCACAGCACCGACAACACTACTCCAATAAACGCGACGACGTAAACAAGGCTTGAAGCCCGGAAGCCACAAATCACCAATTTCACAAAACTGTGCAGCATATTGTAGATCAAGAACTTCGAAAAATACGTTTCCTCAATTCACAAACCGACGATTTCGCATTATCTTCGCCTTCGCAGTGCTTCCTGTTGACATTGGGAGCATTTAGGCTTGGCTTGGACAAGTTGCCAGTTGGATGGCTTGGATTGAGTCTGTAATCCACTTGGATCCAAACAATCATCCAACTTTAGGCACAGTGTGCCCAGACACTTTATACTTTGCGCCAAGTATGGGGAGAGATATTTCTGTGCTAATAACTGTGGGACGTCTGATGGCTGCCGCCGCCGTTTGACGCGCTGAATAGGTAGAAATGCATGGGAAGATGGCGACTTACTCCCACCTGCAACATACCTCCCGCCGCCGTTCACATGCGACAGCGGAGGTCAAACGTTGCATCCCTCCCTTTCCTCCTTTCTTGGTGCACCCTGCTTCCAAGCCCAACCCAGAACAAGGCGACCGCACCCTCCAAACAGCATACCCCTCCTCCGCTTACGCTTTCGCCGCCACTACCAGGAAATCCACGCTAACAGGGGCGAGGAAGAGACGCCAACGTCGTAATCCTCCAGCAGCGAGCAGCCGGGCACACCAACGTAGACCTTCGTTGGTATTCAACTTCAAAACCCCATCAGCGGTCACCCGAAGCCACATAAACGCGCAATGTGCTATGCGCTCACTTATCTGTCAACAACGGGCGCAATATTGTGCAACAACCCTACCGCGCAAGCAATACACCTTCCGCAGTTCACATGCGACAGCGGAGGTCGAACGTGGCATCCTTCCCTTTCCTCCTTCATTGGTAAACCCTGCTTCCAAGTCCAACCGAGTGCAGGCTGACCGCACCCTCCAAGCAGCATACCCCTCCTTCGCTTACGTTTTTGCTGCCACTACGAGGAAACCCACGCAAACACAGGCGAGCAGGACGCTAGCGTCATATTCCTGCAGCCGGGCACAACCCACGTAGGCCTTTCTTGGAGTTCAACTCCAAAAACCCCATCACCGACTTCAGCACCCATCATAGGAATTCAACTTCAAAACCCCATCACAAACTTCAACTTCGAAATCCATCACCGACTTCAGAACCCATCATAGGAATTCAACTTCAAAACCCCATCACAGACTTCAACTTCAAAATCCATCACTGACTTCAGAACCCATCATAGGAATTCAACTTCAAAGCCCCATCACAAACTTCAACTTCAAAATCCATCACCGACTTCAGAACCCATCATAGGAATTCAACATCAAAACCGCGATGGGATTTGAAGTTGAATTCTGATGATGGGCTCTGAAGTTGAATGATGGGTTATGATGTGATGGATTCTGAAGTTGAAGTTGAATGATGTGATGTGATGTGATGGGTTCTGAAGTTGAAGTTGAATGATGGGTTATGATGTGATGAATTCTGAAGTTGAACTTGAATGATGGGTTATGAAGTGATGAATTCTGAGGTTGAAGTTGAGTTACGGGCTCGTGATGTGATGGTTTATGACGGTGATGTGATGTGATGGGCTTTGCGGAAAACTGACCATGATGTGATGTTGAATGAATTCTTAGCAAAATGCCGACCTATGACTGTATACTTCTTGGACAACTGTACCCCTTAGACAGGCGTACCTTTTAGATGGGCGTACCTGTTAGACTGTTGTACCCTTTAGACGACGGTACCTCTAAAATGGCTGTACCTGTTCGACTGCAGTACCTCTTGCATGGACGTACCTGTTAGACGGCACTACCCCTTACACGGCTGTACCTCTTATACGGGGGTACCTCTTAAACTGCAGTACCTTGAAATTGCAGTACCTTTTAGGCGCTTTCCTAACGCATAAAATAAAGGGTACCTTTTTACAAAAATGTACCTTATAAAAGGGGTTTTTAAGAGGTACCGATTTTAGAGTGTATGGATCGAGGACAAACGAAATGCTCCAAACATACTAATTCAAGGCTCCTGGCTGGTGACAAAAGTTCTGCATGAAATCAGAGGAGCTTCAGGGGGTAATTGAAGGTTCGAGCAAGATGTCACTGTTCTCAGTCTCTTATGACTGTGCTATTGGTAGTCGTGGCAAAATAAGGTGTCTCTTTGCAGTGAGGTGTTCTTCCACTAGCTTCATAGTGAGGGTCATCCACACTCTAAGAAAAAAAGGAGTAAAACAGGGAGTAATTGCAGCTTCTACTCCACTAGATTGCCAATTACTCCCCATTTTAGTCCCCTAACGCGACATTTAGTCCCGACATTTACTCCCCAGGACTGCAAGTCGTCACTGAACTTCGCGAATGCTCTCCTGAATGCAACAGTCTACATATATATGTGCCCTTGGTCAATTTGAACGGCATAAGGCTGTATAACTCAGCCAACGTAGCAATTTTTCAGCCACACAAAATAAGAAACTGTTAGCTCAACTTTCTTTGCAAATTGTGCCCTATGTATGGCGCAACGTTTTATATAACTCGATATATCACGGTCGACGGTTTGCTTCAAAATATTTTCATACATGCACACGAATTATGTACCTGGGACTTTTACAACAGCGCGTGAAATGAAGTCTCCACTCTGCGACATTCGTTTACTCCCGTGCATTTACTCCCGAAAGGGACTATTTTTTGTGGCAATGCATTTAGTCCCCAAAAGGACTAACAGTACTCCTTTATTTCTTAGAGTGCACAACAACTCAGCCTGCAACGCTGAGCAGCATTAAAGGCTTTAAAAATTCCGCTGTAAGGGGACTGAAACTGTTGCAGTGGGCTCTCGTTATTCAAGCTCCTGGGACGTTTGTTTAAATTAACAGAGCTTGAAATTATCGGTGATTTATCTAGCAATGTGACTAAATTATGTAATGTCACAGTATTGTGGCAGAGATCGCAGTACCGTGCGTTACTCACATTGCTGACCTCCTTGAATTCTGAACTACACTAAAATGACCTAATTGCCTTGCGGACTGCAACTCTCAGTAGTTGGTTTAGCCACAGAATGAGTGTGTTCTTGTTTTACTTCTATTCTACGGTATATGTATGTATGTATGGTATATGTCTTAGAAGGAGACGACAAATTTGAATTTAGCAAAAGCGCTAAATGAATTAAGCAGTTTTTCAATACATACATGGCTGAAACATACATGAAAACATACACGGACACACGAAGTTCCGAATTTTTTACTGAATTAAAAGGGTTTGAACCAGCAAGTCTGCTGTACAATAATGTACATCCATGATTTCAAACTTTGTAAGCATTTCACATAATGCAACCCTGCTGGAAACTGTCTCATTCAAAATCCTATGAAAATCTCATTGAACCTATTGGATATCATGTACACAAATCTCATTCATCCCCAATAGATGATTTGGGACAAATATTACATTGAAAATGGTGCCATATTCAATGAGTCTTAATGAGAAATCACAGCAGGTGTTAATGAGATATAATGTGAATTCACAGAAAGTGTTAATGAGATGTAATGAGAAGTGGTGGCTTCAAACTCATTTAATGTCCCCGTCATGTCTTATTGAACCAATCAGCCCGAGCAGGATATTTCTCATTGGAATGGTTCTCCATTTCGATTCGCCAGTACGTTTGTTGTGGTATAGTCACATTAGATGTGTAGAGCTTTCCAATGAGTATAAATGAATTCCCGCAAGAATGAATTAGACTCAATGTGATTTGGATAGTTTATTGGATCAATGCACTACATATTGTATTCTATCACAGCGGATGTTTCAGCTTGGGTGTAATATTCTGAGTTGCACTAACTCCTTCACAGATGCGCAATGTTTGGCTAGTAATACTGCCGTGCATCAGATAGTGAGAAATAGAAAATCTAAAAGATGTAATTAACATTTAGCAGTAGCTGAAGGCGCAACCTCCTTCGCTTAGGCTTCTTTTCCGCGGAGCACCTCATAAAGCGTCACACTGTAGTGTAAACCGAGCACTAGAGAAGAGGTTACCGGCAGTCACTGTACAGAAGTAAGAGACAAACAAATTTTAAGGTATCTTGGACGGAGCAAAGTATGAAGCATTATCCCAGCCCGGCCACGTGTTGTCATCAATTGACAACTTCACTTATACATTTAATACCGATGGGGCACAAGTTAAATCAGCAAAAATCAGCTTGGTCAATTCACGTGATGATAAATGAAGTGCCGCAAACTGTGAGGCAGATTGTGATAAGGGAAAGCTGGACATGAACACCTTCCTCGTCTCTGTAGACGATGCAAAGGATATTTTCAGTGATGTGACATTGAAGTCATGAAAGTCATGGAAGTCAGGAAGCATTGTTAAAAGCAGATTTATTGGACTATGCTGCTGGTGTCGACTCCGTATCTCTGCCTCCCATGCAAAACAATGTCGGGTTTCTCGGGTACTGTGGATGTAGTTGGTGCTACCATGAAAGAGAGTACTATGCCTCAGCCATGGACCCTATCACCACTAACACCCCAAGAGAATCGACTACTGAAGCAGCTGTGAGAGAGATTCAGCAGTCATTAAAGGATAATCTTCAATGTCTGTGGATCTAAAGGATTAGCTGCACTAATAAACATGCCATATTTTGAATTTGCACAAGGTGTTCTTGGGCGTTGTACGGTTGCCACAGGTACAGGATTAGCAGAGCAAAATAGACGCCGTTTTTGCAGTTGAGTAATAAGGATAGGTGAACATTCTCCGTAAGAAAGTATGTAACTACATATCAATAATTACCTAATAATGATTAATTAGCTATTTTATTATCGGATTTCGCAGAAAAGCGAGAAGACGGAAAGAAATATATTCCTCGTTGAAAGACATTCCATGTGGAAATAAGTGTTAAAAGCGAACCTGTGTTGAAATGTTCATCGCTAAATTTCGCTATGCAAATGAGCCGAAACAAGAAATACGCAGTTTGCAAACGCAGAACCGATGCGACCTTCGCCTTATCCGGGTGGAAGAGCGGGCTATCTGGCCATTAGTTCCTACATCAATCAGTTTCATCGCTCCAAATTACGTGGCCCTCTCACTTGGGTTGCATGTCGCTCTTTCGGCGTCAAAAACGTGCTTAGTTCATGTTCCGGCTCATTTGCATAGCGAAATTCCGCGAGAGATATTTCAACGCACGTGCGCGTTTATGTGTTTTTTTTTTTCAACATGAAATTACTTTCGACGCCGAATAGATCCTGTTCTGTTGTTTCCGCTTTGCGCGAAGTCCCCTAATTAAAAAGCTAATGAACTTTAGGTAATTCGTGTTCATATAGTTGCATGATTTTTCTTCGAGCGAATGTTCGCCTGGCCATATAACTTAACTCAAAAATGGCATATATTTTGCTCTACTAGTTTTTAATAAAAATGTTGTTGCGAATAAAAACAAACACCTTAGATGTTTGCAAGAAACAAACAATAATCTTCACTAGCAGAAGAATAATGACGCCACGAAGCTCTTTATCGAAACCACCACGATCACGTTGAAGCAACTGATTCAAGATAAACTGTTGCACTAGGAAGCTGAAAAGGCTGGAATATGCCAGAAAATTATGAAGTGACAATGAGCAATGAATTTGAAGATTTATTGTAAGAATGTGAAAGTTTGGCTGCAAGTTCAGTCACTATCTATGCCAACTCGTTTAAAAGAAAGGTGCATGAAAAAGGGAGCTGAAAGAATGAAAACGCCCCTCTCCTTTATTAATTTCTGATCCAAAGTTGATCCACACTAACAGGTATGAAAACAGATATACTAGAAATATCCAGTGTACATACAGCAACAGTGACAACACTATAAGGAGATAATGTGTAACACAATTTGAAGCAGGCAAAATCTGACACATGCATATGCGAAATCACGAACGTCACGTAGCACCTTCTCATTTAATTGTCCGACAAAGTAAGTCCGTCTAGTGCAAGCGGGATGATGGCACATCATGAAGGCAGTTCAGAGAACTATGGATAAATATCGGTCACTTGTACACCTCTTGGTTCGCATTTGGGAGTTGAGGATTAAGCGTCAGAAACACGCCACTTACCTTTGTGGTAACAGAGCTCGTGCACGGGTTCAAGAACAAAATGCGTGACGGAGCACCTCACTACACAAATGCAAAGACGTTCAGATTTTTATACGGTTGGCGGAGCTGAAGGGCAGGAACACCATCTAATTTACCAGACTGCATCTTATATGCTACACGCCAACAGACGTTTCCAATTTCAAAACATATTCTGAATAGTGATGGGCAGTGAGTGAGTGACTCGTTCTTGGTGAACCAATCAGTAGCTTGAGCTGAGTGAATCGATTCACCTTCCCTAAAAAGATTCGTTCATTGATTCACCTTCAATGAGGGTTCTCGAAAACTACAAAAAAAGAGGAAACACTGATTTCAAAACATTTGACGAGGTCGGCGCGGCGCCATCTCTGAATGCGAACCGCAATCACAGCACACATTCGCAGTGACGTGCGCATGCGCGCACACGGTGTGGTCGTGTGGGCGTATGGTGGGGGCGCACAGCAGCGCGCAAGCGAGACGGCGAGACTGAATCAAACGAATCAAATGAATCGGTCTGAACCTTTTGATGCTTTTGATTCAGTTCAGAGGCGTATGAATCACGGTTCGCTGCTGCGCTGCTGCTCCCCTTGAGTCGAGGTGACTCGTTTGCTGTGCGTTTTAGATCACTGATTCATGTAGCAGTCCGTTCGCTTCGGACAGTTGGTGTTCGAGGGAGAACCTTTGTATATGGTTGTGCGGCTCACCGATTCATTGAGTGCTCCATTTGCGATGGAGGCACAGGGGTGGCATCCAATGTATTCCTCCGTAGACGAAAGCGTGCTGGGCGAATGCAATGCATCCTGGACAGGTCCTGGTCGCACGTCACAGCAAACGTCAAGGCGCACGTGACCTTAAAGATGGCGGCGTCCGTGATCGGCGGCGAAACCGTTTGTAAACAATACGGTTGTTGTTTCTGGGCGACGTTTTGGATGTTTTTCGATCACGGTAATTATTTTTATCCGATAATCTTGCAGTAAAACGCGCAGTTGTGCACACAAAGCCTCGTATTGTTGACTTCCAAAGATGTGATGACGAGCCGATGCCATGTACTTAAACTAAGGAGGAATGGGCTACCATGTTGCGGAAGAAGCACCGCATAGTTTACGCTGGCAAAATACGGTAATCTCTTGGTGTTATGCCGGCGAAAATATGTCGGTAAGCGGCAAAACGACATATAAACAAAGTCACATGACCTGAAAATGACGTTTTCTATGACGTGCGACCAGGACAAGATGGCAGTTTTGCCAAAAGCACCCGCTTGAGGGTAGTTACAACAATGGCGGGTTTGTGTCACCCCTGTGGATGGAGGTCGTGCTCATGTGGCTCACCAACACGTTTTCCAGTTCGCTTCGCGCCGTTGGCTGCCGGGAGTGTCTGGCTCGCTGAGTGATGGTGTGACTGTTCGTTCATGCTTTATGGCATTATTCACGGAATGGTCTGACCGCTGCTGATCGAGTGAGTGGTAACTGGGCTTGGACTGGTTTGCTCTGGACTGTTTGGTGTTCCGCTCCTGATCCTTTACGGGGATGGCTCCTGTCGGGAGATAACGACTTAATTATATCATTAAGCGTTCTTAATAACGGTAGCAACCCCGACGCGTCCGTTCGAAAAGGGGTGCAACCGTTGCCGTGTTAGCGCTGTAACCCTTCGTCTTTTTATTAGGATTTGTCCATTTCTCGCCGTATGAAGGCGATAAAACTGGCAACGTCAAGTAATGAGGTATGCGGGAAACTGCTCGAGACCCGACTTTAATGAAAGGCGATGTCCGTAGCATATACATTAGCGACAGCATACATTCGGTATGGTTTACGTCAGAAAACGGACACGAATGAACAGGTAATTGTAGTGAACAAAAGTGTAAACATGACGCGACTTGCGTTTTGAGTTCGAATGTTCGAGCTCTGGTTTCCACGTTTTTACTTCGTGTTTGTTCATTTCCTATGAGTGTCGTGCTGATTGTGAGTATGCATTGTATTGTATTGTTCATCAACATTAATTTAACTTTAATAAACATATCCCTCCATTGATTTATCTGTCGTTTTTGAGCATGTAATAATATCGTAGAACGTGAAGAAAAAACAATGTACAAGTTTCCGGCCATGTAGAATCAAAAATAACAAAGACGGTTAAGAGCATCAACTGTTTACTATATACATAAAAACAACCCTTGTCTTCACCCTTACCCTTTTCTCTTGTACCATGTGACTTGGTTTTTGATATATGCTTCACCACTTGTAACAGGTCCTCAAACCTGAAGAAGTGCAGCCTACTGCACGAAAGTCTTGTTTTCATGTATATAGTAAACAGTTGATGCTCTTAACCGTCTTTGTTATTTATGTAATAATAAGCAGAGAGCGGTCACAGCAACGTGCGGTTGCCAGAAAAGCGCCGTTCTTCTCTTGACCTCTTTCTTTATAATAAATGTAAGGTCAGCTATCACGTGACCTGACGACGTCATTGCGTCATGTGTGTCGTGACGTCACTGAATCACTGAACGAATCACTAAAATGAACTGAATCAAATGAATCGATTCACTAAAAAGAGTCGTCTTGCCCATTACTAATTCTGAATTGATGCCGATGGCGCTGGGTCGCATACGACGACGAGAGCATTATGGCTGTAGTTTTGACAGACTGGCAAAGCTGAAGTGTCCCAGGGTAAAGCTGTCGCAGTGCACAATCAGTTTTTTGCAACCTACTCACGAGCGTGGAGTTGGTGCATCACTTTGCACACGTTTCGGTCTTTATTTATTTTATTATATTATTTATTTCTTTATTATTGGAATTATTATTCTTATTTTGTTTAGTTTATGATTTCATCAATGTTTTATTGTATTTGAGCATAATTGAATATGTACACGTTGTGCAATTAACTTCGACAGTTCCTTTCTTTTTTCTTGTTTGTCGCTTTATATAAGCCAAGCTTATCTTCACAGCCAGGAATCTAACGCTATCTGGCGTACTCGCTAGAACGTCCCATTCCCATCTCCAATGCAGCATTGAACTATTCTGGTTTTCGAATGGCAGTTGGATGGTTTTTAGAATGGAAATTCAACCTGCACTGACCCAGCATAGAAACTGCCTCGGCAGTCTTTCTTTTTCTTCTTTTTTTTTCTATGCTCATTCTTATGTTTGCGTGCGAAATAGAGCTTCTCTATTGCAAGTCGTCAGTGTCCTTCAGTTTTCATTGTTTGACTCACATTGCAAAAAAAGTGTTTTCAGTTTTGGACCTATCGGTGCCCTATTTCAGTGGTGCCCTATTTCTATTTGCTGCAACATGATTTGAAAGTTTTATGTCTGCACGGGCACTTGGGAAAGGTGTAGGATTCGAGACCGTTAACATATTAAAAAAATAGAACGGCAGTATTGCCTTCGCTTACGAGCTAATGATCGCCAAAGGGGTCGTGTACAATGCCACTACAGATCATATTAAATGTCAGAGGAGAAACAACAAGATAGTTTGTCTGGACGGCTGGTCATATGCCGAGATTATTCGCATTAGCTTTCGCCAAGAGGGTCAGGAAACGTTAAGTTCACTGACACTTTTGGAATACAACAGTGTTCGGAACACACGTAACAATCTGCTATGTTTCACAGTGAGTAAGAATACCTTCACCTGTAGTGTAAGTATGTAGACGTATGCGCATGGCACTAAATGAGCAGTTTGTGGTGACCAGGTTGCCAAACAAGATAGAATATGAGTGATGACTACCGTTGTGAAAAACTGTTTTTCCTTTCTTGGTAAAATTTCTTTCATTGCATGTATCATTCAAGTTTTTAATTGTATTAGTAGTGCGACAATCTTGAGATTACCATTGATGTCTTTTCTAGCAGTTTCTTTTTTCCGAGATAACGTAAGCTATAACGATCAATCTTTCTTACACGATGTCATGTACCGTGTTTTCGAGATTTTCGTGTTTGGAGTATACTTACAGCTGTCACATACAAGCGTACATTATCTATATATGTTTTGGTATATATTGTTTACACAAGTCTGTTCGCCACATGCAAACACAATGTGCAAAACTATGCATGGGTAGAGAGCATACTTCACTTGAGGCACTCCTGCCTATTTCTATATGCCCATGCTCCTGGGGGAAAGAATATTCCCTTTCACTCTCGTGCAGTGCAAAAAAAAAATGTGGATTTAAATGTAAGCAATTTAAAACTCGTCAGTTACGTAGTTTTTGCCAATTAAAGTGTGTAGGAATTCAAACACGTTTCGAATAGAAGATATTTTAAATTAGAATGATTGACTTCTACATTCAGTGCTCACCAATTTGCTCTATCCCTCGAATGTGTCTTTCATGATCTTCATCCTTTCATCTATGCATGGAGCAGTCCTATCCGCACAACATGTTTGCTAACATTAATTCAATTGACACAGTGATCGCGATGGTTCGATGCAAAACCAATTGCCCAATTCGTTCTTCTTCTGTGAAGGATATCTTCATTGCAGGGCACGTCGGTTCAGATTGCTACGATTGGAAATCATTGTTTCTCATTAGCACCCAGTGAACTAATTACTTGATTTGTTTATTGATTTCCTATTAATCTTCTTCACCACAACACCTGTTAGAGCGCTAAAACATGATGCTATCGTTTCATCAACACTTCTCATTACTTCAGTGAGAAATACTTGCATTATTCACATTAAGTGAATTAGATCTCTCAGTTCTCATTTAAAGTCACTGGTTCTCATTGGACAAATTAGCTCCCAGTTCCCTGGAAGACTCCTTCACCACAACATGTGTTCGAGCGCTCAAACATAAAGTCAGCTTTCCCGCAACACTTCTCCTTACTTTAATGAAAAATACCTGCTTTATTCACATTAAATTAATTGGATGCATAAATTCTCATTGAAACTCACTGAAATTGATGCGGACGCTGAATGAGATCGGGTCTACTTTTTCCAGCAGGGCACCTTACATAGCGGACGGGGTAGCAAAGCCGTGTGGATATCCGGCAGCAAAAGAGTGAATTCAGAGTATGGTATGCACGTGCATTTACGAATATCAGTATAATACACAGTATTCTGATGAAGTAAACCAAAGTGTGCGAGGTGCCTCACCACCTTGATATCGCGGACATCATGTGTCCGTGGTTCTGCGTGAACGTATAATGAACAGGATGATGTTTCACGTAATAGTTTATACAGACCAAAAAGGAAAAAAAAAAACTTCTCTTACAGCATGACAAGAGTTCGCCAATACATGCAGAATTCATATTCATCGCAGGCTTACGCCGTTTCGTGTGTCCAAGAAGCACATCTATATCAGCTGCGAAGACGTCCACGGAGAGAACCCTCGAACTGTCAGTCGTGTCATATCGTCCCGTACTCTCACAAGGAATTGCCTGCAGACTTTCACTAACGCCAGCATTCGTCCGATTCTTCGAGGCGTCTCCCACATAGCACGTTTATAGCTTATTGGTACGTTTTGTACCAGACGTACTCCCCGCAATAATTACTTGCGATTGTTTGGCATACCGGTCCAGCAAGCACCAACCACTCAGAGCCACACACACACATTGCACACCTCAGCGCAGAGTTGAGCTGAACAGAAACCTGAAGCTCGTTATTATCCGTTGTCTTTGGCCGAATCGGAACTGAACCGAACCGAAACAGTCGACGCCATCTTGGAGCTGAACCAGAACTGAATCATTAAAAGAGTACCGGTAACCGGTTCAAGTAATGGTTTATACGGAACTAAGGGCGGAACTTTGCATGTTGTGCATGAACATAAAGCCTACTTTTTGCGTCTTTCTTTTTCTTCTTCTTCTTCTATTAGCTTCGTGGCCTCCCTTTTGCTTGCAAAAAATCGTGTCCCGAAGGAATGCTGTGGATCTTCTCAATTCGCAAAATAACAACAACAACGACGATAAATTAAAACTGTTATGACCGCTCATGTCTAAGACATACACATGAATATTAGGAAGGATTAGGGGCCAACGACGGTATTATTCATGAAGTGACGTATGTATTGCAATAATGTACTAATCAGCCTCAGCTATGCATGGTGTTCATCCTAATTGCAGAACTTATCGCTGCCCAGTCAACACCAACTGTTGGTGGAAAGTAGAATCTACGTTGTCTAATGTTGACTAATGTTGAACAATGTTGAATGTATAGAATGATAACGCTGAACCAACGCTGTTTCAACTGTAGTTGGTCAATGGTGAATCGTGAACGTAAAGAAAAACGTTGATTTTTCATTAAAGAATCAACTGTAGTTATATGCAGCAAATAGTTGCATTGGTTCTACATTGTACCTTCAACATATTGTCAACCTTTATCACGAATGGAAACCCGTTGCTTCTTCAGTGCGCACCCAATTGATTCGCACTGTATTTTATTTTTACGTTTCATTGTGCCGTTCGCGTGTAGAGTTAAGCCTGTATGAGGTGGTATTTATATCACTCATGCTGCCATTACTAATAATATTTATTTATTTTATACTCTCATAGCATTATACTTTTTTACCCATATTTGTAAACGACTCATCACGAATCGCACGTATTCAGTAAACAAATAAAAAAAGCATTTTACCTTTTCCACGCCATTATAATGATCGGTCACGGAGGTTGAGGGGCATAACAAGAAATCAATTTCCCAACAAGCGCGGGCCGAGCGCAACTATGTCTGCCTGCCTCATCGCCACCGACATTCTCCGACCGCCGTTTGAAATAGTCGAGGCTGGCGAGTGACGAGGCGCGTCGTCGTGGCAGTTCGGTAGGATGGACATTCATTTTGTCACAGGGAAAGGTCTTGGGAACGTCAGCATCATGCGTATTTTGTACTGCAATCTCTGGAGCATCGAGGCAGTACTGGCCAATGCGGTGAACAACTATGTTGAGCGTAGCAGCGAATGCCGCAGTGTGCGAGAGGCAGTGTTTCTTTGTTCTCCGCCCTTCAAGTTTCACAGGTGAGTTTTATTTCTTCATTTTGCCCCACTTAATACATGCCTTGTTTTCTCAACGAGCATATGTGGTAGAAGTGTGGTGCATAACAGTTTAGTATCCGAAGTAAACAGCTTTGTGTCGTTTTCTGTACCTGCAGAATCTGGTTGCGTATCACTGACAAATTTATGCGAACTGTGGGACTGTGTGTGGTGCGCGTGTGTGCGTAGTTTGGTGTGTCCGAATGTTTATTTAATATGCTCTGATGACATCCTACTGGGGTAAGGTTTAATGCTGTCTGGTTTATGGCTGCTGTAAATGCCTTCCGAGTGTCAACATCAGTTTGCAACGGAGCTTGACTCCATTGTTGAAGTCGCACGTTCAAACAGTACGTAGCGCAGTTATTTCAGATGCCACAAGTTGCAAAATGCAGATATCTTTGTTCACATCTCTTCGAATCACGCACTATTTTATAGGTGCTCGTGATATCTGGAACTGGGAGTGGTGAAAGCAGCGGTGGCCTATTCTATGAGCAGTCTGATAGTACAGATAAGATTGGCTGCAAAGGAGTTACCTTTCCACATCTGACTGCGCTGTTCTCCAAGGTTCCTTGTTTTTTTTTTTGTATAACCACTAATCTGGTTGTTGAGTGAGCTAGTGTCGCTGTTTGTAGTTTTGTATGAACTAATAGCTTCTGTTACAGTTGTCAGAGAGCTTGAACTGCATGTGATTTCGTCACATCGATAGACAGCGTCACTCATTTGTAAAGGACCTGGTGTCCCTCTACAACAATGGAGAGCAGGGCATAAACCAGAAGACGAAGACATCGCTCGGACATGCTAGTGATTAGGCTGCTTCCGCATCACACCATCAATACTCCGAAAGATGCTGCGGTAGGGGTCATGTATGTGTTCCCAGTGGTTGTAGAGTGTCTGTTTTTTTTTTTCATTTTTTTAACGACCACCCACGTGATTATTATTATTATGATCATTATCACTGATTATCTTTTTTGTACATGTTTCAGTACTTGATTTAATAAACAAGCGCATAAACGGTCATGCCCCTCATTATCTTATTGAATATTCATTATTACACATTTGTACTATTGTACTTGAACACAGTTAGGCTTGAGGATACCTGCGCTTTTGCCCCAGTAGAAGTGGAGTAGCATAGTAGGAAGAGGTAGCAGTAGACAACGTAGAATAAACAGTTATTCACAACATTTGGGGAACGTTCTATCAACGTAGAAAAAGCAACAGTCAACGTAGAAATAGCGTTATAAAATTGTAGTAGATTCTACGTGTTTTTGACCGGACATTTTCTACGTAGAATCTACGTTGCACGCTATCGCAGATTCTACGACGGTGTTGTAGATTTGCAATGTTATTTCAACATTGATTCTACATTTCGTGGTTGACTGGGTGACGCATAGCTCGTGTGAGCTTACATAAGCAACTTACATAGTAAACGGCCAGCCACCATCACGCTGGCCAGAATGAAAAGAAGAATCAAGCTGGTGTTCTTTCTCCATTTGAAATAAAAGAGGTAAAAACAATCATCCTGACGTCGTATTTAAGAATCGCCAGTGGGTAGAAAATGGGTCACATCCTCTGGCTGCACTTGCTATTGCCCGTGCTCTGTCTTTGTTCCACAGACACTTCACTCTAACGGCGACGTGGTAGAACGACGACGGTCAGTCAACGGCAGCGTGGTAGAACGATGACACGATAACGCGCTTTTTACGTAAAGACACCGGGCTCAGAACTGCACCGTCCCTATCCAACTTAATTCAGTACTTTACAACCCCCAATGCCGGGGAATTAAAATGAGCGAATCCAACCATCATGAAGCGTCGTCTGCTGCTTAACGTTAATTTGCGTCTACTGACTGCTAATCAATAATATCAATGACATAAATGACTTACGCTATGGTAGTAGACTTGGTTGACTGTTATATTCCTGCCAAGATTCAGGGAAGAACCCGGCAGCTTTGTTAACAACCACGCCATTAGCTGCAGAACTGCAACTCCTTAACGCACCCATCGTTTCATCTTCGCACACTCGCCGCAAGCAGACGACTACGAGGGATTCGTTATGGCTGCCGTCCTAGGTGTCAGGAATTAGCCACGAATCTTCTCACCCAGATGAAAACGGGATGTTCTACGTAGGAAATGTGTTAGCTGGGAACACACAACCAGGGTGGGTTCAGATCGATCGTTCATCTGTCGTGACTGACTTGGTTGGCACTGGTGTGTACTTTTTTTTGCATAAACACATACCAGCGTGGGTTCACCTAGACTGTTCATCCGTCGTGACTGACTTGGAAAGTATTGGTCTATTTTAGGATAAATACACTACAGGAGTGCGTCCACGTAGACTTCTTCCGTCGTGACAGAATTGGTTAGTACTGGTATAATTTTGCATAAACTCACAAATTGGGTGCGTCCACGTAGACTGTTCATTCGTCGTGACTGACTTGTATAGTATTTGTGCATTAACACACGACGAGGGTGTGTCCACGTTTACTTCATCCGTCATGAGTGACTTGGTTGGTATTGGTCTGTATTTTTATGAATAAATACAAAACCAGAGTGGGTCCACATAGGCTGTTCATCCGTGGTTAATGGCTTGGTTAGTTTCGGCATCTGTATTCTTTTGCGTGAACACACGACCAGGATGGGTGCACAAAGACTGTTCATCCGTCGTGACCGACTCGGCCAGTATTGGTCTATTGTTTTGCATAAACACAGAGCCAGGGTGGGTTCACGTAGACTTCATCTGTCGTGACTGACTTTGTTAGTATTGGTATGTATTATTTGCATAAACATAAACCAGCGTGTGTCCATGTGCACTGCTCATCCGTCGTGACTAAGTTTACTAGTATGAGTCTATTTTTGCATAAAATCACGACCAGGGTGTGTCCACGTTTACTTCATCCGTCGTGACCGACTTGGTTGGTACTGATCTATATTTTCTGCATAAACATACAACCAGGTTGGGTCCAGGTACACTTCATCCGTCGTAACTAAGTTGACTAGTATGGGACTGTTTTTCCGTGAAGACACGACCAGGATGTGAACGATGTCAGACATGACCAGGATGTCCACGTTCACTTCTGCCGTCGTGACTGACTTGGCTACTATTGCTGGGTTGCTCTGCATAAACACACAACCAGGTTGGGTCCACGTAGACTTCATCCGTCGTGACTGACTTCGTTAGTATTGGTCTCTATTTTTCATACACTAGCGTCTGTCCACGTAGACTGTAATCCGTTGAGACTGATTTGGTTACTATTTTTCTGTCGTTGACCATAACCACACAACCAGGTTGGGTCCACGTAGCCTGTTCATGCTTCGTCTGGCTTGGTTAGTACTGGTGTGTGTCTGCATAAGCACACGACCAGGGTGTGTATACGTTTACTTCATCCGTCTTGGCTGACTTGGTTAGTTTTGGCGTGTGTATTCTTCCGAATAAAGACACGACCAGGATGGGTCCACATAGAGTGTTCATCCGTCGAGACTGATTTGGTTGCTGTTGTTCCATCGTTTTGCATAAACACAGCCATGTTGGGTCAACGTAGACTTCATCAGTCGTGACTGACTTCGTTAGTATTGGTCTGTATTTGTTGCATAAACATACACCAGCGTGGGTCCACGTAGACAGTACATCCGTTGAGACTGATTTGGTTACTCTTGTTCTGTCGTTGAGCATAACCACACAACCAGATTGGGTCGGTGTAGGCTGTTCATGCTTCGTCTGGCTTGGTTAGTAGATTGTGTGTATTGTCATCGAGCTCCCTATGGAGGTAGGCTCCTTTACACGAACAGCAACATTAGTATTGGTATCGTCAACCGTAGGATGGGACAAGCGTAAGCTTGCCCACATCACGCTTCGAACATAAAGCGCCGCCTGTGGCACGCAAAGCCTCATGGGAACTTATTAACGTATTATTAACGTATAACGTATAAACATATGTTAACATGGTTTTATTACCCAGCGTACACCTGGGTGGAGCATACCCGATAGACACATACAAGTAGAAGTAAACACAAACACACATACAGCTGTAACTACGCGACAGATACGTCAGACCGCGTGTCAGGTAACCGCTTTCACAAACATTCAGAACAAAGCCAGTAAGGGTACCATAACAATCAGGACATTCGGAAGGGCAATTGGAGAACTAAATGCTGGCTTATCGCAAAATTCCGAGAGGAACTCCTGTAAGCCCAACTCGAACAACTGCAACTCGTATTGTCAACTGTAGGATGGGACAACCAGGCACAAGAGAGACACTCGTGTATTGGCATCGAGGCGGAAGACCAGTCACAAGGACTGGATCCCATATAACTATCTCAACAGGACTAAAACTAGAAGAGTGTATTGGCATCAAATGGAAGGCTGGCCACAGGGGCAGGCTTCCTGCAGCATCTCAAATAGACTCGAACAACATTCTGAATACCAACTCTCACCCAGCGACTAAGGCTGGTCAGAGATTGCTATACGTGTCCGTTTCGCCATGCAACAGTCCATGACACTGGAAAGCTGCAAGTGGGAGAACAACACGAGGATGTGGACATCTCATAGATTAACATGGAACTTGCCATTGTCCACCCTGAAGAGGATGTCAGAGGTCATCCAGCGACGGTGAAACTCAACTGCTCCAAGCACCGCACGCTCCCTGCAAAGAACTTTGCGAATACCGGCGTTAACTAGCCGAATCACCTCCTGCACACTGCGGCTCTCCTGCGCGTGCACTCGTCGACAGCGTGAAATCCACACTTGGTAGTTGATTTCGACCACCAAGAGCACAAAATGCCGCCTATCCCGCAGCGAGACAGGGAGGGGGTACAGACCACGAACTGTGCTCCACTCAACATCCGTCAGGCTATAGAGGCCTGCTACACGATGCCACAGGGCACCCGGCAACAAACATAAACTGAAAGCATGTTCTGCTGACTCCCTGTACTCGCAGAAGGGACAGCCGGGTGACGTTACACCAAAACAGGAAAAACGCTCACGCAGCGGCAAGACGTCATGCGCTAAGCGCCACTGAAGACTGGCCCGCCGGGCGTCCAGCCAGCCAGCAGTGGTCGTACGCCACGCTATGTGGCGCTGAATAGGCGCCGAGTTCGGGGGTGGCCGATTAAGCGCAAGAAGTGCCATGTAAAGGCGCCGCACGGGCCATGATGTTACGTCATCATCAGGGAAAGAAGCTCGCAGGCTGCGCATTGCCACAACGTATGCCTTCAGGTGGGGAGCCACGGACTCTGAGCGCGGGCGAGTGTGTGTCAGCTCAGAAAAAAAACGAATGTCGGGTCCTAACAGAAAAGTTAGTAGACCCTGAGCAGGACGCCGCTGCTCTAGGAGACCGTGAAAGATCGCGCGCAGACCTAAGGCAAGGCACTTCAATTTGAAATCGGGCACCAAAAGGCCGCCATCTACGCGAGGCCGATACATACGACCTCTTGATACCCATTCTACTGAACCGCCCCAGATAAACTGAAACGCCGCACGTGTAGCGGCCTGAAGAGTAGTCCGCGGAGGGATGGAGATATTGGCTAAATACCAATATTTACTCAGAAACCAAGACGCAGCAAGGCGCGCTCTGCAGGTAATGGGGAGTACAAGCTCTTTCAAGTCCCGGAGCACAGGAATACTACGCATATGGACACGTGCCCAGGTGCTGGGAGATATTCCTGAAGGCAGGAAATCATACCCAAGAACGCGCACGGCATTCTTCACAGGAATACCAAAGGGTGCGGAGCACGACGGGATGAGGTTGACGAAAAGTAGTGCGCTTTTATCTCTATTGATCTGTGCATTAGAAACCCTACCGTAGCTTTCAATTACCTGGAGAACATTCCCGATAGCTTCCTCGTCGGTCAGGATGAGAGACAGGTCGTCCGCATACGCAAAAAGCGGTAATGCAGAAGTGCCCGGAAGGGCAAGCATCCGGGATGCAACCGAGGAGGCGAGGGACTCTAAAAGCGGGCCAAACACTAGGGCATACAGTGCCGGTGACAGGGGGCAGCCCTGGCGGACACCCACCTTTATGGGGAAGTTAGCAGAGGTACCCCCATTGACACCAATGGAAGCTGACGCACCAGCATACAGTGCTCGGAACCACGATATGATCTCGCGATCAAACCCATTCGCCTCCAACACACGGTACATGTATTCGTGAAGCACACGATCGAAGGCCTTCCTTTGGTCAAACGACACTAAAACACAAGGTCGCCGCCGACTATGTGCCCAGTACAAGGCGTCTCTTAAAGCCTGCGTATGAAGCGTGATGGACCGCTCAGGGACAGCACAGGCCTGGAATGGAGGAATGACTGTACCAAGAACTGGAGAGATGCGTTGCAAAATCGCTTTTGATAAAATTTTGTAGTCAGTATTAAGCAGTGAAACAGGGCGATAGGCATTTGGGTCTTGTTTTTTGGAAGCATCCTTGCACAACAAGGTGACAATGCTCTCACGCATGGACGGACAGAGGAGACGTCGAGCCAAGCACTGATTCAGCAGAACTGTCAAAGGCCTTGTATCGCAAACTGTAGGATGGGACAAGCGTTAGCTTGCCCACATCACGCTTCAAAAATAGACCACAAAAAGCAACTGTCAAAGGCCTCCGAAGAGTGGACCAGTGGAAAACTAGAAATATTAATTGTTTCTGCGACGATTGCCGCAAATGCACAACTGGAGTCTGGTCACTGCTACATGTCACCATTGCCAGTTATACAAGTTTGCCGGTGTGGGGGAAGCGTTAAGAAGGAAACTGTTTGCCTCTCCCGCCCCTTAGCGGTGTAGTTCCTAATACACCATAAGAACACCAATCGTCATGATCGTCATCCCTAGCGGTGCAATTCTGAAGCGTTTTTGAAATTTCTGAAACATTCTACAGGTTTCAGTTCTGAAATCTGATGTAAATCTTGATTCCGGCGATATGAGGACTGCTGTAGCCATTGTGCGAACGACTATGTCGTATTATGATGAAACTATGCTTAAAAAATGAAACCACAATTTTGACACGGCTTGGGAGTGAATTACGTGCTACACCAGTTTCGGCTGTACGGCGAAATAAATCTTTTAAAATAAAACAATAAAAATCAGGCTTAAAATTCCACCCTTCAGAAGGTCATTTTCTGAAATAAGTCGCTTAAGAAGACACGCCCTCAACATAAACGCTGTTAAAAGAAGTCGTGGTTAGGCTTAGCAAGGTAATGCTCCCTATGATGGTTCATGGGCAACGCGATGTTCTTTTCGGAGGAACGTGCTATAATGATGTTTCTTACTCATGTTTGTACTTTTACCAAGTACATTTCTCCAAATAACAACTTTGGATTTCGAAATATACAGTTGAAAAGTGATGAGGACGATGCGCGTATGAATACAGGACACACATTCTTGACCCTTGAACCAGCTGACAACTGAGCTGTGAACGAGGACAACAGGCTTGGGGGGCGGGGGGGGGGGGAGAGATGGCGTTGGCCGTGTTGTGGATGGATTGCGCGGCGACGGTCATTCGCACTGGATGTTATTATTCGAGAGAGAGAGAGACATAAAGCTGGCCAGGATACACCACCAGTAAAATTCGCCAGCCGCCCAATCCGAAAACGCCCCCAACTCCCTTACTAAGATGGAAACACTGGCCACAAGTCACATACAGACAGACAACCTACTTCCGGTATAGCGAAATCCTGGTTCACAGTTCTATAGGCCTGGTTAGCCCCAAACCCGATGAACGCACTAATTTCCGCGGCGGACGTAGAGCCGTCGGCTGTCCATCAATCAGGGATGGTGGATTTAAAAGATTTATTTGGAAGCGCTTGTTCTCGAAAGTGTATCATTCGAAGTTTATTTCGACAGCGTGGATTTTCTCATGATTGATATTTAAGAGTTTATTTTGAAACTTTCATCTGTCAGATATTTATTTTTTACATGATTTATTTCGGCGTCATCCCTCGGTTTCGGCAGCCCTGCGTCACTGCGGAGTGTCGGAAGGCAGCGCCTCGTGCGTGAAACAAGGTCGAACAAGCGAGGAGGTTAGGAGAGGGCTTCCATTCCTTGCTGCACGGCGTTTGACAGACATCTAGCGCTGGAAAAACAATCTTTTGCATTCCTTCCTTGCTGTCAAAAGTGATCAAATTTGTGATAAAATACTGGTGTACAACCTTTTATTCGTCTTTCATTTCTTCAAACGGTCTCTCGTCGTTGTTTTTGCTACCTTTCTACTGCGAGGGTACGCTGTCGGTACGAGAGGAAAAAGCGAATGAGTTTGCCGAACTCATTTGCATGGCCGAGCCACAACTGGACATTTTCTTCCACTCGTCAATTATTCCTCGCTACACTTTGCACGAGGGTTCTTCAGCACACGCTCTGAAATTCAGTGGAGATCACCCGAATTATTGCGTGTACACACGAGGGTAACTCGGGGAAGAGGGGACAAAAAGCACGCACTACTAAGTAGCAGCACAATGATACTGTGAGGAAAGGCAACGGTTATTTGTCCGTTAAAGGCTTCAAAGAAAAGTTTCCACTTCCACTTGTGTAACAACGGTTTTTTTTTATGGCCAGAAGATAGACAAAACTGACGTGACAAGAAGGGCTAACTCGGTTAACTGCTCTGCTGCAACCCCCCCCCCCCCAAAAAAAGTGCGAATCCCGCCCCCTACAAAAAAGAGGCCATCGGCCATTGTGTGCTTGGGCAACCGGTTCCAGGATACGAATGCAAATTTCCCCCAGTTCAAATGGTCAAGATGAAAGCGGTCATCTTGTCCACTAGAAACATTCACCAGGTTTCGTATTGTACAGAAGATACACCTTAGAATATCCACAAAATGAAGATGAAGTTCGTAAGCCGCCATAACAACGAAGAGAACGATCCCGGCGTAGCGGTGTCGGCCCATTCCATCGGGACCCAAAGACACTATAACATCATGGCCGGACAGGAGGACTCTATGCATATTATTCAAGTGGAGTCAGTCATCAAGAAGCTCCCTCAGGGTATGGTAGACTTGCGACGTATTAAGGAGTTCGCCAGGAACCCGGACGACGACGGCGGTGACTTGGATCCGTCAATGTTGGGCGCATCTCCGTTGGTGTGGGCTTACATCTTGACCATTGTTGCGATCTTGGTTGGACTCGCCATCTACTACACTGTTTCGCCAGCTGAGAAGACTCACGGAGACGAAGAGAGCGAGACTGTGGTATTCGACTTCAACCAAGAGTCTGCGCGAGAGGACAAAATTAAAACTGCCCGAGTATTGATGAAGAGCTTGAACATCCAGGATAACAGCGAATGAATGAACACTCCAGAACGTCTGTGAGATTCTGCTAGCGAAGTTTCGTGACCTTCCTATCTGAGATCCACCTGGATATCGCACAGGATACATATTGGCGACAACGGAGTTTTTGTGATGCCTTGGCGTTGCCACGAATACCATTTGTAGTCCTCAGAAGACCGAGTATCGTGGAAATCGAGACGTCAGTTTGTCTCGCAGCCCCTGGAACAACTTTCTACGGCCCACCCTGTATGAGGAAGAAATTCGGAGCACAATAAGTAGGACGAAAAGAACGGGACGATTGCCACGTGAACTCCTCAGCTTGAAATTCATACCCGAAACCCAAAAAATCTGGCGTCAATAAACGGATATTTCACTGAGAACGAGTGTTGGGGCATACGGGGCTTTTAACGGGAGACTTCGCAAGGATTCGAAAAAAAGTTTGGTGTGCATCATACCGAATACAGACCGCTCCCTTGACGCCGCATACAACATTCGCATTCATTTTGAGCGAGTAATTCATGGGTAAATGATGAGAATACGACACCGAAATGAAAATGCAAGGCGTGCAGCGGTTCGCCCGGAGGAAAATACTGTGACGTCACCTAGCATTATCGTCTGCTACCAAGCTTGCATTGCTCTATGCAGGATGAAGTCAGCAGTGCTGCTTCCAGAGCCCTCTTGTTTCACAGAGGCGAAGGGCTCGCTCCGTGATAATACGTTCGAATAAAGTCTGCGCACTTTGGGAACGCGATATTTCGTATGTATGTTCTTGACGCTGCACAAGGGTTACTACTATGGCACAATCTTTGTGGTGATTTTCTTGCGGTGTCCCACTTTAAAGGGACCGAAAAGTGAAAAATGACCCCCATATTTTTGCCCACTGTCGTGCACAACATCGTTGTTTGATAAGATACAGAGAGCATTACTTCTCAATTCCGCATATTTTTTACGTATAAATATTTTTAAGATTGCCGGAACATGGACGGTGCTGCCAGCGAACGGCGAAAAAGAGCAACTTGGGTTTCAGGTCCAAGGCTCCCAGGGATTGGTCAACCCTTACCACGTGAGAGTTAATTTTTTAGAGAACAAAGCTGACGCACATTATCTTACAGCTAAACGCCATTTTAAAAATGACGCTCACTTCCACAGCTTTTACGTTAACAAAGCATTCAGCTACTTCGCCGCTACGAGCTACGATCCGCCGCGCCATCTGCAAGGCCGTCTGTGTTATCGCGTTTATTGTTTACGTCGTGGGTGGTCGTGTTGGCCGCGCGAAGAGAAGTGAATGACATGTTCGTGGTTGTTGTGTCAATTATTCGAGAGACCTACATATGCCTGGTGTAGTTTTGTGTTCGGGGATGCAAAAATCATGTTCACCATCGGCGGCGTGCGTTTTCTACCACAAGATTCAACAGGAGAGTGCGCGAAAACGAATGTGGTTCGAAACACTCCGTCATTAGATGTAGCAGTCGTGTCGTGTGTGCTCAGCTCATTTTGCTGCCGATGACTACGAAGATGCCGTAGAAGGCGAATTGCGAAGACGTCCGAAGCATACTGATGCTCAATACCCATTGATTTTGCTTCACCGAGGTGACTAGTTCAACACAACGTCTTAGGTATGTATAGGCGTCACGCATGTATAAATTATAATATAGCGACGACGTATTCCATTTAACTTATGTTATCCTACTTGTCCCGTACTCAACATTGTCAACATCAACAAATTTAATTTTAGGGGCCTTCCAGTGTTGAAGTGGCGCAGAACTGTTTGGTGTGTCTGTGATCCAGGCACTCAAGTTGACATGACAGAAATAGCTGAAAGCAGGTATGCAAAGTCCACAGATTGAAGCACTAGATTTGTTACGTGTTGCAGACTTTGTGACATTTTTTTGAGTCTTTGGACAGGTGCAGAACATTAGTATGACGTCAACAAGGGGAGAAGAAACCCAGGGAACACATGGTAGTCTACTAGACGTCCAGACCTGTTCTAGCCCTAGACTTTAGGGATAGTGCCCAAACTAGACGTTGACTAGACGTCTAAAAGTCTTACCATTATTTAGACGTCTAAAATTAGTGATTTATTAGACATCTGGTAGACATTTAGTAATTGACATCTAATTGTAGACGTCTTGTAGCTGGCCTTGTATATACCACATATTAGAAATCATCAAGATTTGGTTTTATTAGCTTTTTAAAAGGTGTGAACACATTCACACATCAAATACAGTCACTATATTATAAGGGGTGGTTCTAAGCTTAGCTTTCAGGCTTACAAAACTGAAGTTCAATTGTTACAAAACATATGCAGGAAACTGAATTACTTGATGGCAGAGTTAACATAATTGTGTTGTTCAAGTTGTCCGTGAACCGGCCCTGGTGACTGAGTCTGTTCTCCTTCTGATCCCGAGATCGCTGGTTCGAACCCGGCCAAAAACACCAGCAACTTAGTGCCAGGATACAGGTTGCTTAGACATGCCATCTTCCACAAGGGACATTAAATACTGTGTGTTGAGCTTTCATTGCACATTTAAGGACACTCAGGTGGGCAATCCACAGACCGACTGCTGTGGCGTCGCTCATGATCTCAGTTGTCTCGCAATGTAAACCCCAATTATTATAAAGTCTTCCATGCTGGTATCTGTCCACAAGAGTCGTCGCAAGAAATCTAAAAAATGTAGCCAAATGCAGAAAGAGAACTGGAACTAGGAGGGTCATCCAAAAATAAGTTTCCCGATATTTGTTATTCAAAGGAAACACCACAAGGACAAACTGAATAGTGTAGTAGTTGGGTGTGACATCCCGGCACTGCAGACGTTGGTTAATGGAGTGCCGTTCACCTATGTGTCAGGCATTCAAGCATGAATGTAATATTTCCGAGTACGTCTGACTATTCTAATAAGGAAGAGTTATCCTACTTTTCGTTAAAGAAAAAAAGAGTGCTTTAGAGAATATCCACTGACAGTTAACACCTGTTTATACAAAACACTTTACAAGCATTGAAATGGTGTGTCCTGTATACAGGGTCGTGAAAATCTGCACAATGAACAGTACAGTGGGAGATCAGCTATAACACCATGAAACAACGTTTCTTTTCTGAAATTCCAAGAAATTGTTAACGGAGACTGGCAGGTCACTGGTACTGCACTCTTATACTCATAGGAACAAATTGCCTTCAGCTTTGTCAACGAAAGATGGGGGCCACATTTGCTCGGTAACGTTCGTAAAGAGCAACGAATGAATGCAGCTTGCATTTTCCTCCAATGGTATCAAGACGGTCAAGACGAATTTCTTGCAACAATTATTATTAATGAAACGTGGGTGCACTATGCAAGTGCTGTGACAAAATACCATAGGAAGTCATGATGGGTGCCCGGTGAAAGCATTCTGAAGGAGGTCAAACTCGCATTTTCGTCTGGAAAGGCTATGCCGACAGTGTTTTGGGACTATCCTTGTGTCCAACTTGTAGATTACCTCACACGCACAATCACAGTAAATGCAGATGTACTGCGAGATCATGGGTAAGCTTCAAACTACAATGAAACAAAAAGGCACAGGACTTGGAAGGGAAGGGTGTAGCGTACCACGTCAACACTGTCTGCACTCGTCTTCGAAGACTCGGGATTTATTACAGAAATTCATCTGGAAATTTGCCAAAGAGAGAAAAAGTACACAAGTGAGCTGGTGCAACGCAGAAGTAGGAAGCATCACCTTGAGCATGAGGAGAATGAAGTATACAGGAGACTCACAAGCGTGAGTTTCCTTTTCGTGAGCTTCCTGTATACTTCGTTCTCCTCATGCTCAAGGTGATGATTCCTACTTCAATGAAAATTTGCCCAATCTGCTGTTCCATCTTCCTCTCAAAGCGCCCCTCGGCAGTCACCAATTCGCAAGTGATCACGAAACACAAATTGATCAGGTGAAATGCAAAGTGAATGGCTCACTTTGTAAACAGGACATAGAATGGCACAGACAATGTATTGAATACTTGGTATCACAGTATCAAATATTTGTTCAGCTAAATAAAGTGACTACATTAGGAAGTAATGTTGAGCTCTAATCTGAACATATTTTTTTTCAATGCTATGCTATAGATTTATTATTTTGTTCACAGCAGAGGAACTTTTGTTGGATGATCCTCATACATGAAGGAAATTCCTTATTCTCCTACTTTCCATCACACGTGTGTGAAGCAGCAAGTACAATCTGTTTGCAAATGATTATACTGAGGTAATAAAACTGGACTCTGCAACAACCTTCAGAAACTATGCATGAATGGACCACATTAACTTTGTCCAATTATATTATGACCAAATGGATAGCATGTAGTCTTTCATGCTGTGTGAGTTGTATGCCCATATATTGTAACAAAAAATCAGTCAGATGAAGGCAGTCTGACTGAGGTACGTAGATAATTTAAATAATGTCCATACATATGATGATCAGAGTGTTTTTGGCTCACTGACATGCATATACACTGACAGCATCCACAACGAGAAGACATTACCAGAATCTAAGTGCTGTGAAGTAATATTTTATTTTACTGAATACTATATATCTTTTTTTCTTAACGAAAGCCCGCATTTGTTCGAGGCAATGTCTCTTGAACTAGCGTTCCTGATGGCGTTACCGTTGCTGGTGAATGTAAATTTTGTACGTTAGTAACTCCCCTGCAGAATACTACGCTACACCAACTTGAAGAAATCAACTAAATTATTGAATCACTGAAACGTCAATAAAAAAGTCGACGACTCCGACGAATCGTGCAGCGCAGCACTATAAACCATAGCTCCACAAACACAGAAGCACTTTGCACGTACTGTGGGCAGCAGATAGCAGATGTTTGTTTACTGCACATAACATTTTCCCACAAGCTACACAGCTGCAGCAGTAAAATGGAATCTGACGTGACTCAGGGATTTCAGGACCCTTCAAAAAATCTTGAAACCGCTGAACAGGCAATGCGCTACATATTAAGCACACCTGTAGCTCAGTAGCAAAGGCACTGATAAAATGTTTGCAAAAAGAACAGCGATTTTCAACACACACATCACAAAATACGACACTCGTCGCTGCAACAACGATGGCGATATGGCGATAGCATAATGATGATGATGTTGGTGTCACTTCCGCTGGATTGGCATATGTGTTATTTAACATTTAACCTCCATCACCCAATTATAATGAACGGCCACGGAAATTAAAGATATGACAAAAAATAAGTATTCAATAAGCACGAGCTAAAGCAATGGCAATGACGTCTGCCCGTCTACCCAATCACCATCCATCATCCATCCATCCATCCAACCAGTTCGAACCAGTTCAGTTTCAACGGTTGAAACTTCAAACTTTCCGGACGCGCAACGGGTAGCAGTTGGGGTCTTCGCGGCTGCATTCCACTGGTTGTTATACGAAAATCTTTCGAAATTCTAATCTCCCGCGCGTTTTGTCTTGCAATTTTTGAGCATAGCGAGAACGTACGCCGTGCTGTCCAGTGATAAAAGCTGTTGAGCGCAGCAGAGCTCCCAGAGTACTGTGGTGGACAACGTTTCTTTTTTCTCTGGCTTTCAAGTTTAAGGGGTGAGTTCACTCTTCATTAAAGTATGTGCCTGTTTCTGTGCACCAAATCGCATGTGGTAGAGATGCGTGGCATAATATTGGAATATCGTTTCCTTTATTTCTGCTTCGTATCACCGATTGAAGCATATTGGAAGTGTCGGTTGACCTGACTGCACTTGCATTCAAAGTAGTGATTAACGTTGTATGTTCGGCAGTACAACGTTTCATTAAATGCCTTGGTTCGTCTTGGTGCTAAAACAAATACGGTATCACTAATTAACCATCGAGATTAACGAGTTTTCGATGACTGTTGAAGTGTTGAGTAAACGAAAGTCGACAGTTACGGTTTGCAGGGCGGACATGCCGGAACATAAATGCTGGTTAGTTCATTGTCATGTCAGCCCGACTTCGGTTGTTGCATTTTTCGCTGGTAGTGAAGCTACACACTGAAAATTTTGCGCAAAGTACTTTTGTTTGCATATCATGGTTTCATAGCAACTGGATTTTTCTTTTTATAGGTGCTTGGACTATCTTGCATCGGTGGATATGAAAATAGTGGTAACCTACCCTACGAAACAGCTGTTTGCACATAAGCTTAACAGTTCCCTGTGAGGTGAGGGGAAGCAGTTGTCTCTGACGTGTGACTGTGTTGTCCTCCAATGTTCCTGATTTTCGATGTGCCCCCTAATCTTACTCTGGAGGGTGCCTCTTTAAATTTTTTGTCAACAAAGTATTGCAAATATAGTTGGTGGAAGACTCTAACTGCTTTCCATTTACATGGTTGTCTTGTGGTTAACGAAATCGAACTTTTCTTCAGATGCTGTGAAAGTCAGCAGGGAAGTGCGATGTAGAAGAAACGACTGCAAGAAGCTTGCTAAGGAACCGCACAACCTGTGTGGGCAGCAGACAAAATATTCATCAAACGGTACAAAACTAGTATTTTTGTGCTTGGTCATTTTGAGACATCCTTGGTATTGTATGGAGAACAGCGTGACTATGTCATTCCGTCTTACTTCATCTAAACAGCTATCTGGTAGTAAGATTTTAGTTCCTAAAAGGTTTATTCACTGAAGTCACCTCAGCGCCATACTATAAGTCCCTCAATGTTTAGTCCTTGCATTTGTTCGCTGCATTATGCTTTTTAGGTGACTATTAACACCAAAAATATGGAAATTGCTCAGACATTCTACAAATCACAGAGCAACAAGTTTTAAACACCAGATATACGGTGAGTATAATATGGGTAACAGCTTGACTGAAATCTGCAATAGGGCCGATGGCAGCAAGTCTGCCTGCTAGCGACAGTGGCGGTATCCTGCGGATGACGTCATGTGAATAAACTTGTATACTACTTGTACGTACTTATAATATTTGAAGTGGTGATACAGCTCTTGCTTTGTATTGTCTTTTATAATATACATAGTGTTTATTTTTATCCTGTACAGAATTTTTGCACCAAAGTTATGAGAGCAGCACAGATGTTGTTTTAGCGTAATGGAGTGATGGAAGTGCTGCGCCAATCATGGAGTGCTTAGCAGTCGCCTGCTCGACCAGGTAAGGTCGTGTGTCACGAGAAAACACCTGTCACATTGATGTACTTTCACAGCGACAGCTGTTACATCCTCATTTCCCTGAGATCCTGGCAGCGTCCGCTAGAGCCCTGTGCAGACAAGATATTTAGCATCCGCGTACACGTTATCCGATCCGCACCGTTGCATACACAACCGTTTAGATCCGCAAGTTTCGAAGGACGCGTAAACACAGCCGGAAGAATGTTGGTATAATTTCGGATGCCACCATGCTCTCATGGAAGGACTCATGGCGACAAGCAAAGGTAAACCTTTCAACAAACGCGATATGGAGAGACTTCTGGAACGCTTCCTCACCGGTGCTCGTGTGGACTCCAAAATGCCTTCTCTCCCGTCTTGGCCGTGCATGGTCAAAGGTGAACCCGGGCATGCGCTCGCTGTCGGTGCGCAATACAAATAAATTGCTAGTAGAAAAATTACAGCATGCGGTATATCTGCATCCGACCTCGAGCCATCCGATCCGCAGACCGCAGAAAGTGATAAATTCTCATCCGAATCCGCAAGTATCTTACGGATATCCGCTTCCATCCGCGGATGGTGCAGGGCTCTAGCGTCCACATCAGGTAGTGACGCGCAAACAGATTTTCAGCCGTTGCTGCAATTTGTGTTGTGTAGCTGTAACAGTTCTGTGATTTTTGTACGTGCAGCTTCTTTTCTTTGTGTCTCTCAGATCAGTGTTGATACAGCTTTTGCTCTTATGTGGCCAGACAAGCATCCCGTGAAAGAGTGTGCATAGCCACTAGACAAACTAGTTACAACTAGCAGGCTACATAATGCTTTCTGACATGTTTTGTTCTATTTTCTAGCCACAGTGAGTCATTGGAGGCAGTGCTGCAGCACCAACAATCACTCGTTGAAAGAAAGGAATGATGTGGCCATCAACACCCTGCTGCCAGTTCAACACTCCTCAGTCAAAACACAAGACGCCTGCTTGGCGGCAAAGTCAATCCAGTTTTAGACAAGAGTTTTGTACCGTAGACTTCGTGTGTGGTTTACTGGGAATAAATGTTTATGCTGAGATCCGTGTTGCTATCAATTATATCATATTTCTGCATGAATGCATGCCAGGACGGTAGCAGGACTAGTCATGGTCTAAAGTAGGTCTAAAGGTGGCTAAAATAAGGTACAGGAAATGTATAACCCTAGACCTGTCGCCTGAATGGAGGGATAAAATTGGTCTAGCTGTAGACTTCATGTCTAATACATGGTTAAGTGTCTGGCCCTGTTCCAGACATCCAGGTCAAAAGAGTGTCTAAATCACGGCTAGGTACATAGACATCGGATGTCTAGGGCTAGATGGCTAGGTGGCGTAACGTTAGACGTGTTATTTGACGTCTAGTGGAGGGATACTAGACATTTGGTCTAATTGCCTAGACATTCTATAGACATTCCTTATCTCTTTTTTTAGACGTCATTTAGACGTTTACTAGCCCACCATGTGCTCCCTGGGAACCGATGAGAACTACTAACTTGTTTGAAGGGTGCAAGAATACTTCCTGTTGAGATGTAATCATGACTTTATGACTAAGGAACGCTAATTAATTTTCTATAGATGCATCCTCTACACTTGGATGCCTAGTGAAACAGCAAACGTTCGTGGTCTTTGAAGCCCCACTACTGGAATTCTTCAATGTGTGTCAGAGCTACAGTGTGAAGGTTACCACATCATATTGGTCCTAAATTTGCAGAGTTCCCCTATCTCAGACGCAACTGTCATTTCGCTTTATTGCTCTTCCGATCCTACCTTCTCAGAGATTAATGTGGTTCACCATACACTGCATGGGCACTGCCTTTCTCTATACTCATGCTTTCAGTTTCTTGTTCTGTTGAATAAATCTTCACTTGAGTTGGCAGCCATCACGCTGTCTACTGTGTTCGCCCCTCATCTATATTGATGTGCTGTAACGGTATAGCACATCAACATGCCAACAACCTACCAAACAACCTTGCCTAGTCCTACTTTTGGATGGAAACTACACGATGTGGTAACATCCACATATGTAAAGTTTTAGTCGACGGAGATTTGCTGTTTTTGTACAACCTTCATTGTACATTTCTTTTGTCTCACTTAGCATGCCTGAAGAAATGTTCTGATCTTCATCAAGATGACTGGTCGTCGTTCGATCTGCAGCATTATTCTTCCTGTAATCTCTTCACCAACAGAGAATACAAAAGTGAACAAATGGTAAACTATAACTAGCTTGTTAAATTCAAAAGGGAAAGACGAAACTGTTTATACTTCTCTTGTTTATTTTGTTGCAGGTTTTACAAATCTATCAAGTACGTCAAAACATCAGAGGGCAGGAAGTCCTACTCTGTTTCCTAAATCCGTGGACAATAAAAAAGAAAGATATAGTTTGAGTTGTGACAAAATGTTGCTTCTGCCCTTATATTATATTTCAATTAAATGTTACGATGCATTTGTAGTGTACACTGAAGCCAGTTTCAATTTGCAGGGCTGTCAAAAGTACTTTACAAAAGTACATCTCAATTACAGTAACAGAGAACTTATGCAATAAATTATTTAGCCATTTTGGAGTACTATGCACACCAATGGTGCATGGTTAACTTTGAACCCAGATCAAGGGTTAATAATACTTGAAGTCAGCCCTCAAGTCCTTCTTTACAAATGTTAGTTGGTGACGTGATAATGAATCAGTTACAAGTACTCCATTTAGCAAAACAGAGTTAATTAAGTGCTGAATCCCAATCTTGGTTCAATTATTAGTTGACATTTGGAAACGCGGTCACTAAGAAGTATACTAAAAGGTTATGAACACAGTTCAGCTGAATGACACTGATGAAAATTATCTTACTTACTCCTCACATGAGACATGAGACTCAATTGAGACATGAGTATAACCTACAAATACATCTATGCCCACAGTTTACTTAACCCTCCAGGAACAAACTAGTAATTATAATATGCTGTGACAGCAAAGAAAAAACAATGATAAAAACTTGCAGCAACCAAGAAATGAAAATATGTTGACAACATTTCTACAGGTCAGCGCACTGATGGGAAAGCATCCCTAATAGCATGCATGACGCAGATCGAGATCCAGTGGAGTACTTTCTACTGTATTTTCTCGGAGCACCCGATATCCTTCTTGTGAATGGCCGACAGGTGGTATATAACGGAATTTCCTGCAGAAATAAGGGTTTTCCGTCCAGTTTGCCGTTCAAGTAGCGCGTAAAGACCACACGGCGCTGCCGTGTATGTTGCCATGCTCTTCGGTTTCTCGGATGTATGTAAAAGACACTTGCAGTACTTCGGTGTCAAGGCACAGTATTCGTTCGTCGTTAGTTCTGATGCAATCGTTTGTCTGCTTTTCACACGCATTCTCTACCTCTCGGCAGCAAAAACCGTAGTATCCATCCGTAGTATCCGTCGGTTTGCATTTCACACATGAACACCTGCACGACGAAAAAACAGCGCTTGTTTCGGCTTACACAAGTGCTTCTGCCTGATACATGGAAAATTCACAAAGCAGTCCATGTTCACGGCACGGTGAGCTACTGCTGAGGACGAATGTGACTCCGATTAATCTCTGGACGAGGAATCTTCTGCTGCGAAGAACACACTTTCCAGCACGCTAACGCACGAACAACAGTTCTGTGTGAGCGACAGTTCTCGAATGCGGAATTCCAGCGCACTCATGTTCAAGAGGCTCGACATTGTCGACGTAGAAAGTGGTCACAAATGCCCACTGCCATTTTCGTTTTCGCCGGATTAGCGCCCGGAAGTGCGCGTATTACATGCGTCCTCGACAGATGGCACGGGGTCATGCAATTGTTGACAGACTGCTCGGTTTCCTACTAGGTCCCTGGACATGCAATTATGGAAAATTCGATTACAGAAAAACTACAACGATTTCAGCGGAGTTCTTTGATATTCGAACTTTTGAAGGTTCAAGCTTTTCGCTGAACATATAATTTCGATAGGTTTATATTCACTTTTCGGTCCCTTTAAGGCTTCGGCCCCACTCCTCTTGTGAAAACGGCCATGTTTGCCAAGAGATTGCGCCGCTCCTATTTGTCTGACGTTGGAAGTATTGATGTCGTAGGAAAGCATTTTTTGTATACAAATGGGCCACAGCGCCCATTTGTTTATACATCGCTCAGCTGTTCTACTATAAAGCGAGGAACATGACCATACTCTCAGTTTTTGCTCATCTTTGCCAAGGTTTTACGTGAAGAAAAAAGAAAATAGCGCGATGTAGTTTTTTGCAGCGTTGTGTCCTGGGATACACAAAGTGTTTCACAGCCCCGTATTATTGATATTTGACGTAGGTAATTGATAAACACTCCTTAGAAACCCTGAAAAATTGGATTTTTGAACTTGTCATTTCTGATTGTTCTAGTGCTTGTTTGAAAGCAAAATCCGCACTCAAGAGAAACAATTATGCACAGAACAAATCCTGAAATTTTCACCGTAATCGTAGTGTATCAAGGGAAGCCCGAATGCCTAAAAGCTACCCACTCACCGCCCAGCGAAACCGAAACTGATGGGCTGTGGCAAGCGAGATTTACCGCGTAAGTTGGTAACCATGATTTGTAAGTCCCAGACTTCCCCGAGAGATGTCGAAGGCAAATACCGAAAGAATACATTTTCTGCTACAGCTGTTTCTGCACTTTTCGTTGTCTTCTTTTCTATTTTTTTTATTTTCTGTCCTGAACTCTCTGTGAATTATGCCGTTCATTTTCTCCATTCTTTTTTTTTTTAATGTAGTATATTGGTTTCATTGAATTGAACTCGGAAACTTGCCGTCAGTCACTCGAACCGAGGCGTCAGTCTGCAAACTTTTTTTCCTTTTCAACCGTATTTATCTTCCTCGTGTTTTTTTTCATTTTTATTTTTAGGCAAAATGCGAACGGTAGATACCAAAGCACGTAAACTCGCGAACTGAAAGGTCCTAAGCTCAATGCACATAGCTGACAGTGCGCTTTGTGCCTTGCGCTCTCCACAAAATCTGCCGTGCAGTTTTGGTTTCTATAAAGAAAAGTTGGATTAGCTTGTCAATATTATCAGCATATTTACTGGAATTAAGATGAATTAAATACGTAACGGCAGATTACGGCAAAGGTTCATACTAAGAAGACTGCCTACCCCATACATTTTTTTCCGGCTTATGCTTTGGAGTGGTAATCAGGGCGTGTTGCTCGCCCATCTCAGAATCACAATTGTTCTTATTCCTATCTTGTGTTGACCTAAAGGTCTCTATTCGATGTCCGCATCCTCTAAGTTAATTCGCGCATAGTATGTCTAGATGCAACCAACCCGATAACGTTCGTGGGTCTAGCCACTTAGATGGTTGCCATGATAAATTTCAGGGAGATAACATTTCATTATTAAAGATTAATGGCGAAGTTGCAAAGTTAACGTGCACGTGAGAAGGCGCTTGCTTCACTTCTATTTTAATAGTCAGTCAAATCGGTTTCTAATACGATTTTTGTACACGAATCAGTAATCAGTTTCGTACAGACCAGGACACGAACTACAGGTTAAATTTTCGTTTATTTTCATCTCATTCTCATACACATTAGCAAAGCATGCTAAGCGCAAATTCCACCAGTGGTTGAACCCCGGAAAACAGAATCTGAAGTTTCCTTCAGGTCCCTGATTGACCTTGTGTATGGCAGAACGCCACAAGATGCGTCTTTTTGCCCCTGTGTATCGTTTGTGAATATAACGTAGAGTAGTCATACTCAGGTTGGGGATCGTGGGCAGAGCCGTAGCAACGGGTGTGCGAGAGGGGTAGCCGCCCCGGGCGCCCTCGGGGGCGTCGAACGGCATGCACTGGCAGGTTGGTTGGACAGGATAAAGCGGGAACGAAGGAAATTTGAATTTGCAATCTCGGCAGTGCAAATAAACGTTTTAATTTCTTTGTTTACAGGGCTTCTGACAGCAGTTGGAGAAGGGGGTGGGGCGCTTCAAATTTACCCTGCCATGGCCGCAAACTTGTCTCGCTACGGCTCTGATCGTGGGGAATTCCTCTTTGTGTCGTTTGCAGGGTGATTGCCCTGCGGATCGTCTAAGAAACCTTTGGGTACTGTAACCCTAAAAGAAGGCATGCATGCCCATACCAACAGAGAAAACAGCTCAGATTAGGTAACGTTTGTTGTGGAAGTCGTTTCCGTTGATACAGGGAAACCAATTGTGCATGGTTGCTACGAGTAAAAAATGATTGGATTCCTCAGCATCAGCACACGTAAGCAAAAGCCGAGCTAAGAATATAATACTCATTTGTAACGTCATTCCTTTATTATATTATGCAGGGTGTTTCAACTAAGGTGATAAAAAATTCTAACTCGCTACGTACTCGCCGGAGGATTGTCACCTTCTGGAATTTTGCCACCATTGAGGAATACTTTGTACAATTTTTAATTGCGGAAATTTTATTTCTTCAATTATACTTTGAAAATTGCCAAGCGAACCTCACTTTTTTACAGAAATATGATATCCTCCAGGGGATAACGACAGGCCCCCCAAAAATTGGTACAAACTCGGCTTTAGCCCCGCCTACTTGATTGTCACAAAGAAAAGCCCGCGGTATTTGAGGGGAGAGGGGGAAGTGTTCCCGCCCCCTTTCGTTTTACCTAGAGTTTTACCTTCCTTTGCGCCGCGTTGGCCTTGATGCTGGTGACAACCGTCTTATCACAAAGAAAACAACCGTCTTTATCACAAAGGCCAAAACAAATTAAAGCGGGGACACTTTCTCGTCTAGACTGAGATTTCGGGTACGGTTCTCTGCGAAAATCAAGCAGGCGAGGCTAAAGCGTAATTTTTAAAAAAATTTTTCGACTATTTCTGTTGCGATACTGTGCATAGTCTTTGTTGGGTCTGCGGTTATCCGTGTAGGACATCATATTTTTGTAAAAAAAAAAAAGCGCTAAAGCGCGCGAGCACAACGTTATGAGTATTTTGGTGTCATAATTAAAAGCTATCTAAAATTGGCTAGCAAACCTGTTCTAAAGCTATACTCGACGACCTTGGGTGTGGAAAGAGAATTTTCGATTTTGGGAGTGAACATGAAAAGGAAATAGCAGTAGCGTGTCATATGCGCCGTATGTTTCTCTCAGGGAAATCACAGTGACAGTATGTCAATCAGCTACGTGTCTGTGAGAAACTTGCTTTTATTTCGTTGCATTTCTCCATATCGGGCTCATAGCATTTGCCATTACCTTCACGTTATTGTCATAATCTCAGTATAGGCCCAGTATACAGTAAAGGGGATAAGCCCATGAACGGAGAACCTGTTTCATGACAGTAACTGATCGCAGCTGTCTTGCGACGTAAAGCCTCGAATTATTATTGTTATGACAGTAGCTATCGGCGTTGAAAGATTAAACTCACTGGCACTGTTTGTTCCAGCCTCAGAACATCAGTTTCTCTCTTTCTCTCTATCGGCGTTGCCTTCGCAAACAGCGAAGAATGGTTGTAGGAAACAATATCCCCGAAAAAAAAATGTCCGTGCACCGAAACTTCCACACCGAAATGTCTCATTCCCGCCCCAAAAATGCCCCCGAATGGCCGCGTTATTCATTCTACCAGCGGTATTCCTGCGGCTAATTTCAGAGTTAGCTAATTCCTAAAGTGCGAATGCCACGAAGAACTCCTCGTATAGTGGCTCAAGTATAATTATTGCGGGACAGGGAAGAAAACATTTCCGCATCCGTTCTAACGAAACAAAATACAAGATTACAACAACACACGCACACGAAGACATGATGATGGCGTGGGGCTCATGTCGGCCAGCAGGCTGACAAGATCACAGACGTTTTTACCAGATGTACGTACGTTTTCTTGTATTTGCGTTCACGCTTTTCTGCTTTTCATAACCGATTGTGCACCTCGATGCTTTGGAGAATTGTCTTTGCGTGACAGTAAAATCCCGAGACGAGGGACGACGAAAGGCAAGGGATGATAAATCGGCGTTCGATGAAACGGCGTTGGGTAAAATGTCCCAGTCGAAATGACGAAATGAAAACCCCGTCACATTTCCCTGTGCCGTTTCCCTGGTGTATCAATTTCGTGTGTGACGTTTTTGCCGGTTTTTGCCAAAATAATGTAACTTCTAAAATGCTACTGTATTCTCGTACTGTAGTGTCGGCTGTACTTGGTTGGCTGGTTGGTTACGTGTATCAAGCGTAAAACAACATCATAGAAACAAAGCACAACGAACCATTGCGCATCATTTGCCGCCATGCCTTTCACCGAGTCTGAGTTCCCGATTTTTCTATTAGCGAAAAAAAGAAAAAAAGACAGGAAATGGGGGAAACCTATTTTTCTCTTTTTTACACGCCCCTTTCTATATTCACAAATGCAGATTCGCGGAAACCCACCCAGGGACGTTTCCTAAGCGTTTTTGACGAGCGGTCGTTGCTCAAAACAAACGAGAGCAGCATGAAAAGTCTACTCAGCAGCGATAATATTGAAATCAGTTGAACCCTGGGGATATCATCTGCGCCATGGTCTGTGAACAAAGTGCGGAAGTGACGACAGCGTTCTGCGGGTGATTTCAGCTGAATTCGTGCTTTCTCGGCGACGCATCGGGGTGGACGAACACAAACACGACAGACACGGACGGCGTTCAACTAGCAACCCAGGTTTATATGACACAAATCCTCCCTACAGCTACCCGGGGGCGTGTTTCTCGACAAAGGTGACGTCTTCCTTTGATGAGTCCAAACCAACATGCTCTTTACCTTCTACGTAGTGCTCCACGGCGCAGCGGGTAGATCTGAAATGACCACCAGTGTAACAGTCCGTTACGCGAGACCTGGAAATAGACCACCTCACGGGAGATTGGCATCCACTATGCTGCTGCAACCGGGTCAACGTGACACATGACCACAGGACGAACGACCGAGAAAAAACAACGAGAATGAGCACGCCTTGACATTACTTCGGTTGTTGTATCTCATGGTGTATCTCATTGTAAAGAGAGAATCACAGGGGAACGCAACAAAGCTGTTGTTTAGAGCTTGGCTCTTAGTGTCTCTTCGCTTGTATTTCTGACGTTCTTGCAAGGTTTCCACAGAGTAACATATTGGCTATGGATCGGAACAACTGTTGTGGACAGAACTAAAAATCGTAGCATCCTATTTTTCCCCTAGTAAGCAAAGCGTGCGTGTACAATGAACGCTTGCGGCATTTCGTACAACAGCTGTCTCGTTGCAATCTTTTCGCTACGCGACGGACAAGCAGCCCTGTTGTCAAATGTCATATAGAACTGTATTCGTTATTATTATAATACTTATCACAATGAAACTGCAATTATCACAATAGGCTCGAATCATAACAATTGCGCCCTTCGCTGCGCATGACGAATCAACTTCGGTCTCCCAGTGCCACTGACAACTTCTATGACAGCGAAGCCTGTTATGGGCGGAAACCAGGCTGTTACAAAACAATTGTCAGTGCTAGGCGTGAATACTATTGCGTAGAGATAAAAGAATATAAACCAATCCCCTTCCCCAGAGCACGCGCGTCTTTGTCTCGTTCCTTTTTCTTTCCAACTAGTTTATTTGTTTTCCACATGTGGGGGAACTGAACGAAGAACCGGAGCATGGAAGGCGGGGGCACCACGGTAAATGTTATGTAGGTGTATGGTACGGTAATGTTATGTAAGTGTAGTGTAGGTGTGGTTATGTAGGTAAATGTTATTATGTAGGCAAGGGGAAGGAGTGCTGTCGCATCCATTTTGCTACGATGAATTTTGTCGCACAATAACTATCTTGCAATGCAAATACAATTTCTTGTATTGAACTCTGAAGTCTGTAGACGGGTCCCCCGTTTACTGGCAAATCCAACGATCGTCTCACGGCAAACTGTGGGCAATCAGCGCCGCGTAATGCGATGGAGACGACTGAAACAAACTAGTGAAATGACCACATTTCGTGGCGAAAGATCACACCTCTCGTCATCTCACAAAGCGATACCACGAATCGCAGCCAAATAGGAAAAAAAAAAAAGTTATCTTCACCTACTAGTCACGGCCGCTACTATGCTGAATACGGACAGGTTACATAGCGTATAATTGTAAACTTGCCTATTTTACTTCGGTTATGCCATTCCTTTGATTCTTATCATTTTGTGTGCGTACTGTGAGTTGAACTTCTAGTTTCAACAGAAGTGGTAATTTCATAATTTATGTCAAGAAATGCTGTTTCTGTAAGCTGTATTGAGATAAAACTGCGACCGATCGGCACGTGCACAGATTCTTCACAGCTGACTGGAATTATTTAGTATTTGCGTCCATTTTTTATGACGGTTGTTTGACCATTTTGTAGTTGAGATATACATTTTCATATAAGATATATATCATATATAAGATGAAAGTCACCGAAAAGGTTAATCAGCTGTAGGACTCGAACCAACATCTTCTGGATTACCGGACCGGAGCTCTAATGATTGAGCTGAGCTAACACGCCTCCCCAGCGACTTTCAGGGTGTGCCATCTGAAGGGACAAACCAGCCACTCTCTCACACTCATCCACCTTTAACTCTTACATTTTTGCTCACTCATACACACATTCATACGACGGGAACGACACAAGCAGCAAATGTCTTGTCCTGTTTGTATTTGTCCCTTCTATGTTGTTACAGCCTCAGAACAAACAAAGAAAAAGAAATACAATTTTCTCGTCCCTCTTTGAAGAGGTTTTTATTAAACTTCTAATGCCATTCTGGAAAAAAAAACTGTCAAGCACCACCCAGTGAGCTTTATCCAAAGATGTCATTTATGTATTTGATTGATTTATTTGTCAAAAATTTATTATTTGACATCAATTACTAGTTAAAAAGGGTTGGGGATTAGGGATGCAAGACATGTGTGGCATGCTCTGTCTCTATGTGTCACAGAAGGAAAACCTATCAAGTAGCCGAACAGGCTAGGGTGAACAACGCGCTCCTTGGACCGCTTTCTGGATGCGAAAAAGTGGGTTAGCATGAGGAACGTGTTTACGAGCACGCGGATTACACACACAGATACATGTTCCTTAGGATAACGGCATTTACCCCCCAGCTATCTTTGTTCTCTTTCTTTGTCAAAACACCAAACGTCCGGCGTTCGATCAATCGGCTCGTGTCAGAGTTAATGTTCATTTTTTGTTGGAGAATTGCTTCCTCATCTTGCCGCGTTGTCTGTACTCAGCAAAATAATAATAGAAGGAGAGAGGAACAGAAAGATGCAATCCGCACCAGACAAGCGGTGCAGGGAATGTAACCGCTTTTATGTTCCTTGTTGAATGGCTTGCAGCTTTTATTGTTTACTAAAATCAATCAATATTCATTAAAAAAGCTTGTGTCCTATTTTTAACAAATAATGAGGGCGAATTATAGCACTTGATCGTCTATCATCCGTTTCCTCAGTTGTTCACAATGATGCTCCTGTATCTTTCGGCTCATGAAGTTAACATTTAATGAACGATAAGCATGAATGATGGAGTGTGTGGAGGCGGGGTAGTTGGTGTACATTCATCGTGATTAAGCAGCACAAGGACGCGGACAAAGAAGGAAGACAGGACGACTGCTAACTCTCAACTGGCAGTTTTTACTAAACAAAACATGTTTATATACACAAAAGAAGGGGGGAGGGGGGAGCCTGCTCCTAGCAACATGACACCATGGGGTTACACTGCAACGTGTTCCCGAGATAACTTATCTCCGCGGTGGAGAGGCTCAGTGACGGAGCGCTTACGCATTGATCATCGTCCTGTTTTGTCATGAAAAATGCCTCTACTATTTTCCTCGTTAGCTGCTCATTGTGTACTGATAGTACATCTGTTCGCGCGAGGTCTGGTTTGCACTCACAGTCACGACAGTGCAAAGCGAAGTGCCCGGATGGTGTTCTCTTAATGGATGCACCATGTTCTTGAAGTCTGACGTTAAGACATCTTCCGGTTTGCCCTATATAAACGCGTCCGCACTGCAGTGGGATCCGATAGACCACTCGTTGTTGGCATTCTACATGTGGGTTCCTATGTTGGATGGCACACACTTGTTTTTTCTTCGGTCGGTTGACCTTGGCGCACAGGCAACTAAACCTGATGGGTGCCGACATGACGACGGGAACGCCATGCCTACTGGCGACGTTTTTTATATTGTGGGCTATGGCGTGAACGTATAGGGGATACACACGGGTCGACCCGGGGGTCGCGGTCTCGCTGGCTTTATCTTCTTCAGCAATATCTCGGCCACTTTTATTATCATCACCTCTGGGTAGCCACCCTTTCGTGTCTTTGCCACCTGTGCGTGAAAACTGTCCGTAACACAGTGCTCGCATGACCTGGCAAGGGCTGAGTCCAGGGCGTTCATGACAATTCCCCTTTTGACGATCTTGGAGTGGGCTGACTTGTACGGGAGCCCTTCCTTCCTTGACCTGGGATCATATGCCCAGCACATATGGAGACTCGCGTCATGTAGGCGAAGGTCAAGAAAGTGAATGGTTCCATCCACGGGGATCTCGTATGTGAAATTGAGGCCCTTTGCGCACGTCCTGAATGTATTTAGGACGTCCTCTTTTGAGATGGGGTTACTACTTGTCAGTCCCCGAAAAAAGACCAGAAAGTCATCCACGTACCGGAAGATTTGAAAGTCACAGGTCCCTTCGAGAGCCCGGTTGACGTTAACGTCACAGGCGCCGAGATATATATCACACAGCACCGGCGAAAGTCCTGAGCCGATGGGGTCCCACTCTTTTGTATGAAGAGCTGATCTGCTTGCCTGATGATGGTTGAAGACAGATATGCTGTTAGAAGCCCCATGAAAGCCGACGTCGCCATGCCTGTGTTGTTTTGGAATGCGATGGTTCCAGACCTGTCGATCACTTCTTGCACCTCGGGGAGAAGGACCTCTTGAGGAATGGAATAAAATAGGTCTTCCACGCCGATAGAGAAAACGTTCATGTCCTTTGAGGAGCCCTTCTGTAGATACAGGACGTGCAGGACGATACAGGACATTCAGGACGTGCGCAAAGGGCCTCAATTTCACATACGAGATCCCCGTGGATGGAACCATTCACTTTCTTGACCTTCGCCTACATGACGCGAGTCTCCATATGTGCTGGGCATATGATCCCAGGTCAAGGAAGGAAGGGCTCCCGTACAAGTCAGCCCACTCCAAGATCGTCAAAAGGGGAATTGTCATGAACGCCCTGGACTCAGCCCTTGCCAGGTCATGCGAGCACTGTGTTACGGACAGTTTTCACGCACAGGTGGCAAAGACACGAAAGGGTGGCTACCCAGAGGTGATGATAATAAAAGTGGCCGAGATATTGCTGAAGAAGATAAAGCCAGCGAGACCGCGACCCCCGGGTCGACCCGTGTGTATCCCCTATACGTTCACGCCATAGCCCACAATATAAAAAACGTCGCCAGTAGGCATGGCGTTCCCGTCGTCATGTCGGCACCCATCAGGTTTAGTTGCCTGTGCGCCAAGGTCAACCGACGGAAGAAAAAACAAGTGTGTGCCATCCAACATAGGAACCCACATGTAGAATGCCAACAACGAGTGGTCTATCGGATCCCACTGCAGTGCGGACGCGTTTATATAGGGCAAACCGGAAGATGTCTTAACGTCAGACTTCAAGAACATGGTGCATCCATTAAGAGAACACCATCCGGGCACCTCGCCTTGCACTGTCGTGACTGTGAGTGCAAACCAGACCTCGCGCGAACAGATGTACTATCAGTACACAATGAGCAGCTAACGAGGGAAATAGTAGAGGCATTTTTCATGACAAAACAGGACGATGATCAATGCGTAAGCGCTCCGTCACTGAGCCTCTCCACCGCGGAGATAAGTTATCTCGGGAACACGTTGCAATGTAACCCCGTGGTGTCATGTTACTAGGAGCAGGCTCCCCCCTCCCCCCTTCTTTTGTGTATATAAACATGTTTTGTTTAGTAAAAACTGCCAGTTGAGAGTTAGCAGTCGTCCTGTCTTCCTTCTTTGTCCGCGACGTTGTGCTGCTTAAGCATGAATGATAATTTACAAAGGGCACAGCAATTTAAAACAATCATGTGGGCGAGTGCTAGCACTTGATCGGCTAAGATCCGTTTCCTCAGCTGTTCACAACGGCGCTCCTCTACCAACGGCGCACCTCATTTTTCCGTCCAAGCAACCAAGGACCCTTTTTTTCCGGGACTATTTTTGTCGGAACCCAGGGAGGTGACAGCCTCCGAGATCGAGGCCTCTTGAGAGATAGTTGACGAAATAACTTGATGTGACCGTGATCATTCCTTCAGTTGGCAGTTGTCTAGCGCTGAGATTCATCTCTCGAAACCCCCATTTTGTAATCTCATCTGTGTTCGTCTTGCCCTACAATAATAGTGATTTGTCTAAAATGTGGCTCACGGGCGGTATACGATTCTCCCTATTTGCACCCCCATGCCCGGATTCCCCCGGTACGAAACGACCTGCTCATCTCCACCGCCCCCAATTCACCCGTCGCGTTTCCCCAGCCTTAGTGCGTTGACGCGCAGAAGTTACAACAAAAGAAAGGCTTCAGATGCTAAACACTTTGTTCATCTCTTGTTTTTAAATGGCGAGGCTAAAGCGTGAATTGTCTATATGCCGCAAAAATGCTGGATTTTGTTGTGGAACTCAATCTCTGCATTAGCACCTGTTTTGACTTTAACGCCTGTAACATGCTTTATTCCTACTTTTCGGCAGCAAAAACAGGTGAGGCTTGTGGAAAGCTTCACGGTACCTTTACATTTATTGCTCAAAGGCGCGCTTTCGACAAAAATGCTGATAAATAGCACGCTCGGGGTTTGGTTGGGTCAGCCTTTTGCTCTTTACTATCAATATAGCGTCATTTGATGGAACAGATGACTTCCAGTTAGAAGCAATGTGTTCCAGCATTTCTAGTCTTAGTCTGGTCATGCCATAAATTGTGTGCTAGATACTGACCACATTCTTCATGTATATCAGCGACACAGGCTTCCATCGTGACTGACAAGAAAGTAGGAATCAGAAGTAAAAGCGTGCAAATTGATGATTTACCGTCAACACATCTCAACTTCTCCAGTGATGTTTCAAACAAACGAGTTTCGGTACGAGTTCTGAACAACTACGTTTGCGTGTAACGACTCACCGCTATATACTGCCGTATAGAGACTGACTCCGACACCGTGTTCCAAACAACTACGTTTGCGTGTAACGACTCACCGCTATATACTGCCGTATAGAGACTGACTCCGACACCGTGTTCCAAACAACTACGTTTGCGTGTAACGACTCACCGCTATATACTCCCGTATAGAGACTGACTCCGACACCGTGTTCCAAACAACTACGTTTGCGTGTAACGACTCACCGCTATATACTGCCGTATAGAGACTGACTCCGACACCGTGTTCCAAACAACTACGTTTGCGTGTAACGACTCACCGCTATATACTGCCGTATAGAGACTGACTCCGACACCGTGTTCCAAACAACTACGTTTGCGTGTAACGACTCACCGCTATATACTCCCGTATAGAGACTGACTCCGACACCGTGTTCCAAACAACTACGTTTGCGTGTAACGACTCACCGCTATATACTGCCGTATAGAGACTGACTCCGACACCGTGTTCCAAACAACTACGTTTGCGTGTAACGACTCACCGCTATATACTGCCGTATAGAGACTGACTCCGACACCGTGTTCCAAACAACTACGTTTGCGTGTAACGACTCACCGCTATATACTGCCGTATAGAGACTGACTCCGACACCGTGTTCCAAACAACTACGTTTGCGTGTAACGACTCACCGCTATATACTCCCATATAGAGACTGACTGCGACACCGTGTTTCAAACGATTACGTCTGCGTGTAACGACTCACCGCTATATACTGACGTATTGAGACTGGCGGCGACACCGAGTTTCAAACTGCGTTTGCGTGTAACGACTCACCGCTACATACTGCCGTATAGAGACTGACTGCGACACCGTGTTCCAAACAACTACGTTTGCGTGTAACGACTCACCGCTATATACTCCCATATAGAGACTGACTGCGACACCGTGTTCCAAACAACTACGTTTGCGTGTAACGACTCACCGCTATATACTCCCATATAGAGACTGACTGCGACACCGTGTTCCAAACAACTACGTTTGCGTGTAACGACTCACCGCTATATACTCCCGTATAGAGACTGACTCCGACAACGTGTTCCAAACAACTACGTTTGCGTGTAACGACTCACCGCTATATACTGCCGTATAGAGACTGACTCCGACACCGTGTTCCAAACAACTACGTTTGCGTGTAACGACTCACCGCTATATACTCCCATATAGAGACTGACTGCGACACCGTGTTCCAAACAACTACGTTTGCGTGTAACGACTCACCGCTATATACTCCCAAGTAGAGACTGACTGCGACACCGTGTTCCAAACAACTACGTTTGCGTGTAACGACTCACCGCTATATACTCCCATATAGAGACTGACTCCGACACCGTGTTCCAAACAACTACGTTTGCGTGTAACGACTCACCGCTATATACTCCCGTATAGAGACTGACTCCGACACCGTGTTCCAAACAACTACGTTTGCGTGTAACGACTCACCGCTATATACTCCCATATAGAGACTGACTGCGACACCGTGTTCCAAACAACTACGTTTGCGTGTAACGACTCACCGCTATATACTCCCATATAGAGACTGACTGCGACACCGTGTTCCAAACAACTACGTTTGCGTGTAACGACTCACCGCTATATACTGCCGTATAGAGACTGACTGCGACACCGTGTTCCAAACAACTACGTTTGCGTGTAACGACTCACCGCTATATACTCCCATATAGAGACTGACTGCGACACCGTGTTCCAAACAACTACGTTTGCGTGTAACGACTCACCGCTATATACTCCCATATAGAGACTGACTGCGACACCGTGTTCCAAACAACTACGTTTGCGTGTAACGACTCACCGCTATATACTCCCGTATAGAGACTGACTCCGACACCGTGTTCCAAACAACTACGTTTGCGTGTAACGACTCACCGCTATATACTGCCGTATAGAGACTGACTCCGACACCGTGTTCCAAACAACTACGTTTGCGTGTAACGACTCACCGCTATATACTCCCGTATAGAGACTGACTGCGACACCGTGTTCCAAACAACTACGTTTGCGTGTAACGACTCACCGCTATATACTCCCATATAGAGACTGACTGCGACACCGTGTTCCAAACAACTACGTTTGCGTGTAACGACTCACCGCTATATACTGCCGTATAGAGACTGACTCCGACACCGTGTTCCAAACAACTACGTTTGCGTGTAACGACTCACCGCTATATACTCCCGTATAGAGACTGACTCCGACACCGTGTTCCAAACAACTACGTTTGCGTGTAACGACTCACCGCTATATACTGCCGTATAGAGACTGACTCCGACACCGTGTTCCAAACAACTACGTTTGCGTGTAACGACTCACCGCTATATACTCCCATATAGAGACTGACTGCGACACCGTGTTTCAAACGATTACGTCTGCGTGTAACGACTCACCGCTATATACTGACGTATTGAGACTGGCGGCGACACCGAGTTTCAAACTGCGTTTGCGTGTAACGACTCACCGCTACATACTGCCGTATAGAGACTGACTGCGACACCGTGTTCAAAACAACTACGTTTGCGTGTAACGACTCACCGCTATATACTCCCATATAGAGACTGACTGCGACACCGTGTTTCAAACGATTACGTCTGCGTGTAACGACTCACCGCTATATACTGACGTATTGAGACTGGCGGCGACACCGAGTTTCAAACTGCGTTTGCGTGTAACGACTCACCGCTACATACTGCCGTATAGAGACTGACTGCGACACCGTGTTCCAAACAACTACGTTTGCGTGTAACGACTCACCGCTATATACTGCCGTATAGAGACTGACTCCGACACCGTGTTTCAAACGATTACGTCTGCGTGTAACGACTCACCGCTATATACTGACGTATTGAGACTGGCGGCGACACCGAGTTTCAAACGATTACGTCTGCGTGTAACGACTCACCGCTACATACTGCCGTATAGAGACTGACTGCGACACCGTGTTCCAAACAACTACGTTTGCGTGTAACGACTCACCGCTATATACTGCCGTATAGAGACTGACTCCGACACCGTGTTTCAAACGATTACGTCTGCGTGTAACGACTCACCGCTACATACTGCCGTATAGAGACTGACTGCGACACCGTGTTCCAAACAACTACGTTTGCGTGTAACGACTCACCGCTACATACTGCCGTATAGAGACTGACTGCGACACCGTGTTCCAAACAACTACGTTTGCGTGTAACGACTCACCGCTACATACTGCCGTATAGAGACTGACTCCGACACCGTGTTCCAAACAACTACGTTTGCGTGTAACGACTCACCGCTACATACTGCCGTATAGAGACTGACTGCGACACCGTGTTCCAAACAACTACGTTTGCGTGTAACGACTCACCGCTACATACTGCCGTATAGAGACTGACTGCGACACCGTGTTCCAAACAACTACGTTTGCGTGTAACGACTCACCGCTACATACTGCCGTATAGAGACTGACTGCGACACCGTGTTCCAAACAACTACGTTTGCGTGTAACGACTCACAGCTATATACTGCCGTATAGAGACTGACTCCGACACCGTGTTTCAAACGATTACGTCTGCGTGTAACGACTCACCGCTATATACTGCCGTATAGAGACTGACTGCGACACCGTGTTCCAAACAACTACGTTTGCGTGTAACGACTCACCGCTATATACTGCCGTATAGAGACTGACTGCGACACCGTGTTCCAAACAACTACGTTTGCGTGTAACGACTCACCGCTATATACTGCCGTATAGAGACTGACTCCGACACCGTGTTTCAAACGATTACGTCTGCGTGTAACGACTCACCGCTACATACTGCCGTATAGAGACTGACTGCGACACCGTGTTCCAAACAACTACGTTTGCGTGTAACGACTCACCGCTACATACTGCCGTATAGAGACTGACTGCGACACCGTGTTCCAAACAACTACGTTTGCGTGTAACGACTCACCGCTACATACTGCCGTATAGAGACTGACTCCGACACCGTGTTCCAAACAACTACGTTTGCGTGTAACGACTCACCGCTACATACTGCCGTATAGAGACTGACTGCGACACCGTGTTCCAAACAACTACGTTTGCGTGTAACGACTCACCGCTACATACTGCCGTATAGAGACTGACTGCGACACCGTGTTCCAAACAACTACGTTTGCGTGTAACGACTCACCGCTACATACTGCCGTATAGAGACTGACTGCGACACCGTGTTCCAAACAACTACGTTTGCGTGTAACGACTCACAGCTATATACTGCCGTATAGAGACTGACTCCGACACCGTGTTTCAAACGATTACGTCTGCGTGTAACGACTCACCGCTATATACTGCCGTATAGAGACTGACTCCGACACCGTGTTTCAAACGATTACGTCTGCGTGTAACGACTCACCGCTATATACTGCCGTATAGAGACTGACTGCGACACCGTGTTTCAAACGATTACGTTTGCGTGTAACGACTCACCGCTACATACTGCCGTATAGAGACTGACTGCGACACCGTGTTCCAAACAACTACGTTTGCGTGTAACGACTCACCGCTACATACTGCCGTATAGAGACTGACTGCGACACCGTGTTCCAAACAACTACGTTTGCGTGTAACGACTCACCGCTACATACTGCCGTATAGAGACTGACTGCGACACCGTGTTCCAAACAACTACGTTTGCGTGTAACGACTCACCGCTACATACTGCCGTATAGAGACTGACTGCGACACCGTGTTCCAAACAACTACGTTTGCGTGTAACGACTCACCGCTACATACTGCCGTATAGAGACTGACTGCGACACCGTGTTCCAAACGACTACGTTTGCGTGTAACGACTCACCGCTACATACTGCCGTATAGAGACTGACTCCGACACCGTGTTTCAAACGACTACGTCTGCGTGTAACGACTCACCGCTATATACTGCCGTATAGAGACTGACTCCGACACCGTGTTTCAAACGATTACGTCTGCGTGTAACGACTCACCGCTATATACTGCCGTATAGAGACTGACTCCGACACCGTGTTTCAAACGATTACGTCTGCGTGTAACGACTCACCGCTACATACTGCCGTATAGAGACTGACTGCGACACCGAGTTTCAAACGATTACGTCTGCGTGTAACGACTCACCGCTATATACTGCCGTATAGAGACTGACTCCGACACCGTGTTTCAAACGATTACGTCTGCGTGTAACGACTCACCGCTATATACTGCCGTATAGAGACTGACTCCGACACCGTGTTTCAAACGATTACGTCTGCGTGTAACGACTCACCGCTATATACTGCCGTATAGAGACTGACTCCGACACCGTGTTTCAAACGATTACGTCTGCGTGTAACGACTCACCGCTATATACTGCCGTATAGAGACTGACTCCGACACCGTGTTTCAAACGATTACGTCTGCGTGTAACGACTCACCGCTATATACTGCCGTATAGAGACTGACTCCGACACCGTGTTTCAAACGATTACGTCTGCGTGTAACGACTCACCGCTATATACTGCCGTATAGAGACTGACTCCGACACCGTGTTCCAAACGATTACGTTTGCGTGTAACGACTCACCGCTACATACTGCCGTATAGAGACTGACTGCGACACCGTGTTCCAAACAACTACGTTTGCGTGTAACGACTCACCGCTACATACTGCCGTATAGAGACTGACTGCGACACCGTGTTCCAAACAACTACGTTTGCGTGTAACGACTCACCGCTATATACTCCCATATAGAGACTGGCGGCGACACCGAGTTTCAAACTGCGTTTGCGTGTAACGACTCACCGCTACATACTGCCGTATAGAGACTGACTGCGACACCGAGTTTCAACGAACTGCGTCTGCGTGTAACGACTCACCGCTATATACTGCCGTATAGAGACTGACTGCGACACCGAGTTTCAAACAACTGCGTCTGCGTGTAACGACTCACCGCTACATACTGCCGTATAGAGACTGACTGCGACACCGAGTTTCAAAGAACTGCGTCTGCGTGTAACGACTCACCGCTATATACTGCCGTATAGAGACTGACGGCGACACCGAGTTTCAAACAACTGCGTCTGCGTGTAACGACTCACCGCTACATACTGCCGTATAGAGACTGACTGCGACACCGAGTTTCAAACGATTACGTCTGCGTGTAACGACTCACCGCTATATACTGCCGTATAGAGACTGACTCCGACACCGTGTTTCAAACGATTACGTCTGCGTGTAACGACTCACCGCTATATACTGCCGTATAGAGACTGACTCCGACACCGTGTTTCAAACGATTACGTCTGCGTGTAACGACTCACCGCTATATACTGCCGTATAGAGACTGACTCCGACACCGTGTTTCAAACGATTACGTCTGCGTGTAACGACTCACCGCTATATACTGCCGTATAGAGACTGACTCCGACACCGTGTTTCAAACGATTACGTCTGCGTGTAACGACTCACCGCTATATACTGCCGTATAGAGACTGACTCCGACACCGTGTTTCAAACGATTACGTCTGCGTGTAACGACTCACCGCTATATACTGCCGTATAGAGACTGACTCCGACACCGTGTTCCAAACGATTACGTTTGCGTGTAACGACTCACCGCTACATACTGCCGTATAGAGACTGACTGCGACACCGAGTTTCAAAGAACTGCGTCTGCGTGTAACGACTCACCGCTACATACTGCCGTATAGAGACTGACTGCGACACCGTGTTCCAAACAACTCACCGAGTTTCAAACAACTGCGTCTGCGTGTAACGACTCACCGCTACGTACTGCCGTATAGAGACTGACTCCGACACCGAGTTTCAAAGAACTGCGTCTGCGTGTAACGACTCACCGCTATATACTGCCGTATAGAGACTGACTGCGACACCGTGTTCCAAACAACTCACCGAGTTTCAAACAACTGCGTCTGCGTGTAACGACTCACCGCTACGTACTGCCGTATAGAGACTGACTGCGACACCGAGTTTCAAAGAACTGCGTCTGCGTGTAACGACTCACCGCTACGTACTGCCGTATAGAGACTGACTGCGACACCGAGTTTCAAAGAACTGCGTCTGCGTGTAACGACTCACCGCTATATACTGCCGTATAGAGACTGACGGCGACACCGAGTTTCAAACAACTGCGTCTGCGTGTAACGACTCACCGCTACATACTGCCGTATAGAGACTGACTGCGACACCGAGTTTCAAACGATTACGTCTGCGTGTAACGACTCACCGCTATATACTGCCGTATAGAGACTGACTCTGACACCGTGTTTCAAACGATTACGTCTGCGTGTAACGACTCACCGCTATATACTGCCGTATAGAGACTGACTCCGACACCGTGTTTCAAACGATTACGTCTGCGTGTAACGACTCACCGCTATATACTGCCGTATAGAGACTGACTCCGACACCGTGTTTCAAACGATTACGTCTGCGTGTAACGACTCACCGCTATATACTGCCGTATAGAGACTGACTCCGACACCGTGTTTCAAACGATTACGTCTGCGTGTAACGACTCACCGCTATATACTGCCGTATAGAGACTGACTCCGACACCGTGTTTCAAACGATTACGTCTGCGTGTAACGACTCACCGCTATATACTGCCGTATAGAGACTGACTCCGACACCGTGTTCCAAACGATTACGTTTGCGTGTAACGACTCACCGCTACATACTGCCGTATAGAGACTGACTGCGACACCGAGTTTCAAAGAACTGCGTCTGCGTGTAACGACTCACCGCTACATACTGCCGTATAGAGACTGACTGCGACACCGTGTTCCAAACAACTCACCGAGTTTCAAACAACTGCGTCTGCGTGTAACGACTCACCGCTACGTACTGCCGTATAGAGACTGACTCCGACACCGAGTTTCAAAGAACTGCGTCTGCGTGTAACGACTCACCGCTATATACTGCCGTATAGAGACTGACTGCGACACCGTGTTCCAAACAACTCACCGAGTTTCAAACAACTGCGTCTGCGTGTAACGACTCACCGCTACGTACTGCCGTATAGAGACTGACTGCGACACCGAGTTTCAAAGAACTGCGTCTGCGTGTAACGACTCACCGCTACGTACTGCCGTATAGAGACTGACTGCGACACCGAGTTTCAAAGAACTGCGTCTGCGTGTAACGACTCACCGCTACATACTGCCGTATAGAGACTGACTGCGACACCGTGTTCCAAACAACTCACCGAGTTTCAAACAACTGCGTCTGCGTGTAACGACTCACCGCTACATACTGCCGTATAGAGACTGACTGCGACACCGTGTTCCAAACAACTCACCGAGTTTCAAACAACTGCGTCTGCGTGTAACGACTCACCGCTACATACTGCCGTATAGAGACTGACTGCGACACCGTGTTCCAAACAACTGCGTCTGCGTGTAACGACTCACCGCTACATACTGCCGTATAGAGACTGACTGCGACACCGAGTTTCAAACAACTGCGTCTGCGTGTAACGACTCACCGCTACATACTGCCGTGTAGAGACTGACTGCGACACCGAGTTTCGAAGAACTGCGTCTGCGTGTAACGACTCACCGCTACGTACTGCCGTATAGAGACTGACTGCGACACCGAGTTTCAAACAACTGCGTCTGCGTGTAACGACTCACCGCTACATACTGCCGTATAGAGACTCACTGCGACACCGTGTTCCAAACAACTCACCGAGTTTCAAACAACTGCGTCTGCGTGTAACGACTCACCGCTACATACTGCCGTATAGAGACTGACTGCGACACCGAGTTTCAAAGAACTGCGTCTGCGTGTAACGACTCACCGCTACATACTGCCGTATAGAGACTGACTGCGACACCGTGTTCCAAACAACTCACCGAATTTCAAACAACTGCGTCTGCGTGTAACGACTCACCGCTACATACTGCCGTATAGAGACTGACTGCGACACCGTGTTCCAAACAACTCACCGAGTTTCAAACAACTGCGTCTGCGTGTAACGACTCACCGCTACATACTGCCGTATAGAGACTGACTGCGACACCGTGTTCCAAACAACTCACCGAGTTTCAAACAACTGCGTCTGCGTGTAACGACTCACCGCTACGTACTGCCGTATAGAGACTGACTCCGACACCGAGTTTCAAAGAACTGCGTCTGCGTGTAACGACTCACCGCTACATACTGCCGTATAGAGACTGACTGCGACACCGAGTTTCAAAGAACTGCGTCTGCGTGTAACGACTCACCGCTACATACTGCCGTATAGAGACTGACGGCGACACCGAGTTTCAAACAACTGCGTCTGCGTGTAACGACTCACCGCTACATACTGCCGTATAGAGACTGACTGCGACACCGTGTTCCAAACAACTCACCGAGTTTCAAACAACTGCGTCTGCGTGTAACGACTCACCGCTACATACTGCCGTATAGAGACTGACTGCGACACCGTGTTCCAAACAACTGCGTCTGCGTGTAACGACTCACCGCTACATACTGCCGTATAGAGACTGACTGCGACACCGAGTTTCAAACAACTGCGTCTGCGTGTAACGACTCACCGCTACATACTGCCGTGTAGAGACTGACTGCGACACCGAGTTTCAAAGAACTGCGTCTGCGTGTAACGACTCACCGCTACGTACTGCCGTATAGAGACTGACTGCGACACCGAGTTTCAAACAACTGCGTCTGCGTGTAACGACTCACCGCTACATACTGCCGTATAGAGACTGACTGCGACACCGTGTTCCAAACAACTCACCGAGTTTCAAACAACTGCGTCTGCGTGTAACGACTCACCGCTACATACTGCCGTATAGAGACTGACTGCGACACCGAGTTTCAAAGAACTGCGTCTGCGTGTAACGACTCACCGCTACATACTGCCGTATAGAGACTGCGACACCGTGTTCCAAACAACTCACCGAGTTTCAAACAACTGCGTCTGCGTGTAACGACTCACCGCTACATACTGCCGTATAGAGACTGACTGCGACACCGTGTTCCAAACAACTGCGTCTGCGTGTAACGACTCACCGCTACATACTGCCGTGTAGAGACTGACTGCGACACCGAGTTTCAAACAACTGCGTCTGCGTGTAACGACTCACCGCTACATACTGCCGTGTAGAGACTGACTGCGACACCGAGTTTCAAACAACTGCGTCTGCGTGTAACGACTCACCGCTACATACTGCCGTGTAGAGACTGACTGCGACACCGAGTTTCAAAGAACTGCGTCTGCGTGTAACGACTCACCGCTACGTACTGCCGTATAGAGACTGACTGCGACACCGAGTTTCAAACAACTGCGTCTGCGTGTAACGACTCACCGCTACATACTGCCGTATAGAGACTGACTGCGACACCGTGTTCCAAACAACTCACCGAGTTTCAAACAACTGCGTCTGCGTGTAACGACTCACCGCTACATACTGCCGTGTAGAGACTGACTGCGACACCGTGTTCCAAACAACTCACCGAGTTTCAAACAACTGCGTCTGCGTGTAACGACTCACCGCTACATACTGCCGTGTAGAGACTGACTGCGACACCGAGTTTCAAAGAACTGCGTCTGCGTGTAACGACTCACCGCTACATACTGCCGTATAGAGACTGACTGCGACACCGAGTTTCAAAGAACTGCGTCTGCGTGTAACGACTCACCGCTACATACTGCCGTATAGACACTGACTGCGACACCGTGTTCCAAACAACTCACCGAGTTTCAAACAACTGCGTCTGCGTGTAACGACTCACCGCTACGTACTGCCGTATAGAGACTGACTGCGACACCGAGTTTCAAAGAACTGCGTCTGCGTGTAACGACTCACCGCTACATACTGCCGTATAGAGACTGACTGCGACACCGAGTTTCAAAGAACTGCGTCTGCGTGTAACGACTCACTGCTATATACTGCCGTATAGAGACTGACGGCGACACCGAGTTTCAAACAACTGCGTCTGCGTGTAACGACTCACCGCTACATACTGCCGTGTAGAGACTGACTGCGACACCGAGTTTCAAAGAACTGCGTCTGCGTGTAACGACTCACCGCTACATACTGCCGTATAGAGACTGACTGCGACACCGAGTTTCAAACAACTGCGTCTGCTTGTAACGACTCACCGCTACATACTGCCGTATAGAGACTGACTGCGACACCGTGTTCCAAACAACTCACCGAGTTTCAAACAACTGCGTCTGCGTGTAACGACTCACCGCTACATACTGCCGTATAGAGACTGACTGCGACACCGTGTTCCAAACAACTCACCGAGTTTCAAACAACTGCGTCTGCGTGTAACGACTCACCGCTACATACTGCCGTGTAGAGACTGACTGCGACACCGAGTTTCAAAGAACTGCGTCTGCGTGTAACGACTCACCGCTACATACTGCCGTATAGAGACTGACTGCGACACCGAGTTTCAAACAACTGCGTCTGCGTGTAACGACTCACCGCTACATACTGCCGTATAGAGACTGACTGCGACACCGTGTTCCAAACAACTCACCGAGTTTCAAACAACTGCGTCTGCGTGTAACGACTCACCGCTACGTACTGCCGTATAGAGACTGACTGCGACACCGAGTTTCAAAGAACTGCGTCTGCGTGTAACGACTCACCGCTACATACTGCCGTATAGAGACGGACTGCGACACCGAGTTTCAAAGAACTGCGTCTGCGTGTAACGACTCACCGCTACATACTGCCGTATAGAGACTGACTGCGACACCGTGTTCCAAACAACTCACCGAGTTTCAAACAACTGCATCTGCGTGTAACGACTCACCGCTACGTACTGCCGTATAGAGACTGACTGCGACACCGAGTTTCAAACAACTGCGTCTGCGTGTAACGACTCACCGCTACATACTGCCGTATAGAGACTGACTGCGACGCCGTGTTCCAAACAACTCACCGAGTTTCAAACAACTGCGTCTGCGTGTAACGACTCACCGCTACGTACTGCCGTATAGAGACTGACTGCGACACCGAGTTTCAAAGAACTGCGTCTGCGTGTAACGACTCACCGCTACATACTGCCGTATAGAGACTGACTGCGACACCGTGTTCCAAACAACTCACCGAGTTTCAAACAACTGCGTCTGCGTGTAACGACTCACCGCTATCTACTGCCGTATAGAGACTGACGGCGACACCGAGTTTCAAACAACTGCGTCTGCGTGTAACGACTCACCGCTACATACTGCCGTATAGAGACTGACTGCGACACCGTGTTCCAAACAACTCACCGAGTTTCAAACAACTGCGTCTGCGTGTAACGACTCACCGCTACGTACTGCCGTATAGAGACTGACTGCGACACCGAGTTTCAAACAACTGCGTCTGCGTGTAACGACTCACCGCTACATACTGCCGTATAGAGACTGACTGCGACACCGTGTTCCAAACAACTCACCGAGTTTCAAACAACTGCGTCTGCGTGTAACGACTCACCGCTACGTACTGCCGTATAGAGACTGACTGCGACACCGAGTTTCAAACAACTGCGTCTGCGTGTAACGACTCACCGCTACATACTGCCGTATAGAGACTGACTGCGACACCGTGTTCCAAACAACTCACCGAGTTTCAAACAACTGCGTCTGCGTGTAACGACTCACCGCTACATACTGCCGTATAGAGACTGACTGCGGCACCGTGTTCCAAACAACTCACCGAGTTTCAAACAACTGCGTCTGCGTGTAACGACTCACCGCTACGTACTGCCGTATAGAGACTGACTGCGACACCGAGTTTCAAAGAACTGCGTCTGCGTGTAACGACTCACCGCTACATACTGCCGTATAGAGACTGACTGCGACACAGAGTTTCAAAGAACTGCGTCTGCGTGTAACGACTCACCGCTATATACTGCCGTATAGAGACTGACGGCGACACCGAGTTTCAAACAACTGCGTCTGCGTGTAACGACTCACCGCTACATACTGCCGTATAGAGACTGACTGCGACACCGAGTTTCAAAGAACTGCGTCTGCGTGTAACGACTCACCGCTACATACTGCCGTGTAGAGACTGACTGCGACACCGAGTTTCAAAGAACTGCGTCTGCGTGTAACGACTCACCGCTATATACTGCCGTATAGAGACTGACTGCGACACCGAGTTTCAAAGAACTGCGTCTGCGTGTAACGACTCACCGCTACATACTGCCGTATAGAGACTGACTGCGACACCGAGTTTCAAAGAACTGCGTCTGCGTGTAACGACTCACCGCTAGATACTGCCGTATAGAGACTGACGGCGACACCGAGTTTCAAACAACTGCGTCTGCGTGTAACGACTCACCGCTACATACTGCCGTATAGAGACTGACTGCGACACCGAGTTTCAAAGAACTGCGTCTGCGTGTAACGACTCACCGCTATATACTGCCGTATAGAGACTGACGGCGACACCGAGTTTCAAACAACTGCGTCTGCGTGTAACGACTCACCGCTACATACTGCCGTATAGAGACTGACTGCGACACCGAGTTTCAAAGAACTGCGTCTGCGTGTAACGACTCACCGCTACATACTGCCGTGTAGAGACTGACTGCGACACCGAGTTTCAAAGAACTGCGTCTGCGTGTAACGACTCACCGCTATATACTGCCGTATAGAGACTGACTGCGACACCGAGTTTCAAAGAACTGCGTCTGCGTGTAACGACTCACCGCTATATACTGCCGTATAGAGACTGACGGCGACACCGAGTTTCAAAGAACTGCGTCTGCGTGTAACGACTCACCGCTACATACTGCCGTATAGAGACTGACTGCGACACCGAGTTTCAAAGAACTGCGTCTGCGTGTAACGACTCACCGCTATATACTGCCGTATAGAGACTGACGGCGACACCGAGTTTCAAACAACTGCGTCTGCGTGTAACGACTCACCGCTACATACTGCCGTGTAGAGACTGACTGCGACACCGAGTTTCAAAGAACTGCGTCTGCGTGTAACGACTCACCGCTACATACTGCCGTGTAGAGACTGACTGCGACACCGAGTTTCAAAGAACTGCGTCTGCGTGTAACGACTCACCGCTATATACTGCCGTATAGAGACTGACTGCGACACCGAGTTTCAAAGAACTGCGTCTGCGTGTAACGACTCACCGCTACATACTGCCGTATAGAGACTGACTGCGACACCGTGTTCCAAACAACTCACCGAGTTTCAAACAACTGCGTCTGCGTGTAACGACTCACCGCTATCTACTGCCGTATAGAGACTGACGGCGACACCGAGTTTCAAACAACTGCGTCTGCGTGTAACGACTCACCGCTACATACTGCCGTATAGAGACTGACTGCGACACCGTGTTCCAAACAACTCACCGAGTTTCAAACAACTGCGTCTGCGTGTAACGACTCACCGCTACGTACTGCCGTATAGAGACTGACTGCGACACCGAGTTTCAAACAACTGCGTCTGCGTGTAACGACTCACCGCTACATACTGCCGTATAGAGACTGACTGCGACACCGTGTTCCAAACAACTCACCGAGTTTCAAACAACTGCGTCTGCGTGTAACGACTCACCGCTACGTACTGCCGTATAGAGACTGACTGCGACACCGAGTTTCAAACAACTGCGTCTGCGTGTAACGACTCACCGCTACATACTGCCGTATAGAGACTGACTGCTACACCGTGTTCCAAACAACTCACCGAGTTTCAAACAACTGCGTCTGCGTGTAACGACTCACCGCTACATACTGCCGTATAGAGACTGACTGCGACACCGTGTTCCAAACAACTCACCGAGTTTCAAACAACTGCGTCTGCGTGTAACGACTCACCGCTACGTACTGCCGTATAGAGACTGACTGCGACACCGAGTTTCAAAGAACTGCGTCTGCGTGTAACGACTCACCGCTACATACTGCCGTATAGAGACTGACTGCGACACCGAGTTTCAAAGAACTGCGTCTGCGTGTAACGACTCACCGCTATATACTGCCGTATAGAGACTGACGGCGACACCGAGTTTCAAACAACTGCGTCTGCGTGTAACGACTCACCGCTACATACTGCCGTATAGAGACTGACTGCGACACCGAGTTTCAAAGAACTGCGTCTGCGTGTAACGACTCACCGCTACATACTGCCGTGTAGAGACTGACTGCGACACCGAGTTTCAAAGAACTGCGTCTGCGTGTAACGACTCACCGCTATATACTGCCGTATAGAGACTGACTGCGACACCGAGTTTCAAAGAACTGCGTCTGCGTGTAACGACTCACCGCTACATACTGCCGTATAGAGACTGACTGCGACACCGAGTTTCAAAGAACTGCGTCTGCGTGTAACGACTCACCGCTATATACTGCCGTATAGAGACTGACGGCGACACCGAGTTTCAAACAACTGCGTCTGCGTGTAACGACTCACCGCTACATACTGCCGTATAGAGACTGACTGCGACACCGAGTTTCAAAGAACTGCGTCTGCGTGTAACGACTCACCGCTATATACTGCCGTATAGAGACTGACGGCGACACCGAGTTTCAAACAACTGCGTCTGCGTGTAACGACTCACCGCTACATACTGCCGTATAGAGACTGACTGCGACACCGAGTTTCAAAGAACTGCGTCTGCGTGTAACGACTCACCGCTACATACTGCCGTGTAGAGACTGACTGCGACACCGAGTTTCAAAGAACTGCGTCTGCGTGTAACGACTCACCGCTATATACTGCCGTATAGAGACTGACTGCGACACCGAGTTTCAAAGAACTGCGTCTGCGTGTAACGACTCACCGCTATATACTGCCGTATAGAGACTGACGGCGACACCGAGTTTCAAAGAACTGCGTCTGCGTGTAACGACTCACCGCTACATACTGCCGTATAGAGACTGACTGCGACACCGAGTTTCAAAGAACTGCGTCTGCGTGTAACGACTCACCGCTATATACTGCCGTATAGAGACTGACGGCGACACCGAGTTTCAAACAACTGCGTCTGCGTGTAACGACTCACCGCTACATACTGCCGTGTAGAGACTGACTGCGACACCGAGTTTCAAAGAACTGCGTCTGCGTGTAACGACTCACCGCTATATACTGCCGTATAGAGACTGACTGCGACACCGAGTTTCAAAGAACTGCGTCTGCGTGTAACGACTCACCGCTACATACTGCCGTATAGAGACTGACTGCGACACCGAGTTTCAAAGAACTGCGTCTGCGTGTAACGACTCACCGCTAGATACTGCCGTATAGAGACTGACGGCGACACCGAGTTTCAAACAACTGCGTCTGCGTGTAACGACTCACCGCTACATACTGCCGTATAGAGACTGACTGCGACACCGAGTTTCAAAGAACTGCGTCTGCGTGTAACGACTCACCGCTACATACTGCCGTGTAGAGACTGACTGCGACACCGAGTTTCAAAGAACTGCGTCTGCGTGTAACGACTCACCGCTACATACTGCCGTATAGAGACTGACTGCGACACCGAGTTTCAGAGAACTGCGTCTGCGTGTAACGACTCACCGCTATATACTGCCGTATAGAGACTGACGGCGACACCGAGTTTCAAACAACTGCGTCTGCGTGTAACGACTCACCGCTACATACTGCCGTGTAGAGACTGACTGCGACACCGAGTTTCAACTTCAAGTTTCGGTTTTACCCAGTAAATAACAGATGTCATAGGTACATCTGCAGGATATCGCGTTTTGGATATTTGACTGGAGGAAGCAGCCTAGAGATTCCTGGGATATCTATGTAAGGTGGATGTGGTGGTGGATTTGATGTATATAGACTGACTGCAATACCGAGTTTCAAATATTTACGTTTCCGCTGAACGACTCACCACTATATACTGCTGTGTATAGACTGACTGCAATAACGAATTTCAAATATATAAGTTTGCGTGTAACGACTCACTGCTATATACTGCCGTGTATAGTCTGGCTGCAATACCGAGTTATATAACTATATATAATATACTATAACTATAACAATAACTATATATTTCACACAAAGATTTACGCTGCCATTCAACTATGGTTATGCTGCTATATAAGCTAACTCTTATCTGTGCTGTCATTCTCATCGTCTTTGGTGAAACAGTAGTCGCGTATTTCACCGGTATGCGTTTTTATACGCTTTCTTGTATTGAGAGCAAGTACTGAAAAGCAGTAGCTGCCTGAGACTGGGCTGCATTTTGTAAACTAGTGCATACGGTGTAAGTTCCAGCGCTCCTTCAACGGGAGTGTAGCCTTTACACTACACTCGGCCATTGGATTGGAAAAAGTGCAGCAGTGTGTCGCTCGAGTTGGGGAAATTGTTGCAGTCATCTCTGACGTCATTGTAACATTTTGTGCAACGTGGAGCGCAAACGTCGTGAATACACTAGCGGACGTTTTTGGGAGACGTTTTATCATCGATATGGAGCGCGCTGACAATCAATTATGTTAGGATAGTCTGGTCTTACTCCACTAGTTAATTTATAGACAATGATCGCTCAAAAAATTACCATGCAGTGTTAGCATCTGTGAGAAACCACCTGATGCTTACACTTTTTTTTTTCAATTGGGTTCGTACCTCCCATAAGAGCAGCACCTCTCGTCACTCTTCTTGACACTCCTTTACACTGCCGTGTTGCCCTTTTTCGCGAATAGAAAACAACTTATGCTCGGCTAGAATACTAAGATAGAAAACGCGCTATAAATACTCTTATACACAACATTGCTTCTAGTGAAGTAGCTCGACGTCTGGTGTTGAACAACCCGATGCGGAGCAGACGACACTGTTCGCCGCTTACATATATGAGCTATATATTTTCATAGAGTTGTATGACTATCACTTATCAACTTTGTATATAGTTTTGTATTTAAACCTTGGGGGATCCATTGTGGGATTGGCTGAACACAAACCCGTGGCACTTGCAAGCCGTACGCTTACGCCTCCCGAGCGCAATTAGAGCGCGACGGAGAACTAGTGCCTTGCAGTCATGGTCACACTACATGAGTTCGACATGGATTTGGATGGTGCAAAATTGACTATTCAAACTGACCATCAGGCACTGTCGTGGTTAAAATGGTTGAAAACAGCTCGCACGTTGCAGCGATACAACTTGTCAGTGGAATACGCCTCATTCGTAAGTGCTGCCTTCTCGTGGCGGCGGCTGGTGGCGGCGTCGTGTTTGAATATTCTGCGATCGTGCTATGTGCGATTTCCTGGAATGGGACCAGCTGGAGAGTCGGGAAACTTGCGATTCAAGCTTTCTAGGATGGCAAGCGAGCAGGAATAATCCACAGCGGAGTACACGAAGCTGACGTTATTCTAACGTTTATTTTGGACGAGTACGCTGCCGTCATCTACAACGAGCAAACAGCATTGTATAAGCACGCTCGGCGTAGCTGCGATTCAGTGAGTGAGTCCCACGTCGAACTGCGCGCTTTTAGGACTCTGTCGCTTTTGTACGTTAAATACTCAAATACATGCCCGAAGTTTACAGCAGAGTGTTCTGACGCGTGACGTGTGACGCAAAGCGACGCTACCGAGGCGTTCTTTTTCCCTTTCCCCTCTGTTCTCTCCCCCGCTTTGGCGATTCTGGATTTTCGTACGCATCCAGTGAAATAAGTTGTCTCTTTCTGTTGCACAAGCTGCGTTATTTTTCGGGATTGGTATTTTCAAAATCACATGCAGTTTTCTGTATCTGCGCCAAACACAAACTTCACATGAACATGAGTAAAATCTTGCAGCCAAAGAGAGGACGAAGTCACAATGGTAGAAACACACAACAGCGGAACTGCAGACTCTCAACTAAAGGATTTATTGACAATACGTCATTTAAAAGGTGCAAGAAAGTAGGACACAGATAGTGATAAAGGTGACGATAAACATGTTCCAACAAAAATTAGTCTCCTGCAAGATAGTCAATCTCGATTGGTAAGAGGGACAAAGAAGTTTGACTAACACACTTATCTCCCAGTGAGGAGATTAGGGAGGCCTCCACAATCTCTCGAACATTCTTTTCTTTGAAGCGAGCACAAATGGTTGTAGCAGAGAGATTGTGGAGGCCTCCCTAATCTCCTCACTGGGAGATAAGTGTGTTAGTCAAACTTCTTTGTCCCTCTTACCGGTCGAGATTGACTATCTTGCAGGAGACTAATTTTTGTTGGAACATGTTTATCCTCACCTTTATCACTATCTGTGTCCTACTTTCTTGCGCCTTTTAAATGACGTATTGTCAATAAATCCTTTAGTTGAGAGTCTGCAGTTCCGCTGTTGTGTGTTTCTACCATTGTGTCTTCGTCCTCTCTTTGGCTGCAAGATTTTACTCATGGCTATGTACCAACTACCCCAAATTTCTACCTTGGTTCACATGAACATTGTGTCTGAAGTTCGAGTAATATGCCGAAGCAACTTCGCATTCACTGTTAGCTGATATGTCTCACGTGGAAGATTTCACAGTAGATCACTAAATTCACTGCACAGGCACACACATTCACAAATCCAGCATGACGAAAAATATCTCCATATCTGCTGTGTCTGCGTCTGTATCTGCTCTGTCTGTGCTGCTTGTGTAGTGTCACATGTCAGGGCTGACCCGTCACAAAGGAACCTGTGCAGCTGCTAAGCTGAAAGATGGTGTTGGTGTTCCAACCACTCTGAGTGGCTTATCCATTCTATTGCATTCATGCAGATGCTTTTCTGAAGCAGATTTGAGTTGTGCAATACCTAGTTGATATATGAGCAAGAAAGACCAGAACAGGGATCAGAAAACTTGAAAATTAAAAATTCTACTGGCCGAAATGTTGCGTATATGCCACAGGTGTGGCGCTATGCTATGCTACGCTAAGCGGCAGAATGGAATAGGAACTGACTTACCTGCCATCGAGTGGAAAAACACAGTATTGATCCTTCTTGAATCGTTGTCGCACCAAGCAAGCGAAGCATACCTGCCTTCCACTTATCTATCACTGAATTTACTTGCAGAAGTATCCAAGAGGATTAGAGTTTTGCAGAGTCGGTATCGACGGGCACTAAAAACCATCCAAAGTGGTACCGGCAAAGATGCTTTGTGTGCGTCCCTGCTGCACCATATTTCGAAACTCTACGGCGAGCTGCTCCGGCACCCCAGACACGGCGGTGCCGGCTTACGCGCGACACGAAAAGGTTATAACAGGGGCGCGAAGCTGTAGTAGAAATCTATTGTACCTGAAAACTCACGTGACCTCCGGAGCTGGACCAATGACTGAAGACTAGCCACCCTATTTTTTTTATTTTTGATTATGTCGGGAATGACGTAAATGACGTGTCATCCGTTTCTCTCTCGCTCCTCTCTGTTCTGCATGAAGATCCGCATGAAGATCCATCCTCTCTGCTCTGCTTCCCGTCTTCTTTTGTTGTTGTTTTTTCTTTTCTTTTTTCATTCACTGTTTTTTTGGTTCGCGTTTGTCGGGATGCATTGGGAGTTACAGGAATACGACGGAGCCTTGGTTGCTTTTGTCACGTGAAGTATTTTATTGTGCGACATACGGTTATGCAAGCAAGACGTACACAGCATGACTCCGGTAACGAAAACAACATGACATTAATATTGCTCCGGAATCTGCTTGAAGAAGCCTGATAATGTCGGACTGCCTCTGGCAAGGTCTGCTACTGGGGACTGGAGCTGGCTGCAAGACGAAAATTAGTATCAGATATACAGCTATGCATGTGAAAGTTGCAATGTAAACAGAAAGAATTAAGGAGCCATTGAACGCGAAAAATAAGAACGGTGGTAGGGTTGGGAGAAGCTCGCAGCCATGGGGTGTGATGAGCGACCTTAGTAGAAAAAATACCTTTTATTGCGCTACTTCACAATGATATATTCAGGCCGAATAGCCTGACAAACTTGGCTTTGGCGCTACGTACAGAACGGATACTAAGTCAACGCGTCGGACCAGGTGGGTCAAGCTGCCGCGTCAAACAGCGGAGGCTGCCATCTTGTGGAACGCAGTTGCCAGACCCGGAAACCCGAAGTCCGCCCGTTACGGCGGCACAAAACGCCACTGTTGTCTTTTTGTCAGAATTTATTGAAAAATGATACAGTAAACAGGTACAAAATTAGTAATAACTAACTCCGGTTTTCATGGTAGAAGAAAGTCCTTGAGGGTCTTGTACGCTTTATTTCGTATGACAGTGATGAAGGCTGACTTCGTCTTGTACGTTGGCTACCTTGCAAGACTACCCAATATTGTCATGTACGAAGCGAAATCTTCGTCCTCTTTGTAAATGAAAGAGCCCAACTTCCACATCTTAGCCATAACAGCCGCCTCCAGCGTCTGTTGATTGTCCAGTGTTTGAGAAACATAGAAGAAAACTTCAAACGACACTGGAAAAACTTGACAACCGTCCATTCAGCTTCTACAAGATTCTTGGACCTTGGTCCGGTCCTCAACAACAAGACAAGGCCATGAAAGCATTATGTGCATTCTTGAAGCATAGCGGCATATTGAGCCGCTACTAAAGAACAAGTGTAAACAAAACACAATAGTACATGTGATGCTCACTACAGATGTCACGTATGATAGTCACTGCCATATTGGCGAAACTCACAAGAAATGGAGCTGCAGGCGCCCTTTTGGACAACCACCAAGTTCCAACTCCCGCTCAGTTAGTGAAGAAGAAGCGTCCGTTGGTTCCGAGATCCGCCTCCCCAACTGTCGTAGCGTCGTTTCACCATCTTCGTCGCCATTTGTAGTAACTGGGTAAGGAGACACAACTGTAAGCCAGGTGGAAACTTGTTTAATTCTACAAGGCAGCGACACCCATGCCGATATGCAGATCTGCCACGTAGCGTTGCGACGCCATGCTGAAAGGCCACCTATTGGATACTACACCTATGAAAAGTTATGTCCAAGACTTGGGATTACTCCAGATGTCCCAAAATCCCTTAGGACCCCAGGGCTTCAAGGTAGCGTAAGGTAACTTATGAAAAGTTGCCCAGAACTCAGGGTTACTCCAAGCGTTTCATAATGCCTTAGGGCCCAGAGCTTCAAGGTAACGTAAGCAGGCATTTTTGATAGGGCCGGGAAATTAAGTAGCAAATCCATAGCTAACAGCATTGCTTCTGGAAAGAATTTTCCCAAATGCACTGCGCATGTACTCTGGAATACCAACTCGTGCACATCATGCAAACCATGGTCATAGAACAACAACCTTATCTTAATGATGATGATTGGGGAGGGGAGTTGTATCGCCAGGGGTGATACGCTGTCCCATTGCTGGAGGTATGTGGTCAAATGGATTAAAGCGTCGCTTCACAGTGAGGACCGAACTCCTAGGGTGTCCATAAAGTGTGTAAATGCTTTTAGAGCAGAGAGTTGGTGGGACATGGACCAAGCCATTTTGGCACAGTTTAGCGGACGAGAACCCAGCTGATTTTGGAACACTGCAAGTGTGGCTCTGAAAGGTTGGTAGTGCACGCAATGGGGGCAGCATGTGCTCTAGATCTTCCAGGTCACCGCAGTGACGGCATCTAGGAGCGTCAACTTGTCGCAAGCGGTAACGCCATTGAGCTGTAAAATTCACATTGAGTGGCATGCGCTGAATTAATGCAGCGCCTTGACGAGAGGTGTTTCGTGGCATTCGGAAAGTCAGCGCTGGATCACCTCTTGCAACCGTAGTTCGGGGGAGTATGTATAATGGCGGGAAGCCAGGGGTGCGACTAGACGTCGAAGAATGGGACGCCGGTCTCCTCTCAGCAGTGTAATACTAGTTGGTCACCCAGATGAGAGACCTGCTTCTTCAGAGCTGTCAGCCTGTTCATTCCCCACGACACCGCAGTGTTCTGAAACTCAGTGAAGAACAAGCTTGAGTCTTGCTTCGTACATATGCCGGTACACCATTAACACAACCGTCACTAAGGGTGCTGACCAGCCTCGAATGCCCATATCCTCAATATCTTGGAGTGCAGAGTTTGAGTCGGCGAGCACTGTCCATTCTCGCGGATTAAAATCAACAATATGCTGCGGAAAGAATAGCATGGTGTAGAGTTCTGCAGCTGTTGACGAGGTCGGATGCCAAAAGCGTCGTCCTAGCACTACGAGTACGGGTGGCATTCCGGCACTACATATGGTACGGCGGTGGTGACAGGCTAATAACTGAATACATAGAGCACAGTTCCTTTGTAGTAAGCGAGCAAGAGGTCCAGCGGCAGTGGTCCGGTTCATAGGTCCGGCCTTACGTACCCATAAAACACATGGTTCAAAACGCATAGGTCACGTATTTCCGCAAAAGGGGGACATGGCGGTATGGGGCAAGTACAGTCGACCCCCGTTTATCCGGACTTCATTTATCCGGATCCCGCGGTAACCGGACAAAAGGCACGGGAACGGATTTTCCTCCATGTATTTTGTTCTCGTTTATCCGGACTTCAGCTTCCGGACTCGGACAAGAATTCCAGGGAACGAAAGTCGAAAATTCTTTTAATCCAGCTTCAGTTATCCAGACTACTGTGAGTAAGAGGAGACGCTGACCCCGCTTCGTCACCCTTTTCGCTGTTTTCGGGTTATTCCCGTCACACGTCAGGGACCTACATTCCTCCGTAGGGGATACAACCGTGCACGATGACCTCCTTTTCTATATGTGTGCGTTGGGTTACGTTGACCAGTCGAGTCATTTGGAAATATGTCGAGCAACTGTCCGGTTCTAGAGGGGAAAACTCCAACCCGAGGGCCTGCTGCTTACGGCCCGTTGGCCGATGAAGACATTCCCCTAGCTGAGCTGCGATCCCTGATGCAGAGGCTCACTGCGACTGCCGTAGATGATGCTGCGGTTTCTGACTACGTTGACGTTGATAAGGATGATGACGCGTGTCCAGCTATGACTGTTGACGGTGTGATTGCTGCTGTTGCCTCCGATCATGTGCAGCAAGACGGTGCCGATGACGCCAGTGAGAAACAAGGCTCGGACATTGACACTTTGCGACCGCACTGACATTCTTAGAGCAGCGCAAGAGGGTGGCTCAACTCTATGCAATTAGCAAAAGTTTGCAACAATCGAGTGCCTACACTACTATGTAACAGCTGTCATTGACGAGGTTTCTGTGTTTTAATTAAACCTTGCTCTGTAGAACGTTTCTATTCGGTCGTTTCATTTATCCGGATCCCCGGTATCCGGACGATTTCGCCGGGAACGGCACCGTCCGGATAAACGGGGGTCGACTGTACTATACTGGGGATCAGTCGACAGGTCCTGACGACTGACGGAGGTCCATCAATAATGTGAATAAAGGTGTGCTGTCTTGAATTGTGTGTCCTGTCGACGGGCACAGAGCTGGTAATGACGTCTCCTTTCTAGAAGCCACAGTATTGAGTCTACATACGGTTTTATCTGTGTTGAGGCGTTTTGTATACTTCTGTTTCGCAATGCGCTACTCTGCAGTCTTTAAAGCCTCCTTCGAGCACAGCCATACAATATGTTATGCGCGATGTGGCAAGGCATTATGCATTGGCCCGTCATCCTGTCTTCAACTGAAGAAATACTCGATCTGCATCCGTTTGAACTCGATGGACACGCACTTCATGTATCAGGCCATCGTTGTCCTTCATGGTGAACAATCAATGCGGAACGAATATCAAACCAACTTTTACCGATGTTTTTCCCTGCACCCTCGTCACGTCTACCATCTGTGTCATAATTACGGATTACAACCAAGACCACGCGCATACCGTGGCTGTCTCACACATGTACAAGGAAGAAGTAGACGACGGAGTCTGAAGAAGCATTGGGACCAAAGAGTCTTGTTCTATCGTACTACATCGCTAGTTCTACAGAAGTATGCAAGTGGAAGAGGAATTCGTTTGGCCCTTCATCAGGCGCAAGCACACCGACAACGCCCTCGTCATATTTGGGATTTTCTCTCCCCTTCTGTTGCTCCCAATCGTTCTCATCGGGACAAATGTGAGTGTACCATATAGGAAAGGCGTGGAAATGAAAGTTACGCAGCCAATGCGGATGTAGTTTCGTATCGGGACCACTGGCTTTTTTTAAAGAAAACAGAATAAAAACAAAAATCAGACTCTTTTACGTGGAAGAGGAAGTAATTAGTAACGAAATTGGGTGTAGTTCTGTAGAAGGGCTTATGGCTTTTTCTAATTAGCCGGAGTGTTCAGAAGAGAAATAATGCACTGAAGTGAGAGAAGATCATATAGCCAATATAAAAAAATAAGAATTACAAGAATTTATGGCCTAGAAGTTATTTTATATGCATCTGAACAACCCCATCTGATGCACTTGTAGCGCTGGAGAAACACGGGGATGCTAAGCCTAACGGATTCGAAACTTGTCATCTTGCGAAAGGTAGGGGTCTGAATAACCTCACCTTAGTGAGGTTAGGCTAAGTTAGGTTCTACAGATTGGGGGGGTCTGGGGGCGCCCCCCCCCAAGCACGCACTAGGCGGTGCGGGCGTCGAGACTGTGCCTCGGGTTAGGTCAGAAAGTCCTCATCCAAGATGGCGGATTGCCTCGAAGAAACGAGCGATAAAATTTAATTTTTGTATGTTTGGTACGTTATACGACGTTGATTTTTGTTTCATTTCATCCGTAATTTTCTCATCTTTCTAGTAAAATCATCCGTTATTAGATGTCTACTTCCGTTTGTTTAAAAAAGCCATAAACCCGGTTACGGAACTACATCAACGAAATTAAACAGGAATGACCCTCGTATATTGCGTAAAACGTATAACAATTAAATTTTATCGCCGGTTTCTTGATGGCAATCCGCCATCTTGGCTGATGACCTTACTGACCTAACCCGAGGCACAGTCTCGTCGCCTGCACCGTCTAGTGCGTGCCGGGGGGGGGGGGGGCGCCGCCCATTCCAGACATTTCCTATTCCGACAGACATTCCGCCCATTCCTAACCTCACTAAAGTGAGCTGATTTAGCCCATTTCAACGACCCTACCTTTGGCGAGAGTGCAAGTTTCGAATCCGTTAGGCTTAGCATTCCCGTGTTTCTCCTGCGCTAAAAGTGAATCAGATGGGGTTGTTTAAATGCATATAAAAAAAAAAACTTCTAGTCCACAGAATTTTATAATTCTTACACTTTTAGATTCAGTATATGATCTTCTTCTACTTCTATGCAATATTTACCTTCCTAACCCCTTTCACTAATTTTTAAAAACGAGTGGTCCCGGTACGGAACTACACCCGCGAATGCATTGTGTGTCCTTTTCTGTCTTTTTTTTTTGCGCTAAAATCTGTTTGGATATTACATAGTATGCAGTGGTTCCCAATAAAAATATAGACTACCTCGTCGCGACAAAAGGTTGTCATCAAACCCCGCGTTCCCCTCCACCCGGTTTCCCTCGTGTCGATGTCGGCCGTCTTCACATCTCTCAAGACATGAACGTTAACAAGAACGACACAGTGACATTTTATTAGAGCTACGTTCAGAGCGACTTCTCTGGGCCAAAAAAGTATTGCACAACGGCATGCTGCACAGCACAGCTGCACGCTTTCATCACCTACACCGTACACGAAACGATTTGCGTAGGCTTTTGGCTTCCGCTCGAATTCGAGAAGACTCCACTGCGCGGTGCACAGGGGTGGCATCCAATGTATTCCGCCGTAGACCAAAGCGTGCTTTGCGAACGCAATGCATCCTGGACAGGTCCTGGTCGCACGTCACAGCAACCGTCAAGGCGCACGTGACCTTAAAGATGGCGGCGCCCGCGATCGGCGGCCAAACCGTTTGTAAACAATGCGGTTGTTGTTTCTGGACGACGTTTTGGATGTTTTTCGATCACGGTAATTATTTTTATCTGATAATCTTGCAGTAAAACGCGCAGTTTTGCACACAAAGCCTCGTATTGTTGACTTCCAAAGATGTGCCATGTACTTAAACTAAGGAGAAATGGGCTACCATGTTGCGGAAGAAGCACCGCATAGTTTACGCTAGCAAAATACGGTAATCTCTTGGTGTTATGACGGCGAAAATATGTCGGTAAGCGGTAAAACGACATATAAACAAAGTCACATGACCTGAAAATGACGTTTTCTATGACGTGCGACCAGGACAAGATGGCAGTTTTGCCAAAAGCACCCGCTTGAGGGTAGTTACAACAATGGCGGGTTTGTGTCGGCCCTGTGGCGCGGTGCACCGCGAAGGCGGGGCGTCCGTGTATACCACGATAGACGCAGGTGCGGTGGCCTTTAGTGGGAGTGAGTGGACCACATGACATAGATTTTGGCCCTCGTGCGCAAATGAAAGCAGGCGTGAAAGCGAGGCTGTGTGAAGCATCGAAAGCGTCGCGTTCTCCGCATGCAAGCGTATTCATGAGAAACCTCCGGGTCTGCTACCACGGGCTTCCTGGTAACGCAAGATAGCCGGCATGGTGCCGCATTTTTTAAAAAAAATTGTGGGCCTCTTGTGTGCCTTTAAATTTGTGTGCCGTGCACTCTTAAAAATGAACTTCACCACATCACACGCTCCTAGCCAACCATCATCCCGAATGACAACGTTCTCGCCCCTGATTTGTTGAAAACGGGAGGCGGAGCCTATTTTGTGCTCATTATGCACGGCTCAGAATAGGCTCCGCCTCCCGTTTTCAACAAATCAGGGGCGAGAACATTGTCATTCGGGATGATGGTTGGCTAGGAGCGTGTGATGTGGTGAAGTTCATTTTTAAGAGTGGGTGCCTTGCCTTGTGCCTTTGTGCCTTGCCTTGCCTTCTGCGTTGTGTGCCTTTCAATTTGTGGGCCCCGTTTCGCGAGCCCCTGACGGTCGCGACCTACGGTTTGGGATCCATTGTACTATATCATCGTCACTTATGGATTTTTCTCGAAGTAACGGACATAAAGTCGGAAAATTGCGGATGTACGAGTGTCCTTCGGATTCTTTCTTGCGGATAAACAGACATGCGGAATATTCACAACGTGTTTTAAAATGAAGTACGAAAATAACGTTCCCGGAAGTCATGCGAATGTCTGCTAAAAAGTCGCTGTTTGATGTCATTTGGGCTTAGACGAATTCCACCCCCCCCCCCACCCCCCAATAATGATATTACTGTACTAACCTTACCTAAACTCAAATCAATCATGGCGTTCCGAAAGATGACCATAGGGCGCCCATGCGATGGTTTTATTGCCAGGGGATATCATAGAGAGGGGTGGTTACAGAAAATAATGATGTTTCCGGTACTTGAGGAATTTAAAATTTTCGGTCTCGTTGCCGTTTCCAGACAATTTCGATAACGGTTCCCGTTTCCTGAGCGGATTTTCGTTTCCGTTTCTGTCTCCAGGAAAGGCAACGAAAATATTTTATTCTCTCGTTTTATTTTCGTTTGTTACAGTGTCGATATTTGACGTTTCCGTAACGTTTCGTTTCTAGGACTGCGCTACAAACAGTAGACTATTACGGATTTTTCTCGAATGTCTTTCGAATTCTTTCTCGCGGAGAAACAGAAATGCGGAATCCAGGGCCAGCGAGAGAAATTGCGGTCCACGTGGTTGTGTCATACCGGGGCCCCCGCCTCATGCCTGGGTATTTAGTCTATGTATTTCTACTTTATATGATCAGACTGGTTTCGGGCCCGTCATAGAAGAGGCTGAAGATGCCCGGCCCCAGGGCACCATCCACCGGTGCCCCCTCTCACCGACCCTGGTCCTGTCCACTTGTGTTTTGCGTCTCTGTCCCTACCACCTGCTGAAGCTGAAGGAAATGATACTGCCCTGCTTTCTATATCACACTTTAAGTAGGAAATCACAGAGGCCGTAACAGTAGCCGTAGCGTGCTTCTGTCCGTACCACCTCCTTAAGATCAAGAATGTGATAGCTTCCGGCTTTCTATGTCTGTCATACTTCAAGTAGGAAAGCACAGAAGACGTGTGTGATCTTCCCCGACTCAGGCAACAACTTGGCACACCTTCGGTACAAATTCGAGCGCAGCTAACAGTTAGTTGCCACACTTACGGCATTGCAACGTCGTCCGGATTGGATGGGATCGGATTATTTTAGTATCCCCAGAGGCTTGTGAGACCCCAGTGAGATGTGAATGAGTGAATACTAATATATGCCTGTTTATTTACTAATGCCCTCAAGGCATGTAAGTACTGACTTGTTTTAAAACATCATAAAGTTTTGTTGTGTTAAACTGGGTTGCTGTTTGCTTTCGCGACGTGCGCTTTCCTCTTTGTAGTGCAGTTGTGTGATAAATAGGGTCAAGTTTGGGTGCCCAGCCACTCGGGGGAGTGGGGGGAGAGGGAAATCCCCGAAGCCCAGGCACAGTCCGCGCCTATAGTGTCCAGTACATATTACGGGAAATGTTGATGACCATTAGGGTGTGCGAATTGTCCGCACAAGTAAGAGACTGCTGATTGAGTCAGGAAAGTTTATGCTCTGCTATTCTGCATGATCTGCACAAAAGAATCAGGGTGTATTTCGCACGTTCAGTATGCAATATTCGTATGTTTCATACGTTGAAGAATATGAAATCATCGACCGCGTCAAGTAACCTGAGGGATTTTATCCAGAATATCTTGAATGATGTACCGACGCGTCAAGTTCGCTCCTTGTTGACTGGGCCATAATTGTTTCTCATTCAGGAAGCCAAATGCATCTACTGTGTGTGTACCGCCAGCTTCCTTCTGCTAACCGAAGCCGTACCTGCCCAGATAGTCGCATTTGTCCCCTTTATTGTCTTCATCAACAGGGACTTCACGCAGTTCTACAATTTTCGGACCATACTGGTAAGTATTCGACCATTCGATCATTCGGACCATACTGATATCGCATATGCGTGCAAATTATAAATGGAATACTGACCATTTATAATTTGCACGCATATGCGATATCATGGCGGCCTTCAGTAACAAGAGGAACAATAGCATTATTCCTCGTGTTTTCCTTTGGCTTGCCGAGTGCTTTGCAAGGGCAACTCATAACATTAAATTCTTGTTCCTGGAGAGCCACTGATGGCGGACAATAAAGGTCACTCAAAAACCCGGCTCACGTGACCGTAGCAGATCGTGCAGAGCCACAAAGGTGACGACGCGTAAGGATGCATTTTCAAGGCATTTTTTTTTAGATTGGCGATTTAGATTGAATTGATTTATATTGATTTTTTTTAGATTGGCGATTTTCAAGGCGATTTAGATTGAATTGCGCTGGGATCCGACAATATTCAGCGAAAATATTTTGCATGATCGTGTCTGATAGACTACTTCATTAATTATTGTTGTTGTTGTCTTGTTCGCGCAAACTTCAATGTAATTTTGCTGCTCCTTTAGTGAAACGTAGGGCTCTTTTATATTTCGCTAACGCCCGTCGTTTTTCCATCACTTCTTTCATAGAACGAGCTTCTGCACCAAGTCAGCATAATGGTCATGATACTGAGCATGGAATCCACGAGCGTGTTGCAACGTACGTCCCTCTGGCTACTGGCGTTCTTAGGGACGCGAGCGCGGAACCTGTTGTGCGGCTGCCTCGTGGGTTCCATCTTTTGTTCTTTCTTCATGGGTGACACGGCTGCTGTGCTGCTCATGGCGGGTCTCACGAAGCATGTAGTCAAGACACTACAGGCTGACGTCATTAAGGCTTTCCACCAGCGTACTCTCTACGACAAGGCAACAGCTGGTCTCTCTCAACTTCGGCAGAGGCTGCTCACGGTGAGCGCAGAGTTCGTGCCGTTGACACGCTCTAAAATGAAACTTGCGTTATCCACTGGAAACACCATAAAGTCTTCAACGATAAGTGTGTCTTTCACTCCAGGACTTACAAATCGGTCTTGCGATCCAGGACTTACAAATCAGTGCAGCACGGCGGGGATAGGGACAAACTTTTTTTATGAGTCCATGAGGAACAGGAGGTCTAAGCATTGTCCCCAGCCTTTTGGCGGTAGTGATAAACCCACCACAGTAGAGCGAGCTCGAAGAAAAAAAAAACGGATATACAAAGAAGAAAGGCGGCGTCGCGAGAGAAGAATAAGTTGAGCGTGAATGTAATAAAAAATTGTAATTAAACGCGTTGTGCATCTCGATCGCGGCGCCACTCTCCGCATATGGCGCAGCGCGGCACACTCTGGCACTGACGTCGTGGCCTCATTAACGACATGGCCGTCACTCGTTGCACCACTCGCGTATTGCGTTTGACGCCGTGCGTTCTGCAAGTGATTTCGTCGCTCTTTCGTTATCTTGGCAGGACCGCGTTGATTGGTGCATAACCGCAACAGGTATTGTCTTGGCACCTCAAACGTGTGTACGATCCTCGTTTGAGATAAGTACACTTTAGAGAAGATATTTCGGTGAATTACGTTGTGTAGTGTGATGGAGGTTTTTGAGAACACCGTTCCATTGACCGAAGGTTTTGGTCTTGGTGGCACGCGTATTAGGCGGACCGGCAGCCCGTTTAGTTAAATACTTGGCATTAGTCTAGTTAACTAACCTTATCGAGTCAATTAGATAAAGCAAAATGAAACAATAGCGGCTAACCTTCAGTTGAGTTCATTCGCATGCTGCGTTGTTAGTGCACGTTGGAACAGCCCTCTACGTGTGAAGGTGCGCACCATGTTTCTATCGATAACGTGTGTGAATATGAGGACACATAAGTCCATCTTGTTTGCTTCGACACTTGAAATCGTGTTGCTGCCTGTTATCGGAGGCGTTCTGAAGTCAGTCTCAGTCATACGTTCTGGAGAGACAGTCTCCCCCGGCACCTTATCTGGGGGGAGGCGGACTTGGGAGCTGGTTAGGTTCGCCAATAAGGTCGAGTAAACTTTCAGTTTAGGATTTCGCATATCACATATAGCAGGTGCGTCCGTTCACTCTCTGAAATGTGACGACGTAAGTTTCTGTGCTGTGCAGCCAACACGGATCTAGTAGACGATGAGACGCGGCACACAAGCAAAATGTTTTCTTAATGTGGTTGGAGCAAGCGGAGCAAGCGCTACAACGACTTCAACCTAATCTGAAGGGGGGCAACAAAGGCACCGGTTTTTAACCCACTTGTTTCCTGTCAAAGATTAGTTCTTTGCGCCTTCCTTTGAAGCGCACGTGCAAGCGAGAGACTTCTTTTACTTAGAAGCGCGCTCGAACGAAAAGTTTGCGACTTCTCCGATAGGGGCAGAACGAAGCTCCGCCCCGCATGAGGCGTATAGCGCCACAGGGGTGACAAAAAAACCGCCATTGTTGTCACTACCCTCAAGCGGGTGCTTTTGGCGAAACTGACACCTTGTCCTGATCGCACGTCATAGAAAACGTCATTTTGAGGTCATGTGACATTTGTTTACATGCCGTTTTGCCGATTACCGACTTATTTCTGTCGTCATAGAGCCAAGAGATGAACGTCTATGCGGCGCTTCTTCCGCAACATGGTAGCCCATTTCTCCTTAGTTTAGGTACATCGCATCGGCTCAGTGGGTCTTAAAGGGTCTCTGACCAGAAGCTGAAGAGACTTTTCCTCAGTGGCTACCGATTAAATACACAAAAGCAACTTCGCATACGAAAATGCATGCCTCAACACCTCGTAGTTTTTGTAAACTCGAATTTTGAGCATCGCGGTTCACGCCGGCGCTGGCACACCTAGCGTCAAACCAAGAATACGTACGCATATATAGGAAACTCATCTGGTCATCCCATTGGGATGACGTCAATCGCCCATGCAATCAGCGCGCAGAATGCCGTCACGTGATCGAGCAGTACAACAACATCTTTCAGCAAGAACCAACATTTTTACGCCGATATACTGTTGTCACAATGTGTGGAAATAAAAAATATGTATATACTTCGAAATCTGCGACTTGTTTTATAACTGCGATAATCCAATTAGCGACTTCCGTGGAAAGAGGAACTGGTTATGAGGCTACGGGCTACGATGACTTTCGGGATCCGGCGCGGTGTTTCACAGCGTTAGTGTAGTGTGTGTATTTCCACGTTTTCTTTATTTATATCTTTTGGAACAACGACCAATTTATCGAGGATCACAGACTTCATTTGACGTGCCTCGGTTGTGTCGTCAAAGCGAGATTTCTCGGCGGGCATTCAGTTCCGTACGATACTGCGCGTTCAACCGCAGCGGCAGGTATGGTTGGCAGCGGATTTTGCCAATCGTATTTGAAGAATGCAGACTATGAGACAGACCCCTCATTTTGTATACAAAAGACCTCCGCCTACAAGCAGTCCGCACTGTCTGTTGCATCTGGACGTGATGAGGTTAGTGTCTTCTCTATAATTTACACAGTGATTACTCTCCTTGTGAGAATTACGTTGTGGCATGCAGGTGTTAGGAGAGCATTTACGCAACAAAGCAAAATAAGGATTAAGGATAATTGAAGTTTACGCACTAAATCAAAATATATACTGTTCATTCCGAGTGTTGTTCAGAATGCAGCCATGCCAATGCACTAAGCAACATCCACAGTACGTAAAATGAAGCTGTGTATTCCGCATCTAGGTCTAACGTTTTAATTGCCACAGCAACGTGCACCAATGTAGTTCATGACTTCCTTGGACACGATGTGGAACGAAATGTTGGAAATACAAAGGCAGGGATCAGGCACAAGTTTTCTGGCTAGGTTATGGCTAGAGGTGCAATGTGCTGGACCCTCGTTGCAAAGAGGCCCACCAGGAGTGCCACTACAATCCATCCATGCATCCAGGCCCTCAGCTCCTTCAAGACATGCAAAATACAGTAGACAAAGTGTTCACTTGGAAATCAAGACATTTACACAAAATTGCCTTGCAAATTCAGGATCTTTTAGCGCCATCCCAAACACTTGCCATTACGGTATGAAACCCATCACTGTACCACCTTAGAAGATTCCACTGCTACGGACCAACTACGGAAATCAGCGGAAACCGTTCCTTTTCCGAACAAATTTTTTTCAGCTCATTGGAAATGGCATTCTTGTGTCCAGTTTCAAAACAGAGTTACACAAACTTGTTTCTTATTAGAGACAGGCCACTCTGTTATGTATTTGTGTGTGAAAATGTGCACAGCTCGGTGCAACTGTGTATTTTATTAACGTGGTTGTGATTTGCTGTATGCTCGTAGTGGTAATATCTCAGTTATCGCACACTGTATTGGTGCTATGCACCTCATCAGGCTGATGCCTTTCGGGCCTGGTAGCCTTATATAATTTTCAATAAAATGAGATCCTCATAAAATTATACATCGCTTTTTTATAACAATTTTAGGGTGATGACTTCATGGAAGTGGAAGGAACAGGAGAGGAAGACATCTGGCAATGGCCGTGACAGTTGTCCGTCAGGTACGGGGTCAATTTCTTTTATAAATGTGGTATGTAGCATGAAGTTGTTACTAACAAAAAAGTTCTTTGTTCCCTTTAAAGGAATGTACAGGAGGTGGGCACGCGTAAGGACTTGACATATCTCAATACAACTTAGACCTGTTGCAGTCAACTGTGCAACTGTGCCAATGTGCAACAACTGTTGCACATGATATGTGTGGCTCTAATTACACACACAAGCTTCTGCAGGTTCGATGCATGTATATTTTGAAACATGAAAGACAGAGTGCTGAAAATATATCGGAGGTGAAAAATTCAGCAGTTCATTACAGAAATTTTGTCGATTTATTTTCAGCATTTTGGGAAATATATAGTGATGGCAAGATTACCTGTGTTGTGCTGCCAGACCATCTGCTATTGGAGTTGCATGTCCTAGTTATTATATATAATAGCTGTTTGAGGCTATTACATATTTATTATGCAAGTTTAGTACCTGTGAGTTCCTGCAAATGTGCTCTGCGGTGATCATACTGGACAGAGAGCTATGCCTGTATAATAACAGTGACTAATGTTCTTCTGCCCATAAACCTATTCCTAGGGTACATCTGCACCCTTGGAAGTCACTGGAGAGGCGTGTAAGCTTAGCTGAATTGGTAAGAGCCCTGGATCGGTAATACAGAAGATATGGGTTCAAGTCCTACTACTGGCTAACCTTTCCAGTGACTGCCTTCTTTCATCATTCATTTCTTAGGCACTTGATGCTTTGAACTGGAACTGGAATATGCCTCTGCAATCTGGAACATATCCTAACATCTCTTAAAGGGACTGTCGCATCCGGAACCATGGTTACGAATCCAATACCAATGTGTTCGGTTCACTACCACGAGCTATTTGTTCTTTTTCTCCTTCCAAAACTGCCCGGGTGATAAGGAATCGAATTTAAAAGATCCGGTTTCGTTTCGATCATCGAAAGCGCCAGCGCCAACAACATCGCGTGACGCAAGGTGGAATCTGGCTAATCCGCGGTGAAGGACGCTGTCGTCTGCCGCCAAGTCTGGGGCTGCTTTGTTTTCTTCCTGCACGTCGCCCGTATTCACATGTGACACTTTCTAGTGACGCGGATACTCTTTGTGAATCGGGAGAATCTCTACGCTTGCATCCTTCGCGTGAGATGTCGTTTGGAAACCGACGCAGCGTTCCTGACTCCAGGAAAACCTCCTTCGAAAACCTCGATGTTTGATTTCGCACGCCTAGGGTACAGCTACAGCCAAACCCCAGACGAAGCGAAAGTTAGACGCAGCTACATCACTAACGGGTATCCAGATGAAGCAAGGAGTGTTCATGCTGTCCGTGTATGCTCCTCGCGTTTCACCGATAATGTGTACCTGGATGAGAACATCATGCAAGTGCAACTTGGATTGACACAAAAAAGGAAAGAGCTGAAACTTGACGCCGTTCCGACAGTGTTACACGAACAAAGGGAGCCCGCAACTTCGACAGTAAGTCACAATGTCTATGTAGTTTCCCAATCGGATCTGTCACTCTTGCGCGTGAGTAACTTAGCAGCAGAAGACGAAATCGGTACTACTTAACGTTTCCGCTAACCCATGATTAATAAATAAATAAAATACAATAAACAAGTAAAAGAACATGATGTCATTCATATGAACGTGATTGGCTTTTCTCGTTGTCGGACGCGTTATCATGAAACTTTCCCTGTTACTGAACCTGTGACTTTTGTGGAATGTGGTAGACATAATTGGCGAATTGTTCTGTGTATTACAGCTGCAGGCAGCTCGACAGGGTCAAGCGCAAGTGGTAGGTATATTACTTAAATACATATAATGTGTTTACGATTTTTGGACACAGAACAAATCGCAAACTATGAACCCCGATCACTAAAAGGAAGAACTGACGCTGTTTGTGTGCTGGTGTTAGAAACAGGCACCATCTACAAGCAGTACCTCTGTCCGTAACATAAGCGCAATAAACCACTTCCCAGTTTCCTTTTATCTCGTTGTTTGTGAACTGTTTGTGTGCTGTAGGGCGGCGGTTTTTGTGGTTGTCGTAGCCAACTTGAGGTGCACTTTTCAAGTTCAGTGTTATAGAAGGAGCAGGTGCTGCTGATCAAGTCCCATCCATCCATGAAACGGCATCAAACAATGTCCGTGTGTGCACGACAATTTTGCTGAGGGACCTGGTTTTTACCCTAAGGCCTTTACGACGCCTCTGACAAATTAGGATCTTCCAGAACAGTGCTTTCTTCATCCAAGTTCAAGAGAAGTAAAGAGAATGACTTCATGGCTTCTACTGACATCTCACAGCTACATGCCAAGACAAAATAACTGGAAAGAAGGAAACGAAAAACAAAGAAAAAAAGGTCCTTTTCAGGTCAACCCAAATGTTTGTGCGGAGGCTGTCACCAACAACTTTATTGTGAAATGATGAATGATGCTGATGCAGCTTTGAGATTAAGCCCTTGTTTCCCTTTTTGCAATGCTATACATTACTGCCGGTTAAATGTAAAATGATGCAACTACCTCCAGACATTAAAGGGGCTACCAGAGATGTAGTGTCAATTCAACAGAAAAGCTGCATGTTCTGCGAGACACTGTCACATAAGCATTGGCCAAATTTGCTGTCCTATGAGCTTTGATAGGATATGCTGTAGATAGTAAGAGGCCTCTTACTGTTAAAGGGAGGTGCATTATTCGAGTAGTGGGGTCTGAGGCATGAGGGTCATTTCAGGATGTACTACCACTTCCAAAAGATTACACTTGGTTGTGCCCAGAGATCGATCCAGATCCCCCCCCAACACCCCGAGTTTTTTTTTTTTTTCCTGTGTACCACTGTTATAATGTAACCGCAGCCCCAATTTTTTTTGCAACACCCCCCAAGCTTGAGGTTCTCGGTGAACTACTGATTGTGCGTTTGGAAAAGGTAAGTGAAGGTGGAACTCGTCTACCCCATGTTAATTACCCGAAGTCCATGAAACCGTCCAGAAATGTAAGGAACACACAATTCTCGATTTTCATTGCAATTGAAGTACTTACGAAGCTGTTTTTTTGTGAGTCCCCGCTTCAGATCCCGAGGGACATTGCCAGTGCTGTGCACGCTGATAACTCTCTGTGCATAGCAAATAATAAATATCTGTGCATGAAGAGTTGGATGTAGACTTGTGCAATGGCTCTTGAATGGACAACACTCAGTCAACACAAAGATTTATTCACATTTGCGTAACTTATTGCCTGTCATTATAATAATTATTATAATACATAGACAAGAGGTAATGCTCTGCCAAGGATCTCTGAAGTTAGTCTTGAAAGCTGTTTTCAAGACAGTGGTGCTAAAAAGATTGGATCAATGACAGGTATCAAAATTTGTTTTGCTGTATCAAGGCAGAACAATCTTCCGTGGGAATGACAAATTGTACACATTCACATTTCCAGACAGATGTATCACTTACTATGATAACGAGGTGTAACTGTACCATTAGTGAGTTATGAAACGTTACCTGATATTATTTGACGCGTTATATTCCTCACATGCTATAATACTGCCAACGATAAGAAGCATTACACTACCATTAAAAGTATAACTGTCACTTATGGCCAGGTAGTTTATTGCTCCTGCATATTTCTTTGCACTTCTCGGGATTACTGTGGTAACACAGATTCTGTTTCTCATTTCTCAATTGTAAACTACACAAGTCTATTATGGTGTAGGTGAACAGGAAATGAGGCACACTAAAGATGATAGTCCTGATAGGACCGGGATGGAAAAACGTTGGCGAATCATGCTGACGACACACCCAGGAATCTGTCGTCTGTTTCTCGGTCCAAGGAATCTCCAAACTCAGCTTGTAAACACACAATAAGCAGTGAACCTGACGTAGCTGTAAAAAGAAAGGACACTTTCCTAAACACGTAGCACAGTTAATTTCCTGACAATCATTCTAATTCTAACCCGGCCCTTGAGTTGCACAGTTGGTTAGAGCCTTCGTAACCTTTATGGGGCATTCGTCGTGTGTGCAAACAACTACGAAAATAAGGATTGCTCAACGTGCCTATCTATCGTGGGTACAGTAGGCGGAGACTGTGATCGTCGCTGCAATACTGCGGTGGATACATCACAAGAAGTTTTGGCCGAAGACAGAGAGCTGGGAACAAAGTGTGATGCGTGCTTACACTGTACTTTGCCGTCATTGCACAACTCTGCCACTTCACCAGCACTGCAGCATATAGGTACTCATCCGGTTCCTGGGGAGCACAGACGCCGCACAAACACTTGGATTAAACACTTGGATTGTTTCCTGCGTCGTAGTGAATGTCACGGGATTAAGTATTGAGCACTCCGATCATGAACGTACCTAAAGCAGTGGTCCTGAGGCTCGTTCTGTTGCGCTAACGCAGCTGCCGCACGTACATCACCAGTGACTTGCAGAAGAAGCGGATCCGTCGAATATGGGCCGTCATTAAACATGTATATTGGTCACGGGATCTATTACTAAAGACATTTGAACAGCACGATTCGCCACTTACGCGTTCCGAGTCCGCCATCTCCGTATGTGCCTTCGCCTTCGCTGACGTTGCTAAAGATTCTCAGCAGGGAGTTCCGCTTGACGCCCGCATCCGTCGTCTGCTGTAGCGCCGCTTACACACGAATTATGCAAAAAGTATTCCGTCGATCGGGATGGGACTTTCGGAGTCATGGTCAGTGAATGACGGGGAATCTCATTTCACTGTGGTTTCGGAATTGATCTGTGGTCGATGCGACTGTCCCTTTAACCCTTCGATTTTTTTTGCTTGGTGTATAAAAATTGACACATGCCGAGATATTTCTGCAACTAAATGCTTCAAAATTTGTTCCAGTCACCGCGATTTTATTGTCCTTTAACACATGATCATATTTTGGGTGGTAGCTGCTGGCATATTCTATGATAGGCAAGCCTGAGCGATGAGCAAGACACGTAAACAAACACAAACACGTGTTCGTGTTTGTTTACGTGGCTTGCCTATCATGGAATTTATCCATCAGCTAGCCTGCATTTACGCCATTCTGCTGGCATATGCACAGAGTTAATATATAGAAGTTAATATAGACATTCGCAACGACATGAGCACCACCTTTTTCTCCTTTCTTCAATGGCGGTAAGTAATGTATATTTTTCCTTTTATACTGTACTTCCCCAAGTGTCTGCCTTAGTTTGGTTACATTTGTAAATTTGAAACTTCGTGTGTTTTATTATTCATCTCCGGTCTCCGGCTAACCTGACGAGTGAGCCAGATATCCCACATTGGACACCCTCCGATCTAACCCTGGGAACGAGGCTTAGACGGAAGTGAGCAAGTGGGGGGGGGATACCCCCCCACTGCGCGTGTAATATGTACTGACCTAACCTAACGTAACCTCACTAAGGAATTTGCAAATTACAGCGCAATTTATTACTAGCGACGCGCGACTTCCGGTTAGCCTTGTTCGCAGGAGAGGGGTCCGATATGGGAATTTTGCAATTTCGCTAACCTGACACGATAGGGTGTATGGGTGTATGCTATAAAAGGTCAGTCACATTTTCGCACGTGGCAGAGTGAAGAAGTTACGCCAGGAATCCCTACAAATAAATCGTCGTTATCAGGCACTGAGCTACAAAATAAATACGGCCACGCAAACTTTCGTCTTCATGCATTTCCTATGCGCTATATCAACGTAAACACGCCAGTCTGTCGATAGTTGTTTGTAGCTTTCGCATGGGGCGCTAGTGACGTTGAATCCGAAACAAACTCATGTGGGCCAGTGTTGCGGATTTGAATCCACGGATTTGATTTAAATCCGGATTTAAATCCACCAGAGGGCTGGCGGATTTGATTTGCGATTTGATTTGCGCAAAAAAATATGGGCAGGATTTGGATTGAATCGCATTTTTCACTAATGATTTGGATTTGGATTCAATCGCATATTCCACGAATGATTTGGATTTGGATTGAATCGCCCCTTTTTCAGCGGATTTGCGCGTGGATTTTGCCAAGCTCCCTCACAAGATGCATGGATTTGAAATTGAGCGAAGCGCCGTTTCACATTCTACGCGATGTGACCTTGTCTGAAATCTGCACACGCACTAGCGGCGTCCTCTCTCCAGAGCGACCTCCCCTCGTCGCACTGAGGGAACACCAGGTGCAGTTCTTTGAACGTAGTTAACGTTATTCTGTCGATTGGACGGCACCTTTCCCGTGGACACCTAGCTGAGTCTTCAAGCACGAGCCGTTTCAAGCCTGCCAAATCATGTCGCGAAGTTCTTGGTCTTCGCCGTCATATTGAACGCATAGGTACACGCATTCACGTCAAAACAAAATAAAAACGAACAATAAATATATCACATCCTATCATTTCGGGAAGGCAAGCCTTTCCTACTCCCACGGACAATCATGGCAAGATGTGCCACTCTTCCTCACATACCTTTTTTTTCCCTTGATTACAACAGCCTGTACTGTGCGAGGAAAATTTTTACAAAGCCCCGAAACGTCAGCATTAAAATAGACCCATGGACTCAGGGGCGGATTTAAGGGTCTGTGATGGGGGTGGGAGCGATCTTAAGGAAATTTCGTGCTTTGCGGCGTAGCATCGTCCAGGAGATAGGGTTTTTACATAGGGAACACGACTGTATGGGAGGCGGTCGCCCCCCCCCCTTAAAACCGCCCCTGCTACATGTTTAGTATAAGTATTCGTAACATGTCCCACGATTTATTAACGATCCATTTAATGGTGACCACCAGGGTATATAGTAACCAACGACCTGTGGTCTTTCGAGTACTGATGGTAGAAATCGACTCAGGCGTGTGTTTTTGGGCGTAGCTGAGCCTAGGCCCGCGATAGGAATTCCTTCACTCAGGCGTGTTCGCCCGGTGCTAAATGACGAGGAGGTTCCTGACCCAAAATCCCTTTTGGGAAGGTGTACCATACCTACCAACTCCACACTGTTCATGCCCCGTGAAGCCCGAGTCAACACCAACACGATACGTGATGATGGAGATGGAGATTGTGCACCGCCCCTCCCAGAGTGAGCCAGTCATCTACGATTCAATGCACTTTTAGTATCACTTTTTCTATTTTGGTGTAACACAAAAATTTAAGGGCACTTAACGAATTACGTGTTGGCAGTGCAACAGAAAGTGCGGCTGATTTTCGATAAAGTTTTACTATTTTCTTTTTGGATGCCTTTAACTCAACTCCCATCATTCATTCATTACATGTATTTTCGTTGGGCTTCCTTTGCGCCCCTCTTCCACTGGCATTGCGCAATTCCGCACGGCGGAGTGGCCAGCTGTCGGCTACGCGCCGGGGAGGAGAGCCGTCTGAACCAACGGGGAATTAAATGACGGAGGACGAGTTTTTTTCGTGAGGAGGAATCTAATGCTATCACACTGCAGGGCTGTGGGCTCGGGCAATTCTCGGGACTGCCTAGCTCTGGGGGAAGTACTCATGCCCTCCAAAACGCGGCCGGTGTTAGCTTCCAGCTAATCGTACGGCGGCTGGTCGCGCGTGAAATACAACATCCACATTCAACGATCCCAACGATCCGAAATGGCTGCGCGTCTTCAACCTTTAAGAAGGAGCACGCTCGGCATGCCCGTTGCCCGCACGGGGAGTGCGAACGCTAGAGGTGACACAGTCAGGTCGCCTTCTGTCCACTCTTGAGTAGTTCCATTTTAAATCGACAAGCGTGGGAAATTGACAATTTTTAATTTCCATGAAAAAATATATATGTTAGATACATCTCGATTGATGACAAATGCAACAATTTCGAGCTCCATCCGATGAACCGTTTCTGATATGGAGAGGCGGAAGGTTGCGGCGGCGTATGTTGGTTCGAATTTTTTCCCAACTTTGACCTCATAGCAACGCGCTTCTTGCTTTACCACATCCTTCAAATTTGGCTGATAAAAACTATGGGTTCAAGACAGCTTGCGGAAAAAGTCCCGTGACTCCTAATTTAAAGGGGCGCTATGAAAAAATTCACGAACACAGCACTTCCGGCAAAAAATGTACGATTTGGAACTTTTATTGTTCATGAGCGGTTAAACGCATTCCCTTGAAGGTAGATTCATTAGAACCGCTAACTCATTCTCTATCGAGTGGTATAGATATCATTTATATAGCTCCTGTGGTGGAGCGAGCAGACGGCTGTAAGTAGAAGCAACTCGCCAAATTGCTCCCCGCCCCCAATCGCCCCCCAAAACGTGAGTTTATACATTGAATTTCCCTCTCCCCCCACCCCCACTACGCGCTCCGACAAAGAAACCGCCCCCAAATCGAGCGTCTGGATCCGCGCCTGACACAGGCTGGTACGTGGTGACTGATAGTCTGGTACACGCCGAGCAGGCGTAATCGAAAATGTCTTTCTAAACTCAAAAATTTGTGTCCTAAAATATGAATAAAATTTCGGCCAGCGGATTGATAGGTTGGCCCTTTATATCGTCATCAATCAGACGAAATTTATTGCTCTTTGTGCCTTGTCACGCTGTTATTTAAGCGTTGTTTAGTGAATACGTGCAATATTAGTAACTTGTAGACACGGTTATAGGTCTAGTAGTGCTACTGCACGAATTTTGGCTCCCGGATTTGTCAAAAGATTCGATAAATCCGGATTTAAAAGCGGATTTGATTTAGGTCCAGAAAAACAAATCCGGATTTAAAAGGATTTGATTTAACGCGTCAAAATTAAATCCGGACTTGATTTGGATTTGATTTAACGTGTCAAAATTAAATCCGGACTTGATTTGGATTTGATTTACTACCTTCAGAAAAATGCGGATTTGATTTAAATCCGATTTGAGCGGCCAAATCCGCAACACTGACTGTGATACACGATACGTACCCGTGGTACTCATTGAGATTTACGTTTAACGAAGCTTGATACGATTTGGTTTAGATGTTTTCTGCGAATGTTGCGGTTTGTATGGCGCCTCCCAGCGAAACATTTCAGCTCCTCTTAGCAGACGACAGTCTGTTTGCCGTTTGTTGCGAGAACGACACTTTTAGCCGCCCTTCTAACGTTTTTATTGCATTGATTTTGTGTCTCTATACAGTTTCATTGAACTCTATTATTCCTGTTATTATATTCGTTCGTGTTCCATTTGTTTCTGCAGTATTTTGTATCTTTGTGCCTTGCGCCAGCTGACGGTTCAGGAGCGTACACATGTGAACACAGCTGTTACGTCGGTATAGCGCATAGGAAATGCATGACGACGAAAGTTTGCGTGGCCGTATTTATTTTGTTACGCAGTGCCTGATATCGACGGTTTTTTTGTAGGGTTTCCTGGCGTAACTTCTTCACTCTGCGGCAGCGGAAGTCTGTCTGTCAAGTAGGTACCGCGCCACGCGCGAAAATGTGACTGACCTTTTATAGCATACACCCTAGCAGCACGACGCTCTTAAGTTGACCACCTGGTCATGTTTTCTACCAAATTCCCCATATTTCTGGATTTTGCAGACAATTTGACAAACCCGGATTTGAAATGGGATTTGATTTGACACGAAAAAAAAGGCAAATAAGCAAGAAAGGTGCTTTACTTTGTTTTCCATAATATTAAACGCGCTAGTACTCGAGTTAAAAGGGATGCATACATTACTATGGTTCGCCCTACTTTGGATTGTGCATGTACAGTATGCGATCCGCACGAAATGTTTTTAATTCAGGAGAGGGTTCAGAATATGCGGCCATATGAGTTGCATGGATGTTAGGATAAGGCAGCGTTCACACAGGGCAACTTTTTCCAGCAACTATGAGCAACTTCGGAGTTGCTGTCAACCGACAACCTCCAGCAACTCGAGTTACTCAGAGTTGCTGCGAATCGCTAGCCGACCGAAAGGTGGTGGTGGTGGGTGGTGAAAGGGCTTGCCGTTGTCGGCCGACCGAAAACTTGAGAAGTTGCTAGTGCACCGGCCAATCAGCGAGGGGAGCATTGACATGTGACTCCCGATGGCGTTGTGGATCTCGTTCATGGATTCATGGGTTCAGGTGCAGCTGAGGAATAACTTTTTTCTTTTTTTACGAACTTCACGGAAACATATCAGTTGCCATTTCTGGGAGGTAATAATGATCTATTGGGGCAATAAAACGGACTGAAATTTGATAAACAGCAACTAAAGAAAAGATTCCACCAGTTCGATTTAGGGTTGCTTGTGGGTGGAGCTACCGAGTTGCTCCGTGTGAACGCGGACTCGAAATTGCTCGAAAGACGTTGGTTTGAGCTGCTTCGAGTTGCTGGGAAAAGTTGCCCCGTGTGAGTGCCGGCTAAGAGAGATAAAGTCCAGATTAGGTTGGGATAGTTTGTCGACAAGGAGACAGCAGTTACGTTTGCAATTTTCAGATAAGATTATTAATGATAAAATTAGCATATGACAGAGGAACCTCCATCGTACATCTAATCGAGATTGATCATCACAGGAAAATTCAGCCCAACGGATGTATAGAGCTTATTTTTGGGGGGACCTGAGTACGTGTTGTCTTATACATGTGTGCTTTTAAATTTTTCTAGGCTTCATCTTCAGAACGGTGAGTTCTGTTCTATCTACTATCTAGTATCTAGTAGTATCTATCTGTTCTATCTATCTATATCTATCTGTTTTCAAAACTACAATGAAGCCTGAATACAGGTACCCTTGAAAGGAAAGCTATCGGGACTGGTTTTCTTTGTGTGAATATAAGCAAAAAGAACTGCATCAACATTAAGGTGCGCATGCTAACATGTTCTCTGGTGTTCTAGTTTTTTTTCTAGTGCGTAAAAACATCTTAACAGCCGACCAGAAAAAGAACCTTGATTCTCTGAAAAGAATTTGAAGAACTGTCCACATAGGGCAAGGCAGGTGGTAGCGGTATCTCGGCAACATCACGTTCGTGGAAGACCTTTACGACTCTTGCGTAGGTGTTTGGCAGGCTGTCTTCCCCAGTAGCCACCAATCGCACTATTCTTGTATTCCTAATTGGTACTACGCAATCCATGGTACCTCTCCAAGCATACACGGTCGCAACCTCATGAAAATATTAAAAAAATGCATTATGAACTAAACACTAGACACGAGAGACGACCTGATCATGAAACCAGCAGACCAGGTGGGTAGCATGCAGGGAAATGTAACGGAATCTTTTTCATTTCCGTTACTGCCTCCGTTTCAGTTTCCATTACTAGGGATGGGCCAACGGAATCCTTGAACCCTAGGCAGGGATTTGGGAATCCCAATCGCAAAAAAACGTCGAATCGAATCTTTTGAATCCGCCAACCGCGTTTGCTTTTTGTCTTTTTTTTTCTTTCTTTTTTATTTGCTCATGAGGAGTGCGCCAAAATCCTGATTGGCCAGTGGATGTTTTCTTGTTTGTCTGTTTATATTGCTTCAGACTGAAACTTTTTAGAAATAACTCTTACGTTGCAAGTTGAAAATTTATCCGGTTTTACTTATTCGATTGTTTCCCAGATTTATGGAAAGAATTCAGGCTCGAGAGTTTAGGTAGCTTTTTCCCGGAGCGGATGAACAGCACGTTACATAAATTACGCTTAAAGGGACTATCTCATCCGGGAACGTATTTATGATACCGATAGGGTAATGTTTGTCACCGCTTCAGAGTCAATTTGGCGAAATTTCTCTTCCGGAAACAGCTTCGATATTAAATAAACGAGTTTTAAAGGTTCGCATTCAATCTGCAGCCAACACGATGATGACATAAGCGAGACACACGTATGGGAGCGCAGCGCAGGCGATTGTCTCCGAGGTCGTCTGCTTGGCGTTCGCATCGCGCTATACTAAGTGAAAAGTCTTCGGCAAATACGCTGACTTTCGCTTACCAGTGTGAGACCTGACGTAACCACGTTGTGTGAAACACGGTGTTACGCTCCTGGCTGTACGAACATGTTCAACGCTAAGCAGAAACAACATTCCGCGAGCCGATCACAGAGAAGACGCCGTCCCCTAGCATTCCGGCTCGCCCGCCCGCCTGTCGGTCGGGCGCCAAGGCTACCAAGGTCCCTCCGGCCGCTCCATGATTGGTCTCCTCCACGTCAAAGGGCGCGCAGTGATTGGCCTCGTCCGTGTGATGTTTCCTGGGAGGGAATCCCGGAATGCGTCTATGGGGTGCAACTTGCCGCCATTCCCCCCCATACGTCACTCCCCCCCCCCCCCCCGGAATGCGTCCTCTGCTCTTGCCAAGTTTTTTTATCAAACTGCACAGGAACAACGCCACCAATTTGCGTCGGGCTTTCGGCGTTATTATCAGTGATGAACACGGAGTAAAACTGCACTACAGTTTCGGAATCGACCGGGGCGGACGCGATAGTCCCTTTAAGAACGAGTATACGGATATATTTTTTTCCTGAAAGTCAACTATTATTCAGTCAGGTTTCATTAAACAAAAATATCAAATTCTGCTTGAGAACATTCTTCAGTAGAAGTACTTTTTCCCTGTGGCTTTTTATACGCTTTAAAAAAAAAGGATTCGAGATTCATGAGCTTTGCGGATTTGATTCCTTGGATTCCTATTAACAACCGTTGCTCTTTTTGTTTCCGTTTCGGTGCCTACCCACCTCCTTGTTCTTTTTCCTCCTTATTCTTTTACTGAGCTGTGAGGCCATGACAAAACTTAGCACCTCTGCATACAGGGTGTTTAGTTTTAGCCTTTACGGAATTTTCGTAACAAAACTACGAGGTCAGTACAGATGTCGTTTTTTTTCAGCAGAGCTCTACGGCCAGGTGGGCATGCTGTCGAAAATAATGTGCAATTACGAGGCGACTAATTACCTAAATTACAAATCCTGAAGTATGCGTTACAACATCCATCCCCGAGTTTTGGTATTCAATTGAGTCAAAACCGCAGTGACCTGGGAGTAACCTGAACCGAGCGGGGAGTAAAATGAGGCTAGAAAAAGTTTGTGCAGTTTATGGTTGTTCTGCTGATGCTGGGAGTAACCTGGAAGAATTTGTGGTTGTCTCTGCGTTTCCTCTGTCTCGGGGTAACCTTTCAACGCAGAGCACTGCGCTTCTTTCTTAAGAAACAATCTCTACAGGGTACCCCTCTCTGGCACGTCTTCTGTCTTGACCGGGAACCCTTGAAGACAGGGCTGGCTATCTGAGAAACAGTGAGTAGGCGCTCTAATTGATACACACATTTGTTTGAGCCTGCAGCAACTGCTCACTTCCGGAGCCAATTTTCTCTCTCTCATAATTTACACGGGGCAATGACAGCCAAGAGTTTACTCCCCATGAAGGAAGAGCGAGACTTACTCGTGTCTTCGAGTCATCACGTATCAACCCCTCGGATTCACAACTCCGAGAAATGCAGCTCCCACCCGAGTTCAGTGGTCATCTCGTGAGAGTGAAATCGGAACCACCCGATGTTGCATGCCTGCCAGAAGAGAGCCAGACACAGCAACAGCAGTGCAACGAGCCTTCACCTGGAGGTGGTGCTGATGGTAAAATCCTCATATAAACTATACGCTCAAGGTAGTAAGATCTTGTAGACATGCCACTGATGCCACATGATCTTGTAGACTCCCACTCATCCCAAGGTTGTGGGTTCACATCCGGGTGAGGACGCCAGCAACTTGATGGCGGAGTACAAGTTGCTCAGACAGCCATACAACCGCCGATCCATGAGAAACACGCAACAGGGGCAAGGGGTTTCCCATGGATCGAGGGGTCAGTGGCCTCGGGGGAAGGTCAGTCTACTGGATTGTGGATGTGCTCGTGTATTGGCAGGGCGGTACTGTTCCACAGGCACTGTTGGCCCTTTCGTTAAAACCGGCATATGCGGAAAATACCGGAGAAAAATGGTGATCAGATACGCCGCACCGTTGGATGGCTGTACGTCGAAATAAATCCTTCAAAATAAAGCACTAAAAATCCACGCTTAAAATTTCACCCTCCAGAATCCATTTTTTGAAATAAACCGCTTAAAAATACGCGCTCTCAAAATAAACGCGGTTAAAATAAATCGTCGTTAGGCGTAGGAAGGTGATGTTCCGTGTCATAGTTTATAGGTGACACGATGTTCTTTTTGGCAGAACATGCTATTATGAGGTTTTGTGCTCATGTTTGTACAGCTATCAATTACATTTCTTCGCGTAACAACTTTGGATTTCAAAATATGCAGTCTTAAAGTGATGACGACGATGCGCGTATGAATACAGGGCACTCACTCTTGACCCTTGAGCCAGCCGATCTGTGGACAAGGCTAACGAGCTTCGCGAGGATAGCGGAGAGAGCATAACCATAGGGGTGTTGTAGACATATTGTGCAGCGACAGTCTTTCACGCTGGATGCTATTATGCTATCTGTCACACGTAGCATAATTTAAAGTGGTGGCAATGTGAGTTGAAGCCAGGAGACAACGCATCGAATCCGAATCTTTACCGCTGCCTCAGCAGTTTTGTAGCGACTGCACACCTGCTCGTTTGATACGATGGGCATAAGTAGGATTCAGGGTTCCTTTATATAGAATTTCAGTTGTAAATTAAAAAAGAAAAAAAAAACATTTAATCCTAAAGCTCCAACACCTACTCGGTGACGAGCGACGAATCGTCACCGAGAAGCGCACTCAGAAATATAGCTCCCAAAAGCTCGTTTCCCCTCAACAAACAAATATCCAGTGGACCATGTCAAGAAAAGAAAGGTAGAGAAAGCGTGCACACACACAGAAAGAAAGAAAAGGACAGACAGAGAGAGATAAAGCTGGCCAAGATACACGACCAAAAAAAAATTTGCCAGCATCCAAACCAGACAACATCGCCCCTCTAAGTTGGCAACACGTGTCACATACAGACAGACAACCTAATTCCGGTGGGGCGAGATCCTCAGTAACACTTCTTGCCTCGGCCCGATCCAAGCGCAATGAGCGCACTATTTTCCGCGGCGGACGAAGAGCCGCCGGCTGCCCACCAATTAGGGACGGTGGATTTTAAAAGATTTATTTCGAAGGTGTTCATTCTTCAAAGTTTATTTTTCAGAGTTTATTTAAGCAGTGTGGATTTTCTTATGATTTATATTGCGAGTAGATTTCTTTTTGAGCGTTTTATTCTTACATGATCTATTTCAACGTCATTCCAGTGGATAAGCCGCAGAGCGCCTGTAAGAAAAAAAATCGCGTGTAAGCTGTGGCTAATACGCCGAGATAACGGTACATCCTGCAAGTCCTCCTGTGAAGTGTTGTGGAACAGGTGGCAATGACCAGAAGCCTCGTGACCATAGTAGGACCAATAAGTTTTGCATTTCGTGCAGCAAAAGATAAGGAAAGCAGTCACAACTGCCATTTATGGTATTGTTGCTGTGGATAAAACCGATTTGTTCACTTTCTTTTTGCGCAATTGCTACAGCTGGAAAAAATTAATTTATAGTGCCGTGCCAATAATGGCATTTTTCGTGCCTAAATCGCGATTTTGAGCCTAACAGAAATTTTTTTTTGCCTAATATCCGGGCTCTACTCATTATCGTAGTTGCTTACGATATAAAGGTACAAAATTATTATTAATATTATTATTGTAATAATAGTAGTATGACACATGTTTGTAAGGCAGCGCTCACACAGGCCAGCTTCAGAGCTGGTGGCAGTGAGACGGGACCAGCAACTGGAGTTAGTGGAGATTGGTCACTGAGCAGAAACTTCAAAAGTTGGTTGTGCCAATCGACCAATCAGCAAGAGAAGCATTGCCACGTGACTCCCAATGGTGTAATGTGATTTCGTTTGCGCCGAACTACCAGGCATGGGTTCAACTCCTGCAGATACAGCTGAGAGATCATTTCATTTTTTTCTCCACTAATGCCAAAGAAACATATCTGTAGGCATTCTCTTAAAGGGGTACTAAAATGCAAAAACAACTTGTTCTCGAATGAAAGTCCGTGTTTCAATTGGTATAATGCAGGCAAAATTAGTTGACACAGCGCTACCGTTTAGAAGAAAAGCACATTGAAAACAGAGCCGGCTTTGATGGCAACGAATGGGATCCCCAGGAGGCAAAGATTGGCTGCATCCAATGAGACAGCAGGAGAAGAGCGTGCATACCTATCGTGGCCATACCTACCGGGTCCGATTGTAGTGTTCCGTGTATGCGTGGCATGATGCGTACTGCTTCATGTTCCAATACCAGCTCACTCAAATTGTAGCCTACAACAGTTCTTGCAGGTGTTCCACTGACAACATTTATCTTCACATCCTTCGAACAGCGATGCCAGTTCGCCTTGCAACGTGAACTATGTTTTTCACAGAGACTGCTTCATGGCGTGGCAGATGCAGGCATGGGCTTAAAACACAGATGCACAAGCTGAAACAACCTTCACTGCTTAGCGCCAAAGCAAGAAAGAGGCCGGCATAATTTGAATAGTAGCTCCATAATGGAATCAAACTTCCGAATTATGATAACAAGTACGAAATTGACATAGCGTGCAACGTAATTTGAAGTGAACTTGTTTTTGCATTTTAGTGCCCCTTTAAGATAATGATTATCTTTTTTGCAAAGTAAACTGAATTAGGTTGCAATAATGCAGTTGATGAAAAAGCACGACCAATTGGATTTGAATCCACATCATTGGACTGCTGTACGGTTGTGGGCGGAGCTACCGAGTTGGAGCGCGTGAACACAGGTGTTGGAACACTGTCTCGAAGTTGCTCATGAGAGGTTGGCTCGAGTCGGAGCAGAAAGCTGGCACGTGTGAGCGGGGCCTTAGAAAGATGTCATACATCTGGCTATCTCACCCCGTATAGTCACAGAGTATTTCTAGTTTTGTCGACTGACGTTTTTGTATGCGATGTGTACGGATAGGTTACAAGAGAGTGTGATTAGTTTCAAAAAGGCTGTGGAGGTAAACCGTCATATGAGCTTTGTCATGTGGCTTACTTCTTCCGTTTTCGTTTTATTGCAGGAGTGACGTCTGGGACATGTCACATTAAAGAAGAACCTCGAGAGGATTCTTCGAATGAACATCCAATCATAGAAGTCAAGACAGAGCCTTACAACATTGCAGTCTTGACAGAACAGGACCAGATGGGACACAGTTGTCATTCAGCATCAGAAGGTAAATACAAAATGGGGATTTACATATATACCCAGGCTGTTACACATGAGCAGTCTTCAATAACCATTGAGACCAACAGCCATTCAACGTGTGTGTAGTACCACCGAGTGTAACCAGTCAAACATTGAGAGTCGGTTAGATGCGATGCTCTTTGAAAAGTCCATGCGTTGGTGGCGCTGCGCATGTTCCCAATGGCCATTGGAGACTGCCCATATGACAGGGATATTAGTTAACACCAAACCGCATGGCATCGTACGGTCAAGAAACAGGGATGCAACGGAAACCTTCAGTGTTCTGCTCGTCACGCACCAGCTGAGCCCATTTATTGTTACGTTTATTATTATTACGTTGATTACTTATTGTGATTACGATCTTTGAGATAACGGTACCTCCAATACGAAGATCAAATTGCTGGTTCCTGTCATCTCACCCGTTGGAGCACGTGTGAATGTGACATCAATATAACGATAGCCGTGAAAGCGTCTGTCTGCATAATGCATATATCGATCAGATATCTCCCGATGGACAATAAGACGCATCCGCGCACGACTGCCTGGTGTTAGATAGGGCTCGATAAGAGTAGAGGAGGATGTTCCCTCTCCACATTGTTCAATCCCCCTTAAGCTTTTTGTTTTGTTTTTTTCTGGTTCGCTCTGTGCTACTGTGGTTCCCGGGCGTGTTTTACCGGGGAAAAGAACGCGGATCGACCTGAAATTGCACGTACTCGGAGGACTTCCAAAACTTGAGATGGCAGAAGGTTGCGTGTCTCCACCGAAACACGCGTCAATGGATTGTCCGCGGTTGAGGTGCGTCCTGGTGGACGATGCAGTTCCGATGGTGAGAATGATGATGTCTTTGGCATTGGATGACGAGTACTGGACGAAGTCGTCAATCTCAAAGGATGCATGGGATGGAGAGCCTCACACGGAATCACTGGGTACATATGTTGTCCTCGGGAAAAAGTCTTGGCTCAAAGCCGAGCTGGCGGGCTCAAATCTAGCTTGAGAGCTGGTTAATATGCTTTTGCACTCTTAAAGGGACCGAAAAGTGAATATAAACCTATCAAAACTTTATGTTCAGCGAGAAGCTTGAACCTTCAAAAGTTCAAATATCAAAGAACTCCGCTGAAATCGCTGTAGTTTTTCTGTAATCGAATTTTCCATAATTGCATGTCCAGGGACCTAGTAGGAAACCGAGCAGTCTGTCAACAATTGCATGACCCCGCGCCATCTGTCGAGGACGCATGTAATACACGCACTTCCGGGCGCTAATCCGGCGAAAACGAAAATGGCAGTGGGCATTTGTGACCACTTTCTATGGCGAAAATGTCGAGCCTCTTGGACATGAGTGCGCTGGAATTCCGCATTCGAGAACTGTCGCTCACACAGAACTGTTGTTCGTGCGTTAGCGTGCTGGAAAGTGTGTTCTTCGCAGCAGAAGATTCCTCGTCCAGAGATTAATCGGAGTCGCATTCGTCCTCAGCAGTAGCTCACCGTGCCGTGAACATGAACTGCTTTGTGGAATTTCCATGTATGAGGGAGAAGCACTTGTGTAAGCCGAAACAAGCGCTGTTTTTTCGTCGTGCAGGTGTTCATGTGTGAAATGCAAACCGACGGATACTACGGATGGATACTACGGTTTTTGTTGCCGAGGGGTAGAGAATGCGTGTAAAAAGCAGACAGACGATTGCATCAGAACTAACGAATATTTCGAAATACTGTGCCTTGACACCGAAGTACTGCAAGTGTCTTTTACATACATCCGAGAAACCGGAGAGCATGGCAACCCGGCAGCGCCGTGTGGTCTTTACGCGCTACTTGAACGGAAAACCCTTATTTCTTCAGGAACAGCATATTATAATTACTAGTTTGTTCCTGAAGGGTTAAGTAACCTGTGGGCATAGATGTATTTGTAGGTTATACTCATGTCTCAATTGAGTCTCATGAGAGGAGTAAGTAAGATAATTTTCATCAGCGTCATTCACCTAAACTGTGTTCATAACCTTTTAGTATACTTCTTAGTGACCACGTTTCCAAATGTCAACTAATAATTGAACCAAGATTGGGATCTAACACTTAATTAACTCTGTTTTGCTAAACGGAGTAGTACTTGTAACTGATTCATTATCACGTCACCCATTAGACATCACCAACATTTGTAAAGAAGGACTTGAGGGCTGACTTCAAGTATTATTAACCCTTGATCTGGTTTCAAAGTTAACCATGCACCATTGGTGTGCATAGTACTCCAAAATGGCTAAATAATTTATTGCATAAGTTCTCTGTTACTGTAATTGAGATGTACTTTTGTAAAGTACTTTTTACTGCCCGGCAAATTGAAACTGGCTTCAGTGTACACTACAATTGAAATATAATATAACAGCAGAAGCAACATTTTGTCACAACTCGAACTATATCTTTCTTTTTTATTGTCCAGGGATTTAGGAAACAGTAGTAGAAAACAGGAGTAGGACTTCCTGCCCTCTGATGTTTTGACGTACTTGATAGAGTTGTAAAACCTGCAACAAAATAAACAAGAGCAGTATAAACAGTTTCGTCTTTCCCTTTTGAATTTAACAAGCTAGTTATATTTTACCATTTGTTCACTTTAGTGTTCCCTGTTGGTGAAAAGATTACAGGAACAATAATGCTGCAGATCGAACAATGACCTGTCATCTTGATGAAGATCAGAACATTTCTTCAGGCACGCTAAGTGAGACAAAAGAAATGTACAATGAAGGTTGTACAAAAACAGCAAATCTCCGTCGATTAAAACTTTATATATGTAGATGTTACCACATCGTGTAGTTTCCATCCAAAAGTAGGACTAAGCAAGGTTGTTTGGTAGGTTGTTGGCATGTCGATGTGCTATACCATTACAGCACATCAATATAGATGAGGGGCAAACACAGTAGACAGCATGATAGCTCTCAAACTCAAGTGAAGATTTATTCAACAGAACAAGAAACCGAAAGCATGAGTATAGAGAAAGGCAGTACCCATGCAGCGTATGGTGAACCACATTAATCTCTGAGAAGGTAGGATCGGAACAGCAATAAAGAGAAATGACAGTTGCGTCCGAGATAGGGGAACTCTGCAAATTTAGGACCAATATGATGTGGTAACCTTGCATGGCTCACTGCAGCTCTGACACACATTGAACAATTCCAGTAGTGGGACTTCAAAGACAATGAACGTTTGCTGTTTCACTGGGCATTCAAGTGTAGAGGATGCATCTCTAGAAAATTAATTAGCTTTCCTTATTCATAAAGTCATAACTACATCTCAACAGGAAGTATTCTTGTACCCTTCAAACAAGCTAGTAGTTCTCACCAGTTTCTTCTCCCCTTGTTGACGTCATACTAATGTTCTGCACCTGTCCAAAGACTAAAAAAAATGTCACAATGTCTGCAACACGTAACAAATCTAGTGCTTCAATCTGTGGACTTTGCATACCTGTTTTCAGCTATTTCTGTCATGTCAGTGCCTGGATCACACACACACGAAACAGTTTTGAGCCACTTCAACAGTGGAAGGCCCCTAAAATTAAATTTGTTGATGTTGACAATGTTGAGTACGGGTCAAGTAGGATAACATAAGTTAAATGAAATACGTCGTCGCTATATTATAATTTATACATGTGTGACGCCTGTACATACCTAAGACGTTGTGTTGAACTCGTCACCTCGGTGAAGCAAAATCACTGGTTACTGAACGGCAGTTTCCTTCGGACGTCTTCGCAATTCGCCTTCTACGGCATCTTCTTAGTCATCGGCAGCAAGATGAGCTCAGCACACACGACACGACTGCTACATCTAATAACCGAGTGTTTCGAACCACATTCGTTTTCGCGCACTCTCTTCTTGAATCTTGTGGTAGAAAACGCCCGCCGCCGATGGTGAACGAACATGATTTTTGCATCCCCGAACACCAAAACTACACCAGGCACATGTAGGCCTCTCGAATAATTGACACAACAACCACGAACATGTCATCTCTTCAACATTTCTTCGCGCGACCAACACGACCACCCACGATGTAAACAATAAACGCGATAACACAGACGACCTTGCAGATGGCGCGGCGGATCGTAGCTCGTAGCGGCGAAGTAGCTGAATGCTTTATTAACGTAAAAGCTATGGAAGTGAGCGTCATTTTTAAAATGGCGTTTAGCTGTAAGATAATGTGCGTAAGCTTTGTTCTCTACAAAATTAACTCTCACGTGGTAAGGGTTGACCAATCCCTGGGAGCCCTGGACCTGAAACCCAAGTTGCTCTTTTTCGCCGTTCGCTGGCAGCACCGTCCATGTTCCGGCAATCTTCAAAATATTTATACGTAAAAAATATGCGGAATTGAGAAGTAATGCTTTCTGTATCTTATCAAACAACGATGTTGTGCACGACAGTGGGCAAAAATATGGGGGTTATTTTTCACTTTTCGGTCCCTTTAACAAAGGTGCGGACGTTGTACTTTTTCGTTGACAGTGTTCTACCTGCGCCGTTCTTCTTCGTTGATATGATCCGACATGGCGATTTTGCAAACAGCTTGTTTTGGACGACAACTCTGGTATACAGCTATCAGATTTTCTGTACCAGTCAGTATCGTAATCAAATGGGGTAAACTTATGCTCTCTTCGGTGGAAAATTGGGTGAGTTGGCTGCGCGCACGTGGAGGTCCTTTATCCAACTTCGCGTTACGGCAATTCTTGCAGACTTTCACCGCATATGTTGCGTTTCTAACTGCGAAGGGTAACCATGCATGTGACCGAAGGAATCAAGTGTGATACCCAAAACGCACTGATGCGCGATCCACATCGTGCGCAATCATGATTAGGCAGCGATTGTGATCGCTCTCACGTGCGGACAAAAAGAGTCTCGGCGACAGTGATTAACAACGCACACACTTGTCCCCCGTTCGTGAACATGATTACACACACTTCAAGGAGGTTTGGCGCAGGCGCAGAGGCTTCCTTTCACCCTCTCCTTCTCGGTATTCGTACTGCCGCTTCCGGGTTGGCAAGATGGCGGCGGTGACAGTGGCCCGCACTAAGAGAACAACATCGACAAACGCCGAAACAGATGAAATAGCACTTGTATTAATGTGAATTTCTTTCAAGTAGATGTCCTGGACCAGTGTTTCCTTTTAATTTGAAACTTCAGGTTGTGTTGTTCAAAGTTTCCACCAGATGACTGCAAATGAAAACCAAGATCGAGAACGTGAATTCAATTACTGCAATAATTATGACTCTGTGGTGTGAATTACTTCGCACGGTGCGTCTTGGTGGCCTACTTAACAGTTTTTGTAGGAAGAAAACAAGGTGTTAAAAATGCCTTCTGTGCTACTTTAACATAAAAAAGTGTGTGGTGATGAGTGTCACTCGGAAAAGGAAACCGCTCACCTTCGATTATTGTATTAATTCAATGGATCTCTCAAGCGTCTCCGAATACAAATACCTGGGAGTTTTTCTTACATCAGACTTGCGCTGGAGTAAGCACATCCGATACATAACAAAGAAGGCTAACAAGAAATTATGGTTTCTTAAACGTCATTTTCGTGAATGAACAAGTCACACTAAGTTAATGGCATTCGTAACATTAGTCCGTCCTATTTTGGAATGTAGTGATATTGTTTGGGACCCTTACACCATTGCGAATATCCGACTTCTTGAATCTGTTCAAAGGAGAGGGTTACATTTTATGTTCAAGTTTTACCATCGTCACACCTCAGTTACTGTTCTTCACGCACAGAGTGGCTTAATAGCGCTGGAAGTGTAGAACGACACATAGGCTCCAGTTCCTTTTTCAATTACTCAGTGGTCAATTTTGAATTCATCATTGTGACTACATCACTCCACACGCACCCAGATCAACACCTCTAAGCCGTCAGCTCATCACACTCAAAGCATTCCAGTGCAGGACTAACCGCTTTAGATAATCGTTCTTTCCTCGAACCGTCGAAGAATCGAATTCACTCTCATCTGCTCAGGTCTCACACCGTTCTGTCACGGCATTTGTGAAAGACCTAAACGCTGTTACATGATGTGATACTATATGTGCCTCATTGTAAATTATTTTGGACTTTTTGCGCCTCTCTTACTTGGACCCTTTTAGGGTTTGTAGTATTTCATAAGTAAAAATAAAATTTAGTGTTGCGTATGTACGATATAAGCCCCCGTTAAGGTTTAATTTTCTCGAACATTGGGGGCACCAGAAAACGTGAAAAAGTGTTGCTCGTCCTGCACATCCTCGTGACGTGTAGATGGTGCTGCTGCATTTTCTTTGCCTGGTGTTGGAAGCGTCGAAGTGGAAGGGTCCATCTATCTTCTCGAAGGGCACAATGAATGAGAACAACTTGGGTGGCGTGGTAAGAGCTTAAAGTGGGACACCGCAACAAAATTTACCACAACGATTGTGACACAGCAGTAACCCTTGCGGTGTCAGCAACGTACAGACAAAATATCGCGTTCCCAAAGTGCGCAGATTTTATTCTAACGAATTATTACGATGTGAGCGCTTCGCCTCTGTGAAGCAAGAGGGCGCTGAAAGCAACACTGCCGACGTCATCCTGCATTGAAGAATGCAAGCTTCGTAGCAGACGACAATGCCGGGTGACGTCACAGTATTTTCCTTTGTGCAAACCGCTGTGTGCTTTGCATGCAGGTTTTGGCTTGGTATTGTCATCATTTACGAATTAATTACTCGCACAAAATGAATGCGAATGTTGTATTCGGTATCGAGGGAGCGGTCAGTGTTCGGTATGATGCTCACCTAATTTTTTTTTAATCCTTCCAAAGTCTCCCTTTAAGGAGAGAGCACATTTTGGCCGGTTAGCGTGCTCGTAGGAGCCTGAGATTATTTGTGCTTGTATAGGAGGTGGTGTCTCTCTACATGAGTCCTGACTGGTGATGATTGAACCTCCCTGACTCGTTCTCGAAGTTCGACCCCTTAACTGCTCTGCACGAGCGTCGATTGTCTTCAGAAAAACAGCTTTCGTTTGATTGCTTTGGAAAAATGTGACTCGTCCACGCTATGTTCTGGTTCTGCAAGGGTGTAGGGGGCAGCACTGTATGTCTTGGAGTGAGCTTCGTGTCGCCGTTTGAAGCGAAAAACGTGAGCTGACAGCGCCGGTTTTTAAACAGTTTTTAACCTCTCATGCATCCCGTTTGTCATAAAAACAAAGTTACCACGAGATTTGCGACGACTTGGGCGTTGACACCAGCGATATGTGTCCGGGAAGCAGAGACGAAAGCGGTGATTTGGAGCGTCTGGGCTCTTTGGGCAAAGAGGACGATGACAGTGTGGCTGGTTTAGCAAGCAGCCATCACTAGCGTTCTGTCAACAAAAAAAATGACCCGCCGTCTGCTCCTCCTCTGTCCCCATTCATGTTCATTCCCCCTCTCATTCATGTTCCCCCTCTGTTCATTCTCAGGGGCATTTAGGAAGCATTTCGATATTTCGGGGGTTGATGAATTTACCGAATACTTTGAGCTTCCTACATTTGTGTATTCTCTCTGTCACCTTTCTGCAGAATGTAATATCTCTACCATCTCTTTATATAGAGCAGAAATTTTTGCGCCAGCATCTATGGAATGCCACGTACTGCGAAGACAAAAAATTACCAATTTAGTGAACAAAATTAGATATTTTCCAAAAAGTTCAAGGGGTTAACTTTTTAATCGGGATTTCATGCACAAGCGTCAGGGCAGGTTGAGTGGACCATCCTAGTTGCAAGCCGTACTTAAAGTCTAACAGATTCTGAAACACGCACCTGCGTGAAAATAACCATCCTCGAATTTTGATATTGTCACAAAGCGAAATGGGCCGGCGAGTCGTCGAATAAACAGCAAACGGTTTATTAAATTACTTGGTAGCAAAAACACAAGAGTGATAGCTATCTTAACACAACTGAGTCCAAAGCATGAATGGTCCAGCTTGGAGCGCACAAGCATTTAAGCGTCGCGCCGAAAAGTCTAGAAACAGCACGTGCAGCAGGCGATGTCTGGAAGCTTCTTGCTTCTTCTTCACCATGCGCCGGGATGGGATGTACCGTTTCGTGCCTGCCCTGGAAGTTTCTCGAAGATGATTCATGGCAATATGCAAATGAGCCAAAGCCATGGCGAGGGTGGCGAAAAAGAGAGTTTATCTTCAGCGTGCACGCCAGTAACGAAATACGAACGATTTTTTTTCCAGTCTACTCGAGAGGGCTGAGCTAGTACAACATTGGCTAGTTTTGGCTGGAATGGCTCAGCTGTGTCAAATGTGCATAATGGCTCGGAAGCTCTTCCTGCACGTTCACAGTCACATGATGGCAGAGATATAACCGTGCATATTTAAACATAAATAAACATATTAACAAAAATGCTCATACAGGAAAAGAAAAGAAACAAAGTGCTGTGACTGTCTCGAATTAAGTCCAGGTGGTTCCGTCCGAAAGTCCTACTCTTCACTTCTTGGCAAATACCGGAGCGTGGTGCGAGCTGCTTTGAACTTGTGGCTTCAATCGTGCACAATGGGGATTATTTGTGGAGTTGGAACGCAAACGGCATGGCAACGCTTTGTGAATGTGGTGCCACCTAGTTTTTCAAAAATCTGGAATCGGAGATGCTCCTCGTCTGGTATGCCCTTGTATTGTCCAGATTGTGAAATTTCAGACGCAAGAAACAGCACTGATGCACTCCATATTAAGGACAAGCCTAGAGGCACTTGTGATCAAGAATACTCAGGTTGCACTTCTTCAAATGCACAGTTCAAGATCAGCACAACAACAGTTGAACTGCAGCTGAACAGCACCGCACTAGTCACTATGGACGATCGATGCACTGAGCAACATAGAGACCAGAGCAAGCCATCTGCACTTGCATGCATGTCCCAGCCTCGCATGTCACATGTTTGCAATGTCACTGTGTTTGCAGCACAAGCGGGCACACACGGGCGAGAAGCCATACAAGTGGTGTCTGCCACGCAAAGTTCATCCTGAGCGGGAACCTACAGCAGCACAAGCGGACACACACGGACGAGAAGACATTCAAATGCGTTGTCTGCCCTGCGGAGTTCAGCAAGGGCGGAAACCTAGAGTAGCACAAGTGGACACACACAGTCGAGAAGCCATACAACTGCCGTCTCTGTCCTGCAGTGTTCAGATAGCGTGCAACCTTGCCACGTCACAAGCGAACACACACGGGTGAGCAGCCATAAAATTGCAACCTCTGTCCTGCAGTGTTCATCCACAACCCAAACTTGCAGTGCGATACAAGTGCGCTCTCTGTCCTGCAGAGTATCACAAGCAGACACCCTGAGGTGAAAAGCCATAAAAGAGCATCCTCTGTTCTGCAGACCTGAGGCACAGCACAAACCTGCAGTGTAACAAGAAGACCTACATGGATGTGAAGCCATACAAGTGCAACCTCTGTACTGCAGAGTTCATGAGCAGGAACACACAAAGTTAGAGAAGAAGCTGCTAGAGCTAGTGTAGCCAGAGCACGAAACCTGCGGCTTAACATGTAGCCAGGACACACTTGGGATAGCGACCATACAAGTGCTTAGAGGCCGTGCACGTTAAAGTGCACCAGTCCTGGGTGTTGCATATCCTTGACGCAGACACCTGAATAAGCACATGCTAATGCACAGATAGGGGAACATTGTATGGATGCAGTCTGTACCCCACCGTGTTTTATTTCTGTGGGATATTTTGAAACTCGCACGCATGAACAGGCAGAGGATAAAAAGGATTTGGGTTGGGTGGTGACACATGTGAAATGTAAAACAAACAAACAATGAAGGGACACCCAAACAGTGGCTCTGAACTGCTAACCTTCTATTTATTCCTGTTTATTGTGATGATGAATGCTTCTTTTACGCCATGGATCTCCTCAGCTGATAACATAAACGAATAAATTAACCCAAAGAAATAAAAGAATATTTCTACAAGATGACGTCACGACTTGTAAGATGAATCCTCAGTTACCTCTTGTGTTACGAGCCTTTGTTGTGGAATGCGTTACAATTTGTAACAATTTGTGAATGACATCTCGGGAGAAATCACGGAAAGAGAATCGTGTACGGTATAAGAGATTAAGGACCGTGACCTCAGTCTCGAGAATTTTTTTTTTTTTTTGTGCCGAGAGGGTTGACTGGAGACTGCAACGACTAGAAGTATAGTTCCCATGAACCTTAGTAATGACAAGGGAAGAAAAAAATGGTCTCCTTCCGTAATATGCGCTAAAAAGTAACGAAACATGCACGCATCTGTGCACTGAACATGGTCAAAGCATGCAGTAAAAATGTGTCATATATGTGGTGAAAACTCGAGCTGTATATGAAGCGATCTCGCACACCGTGACCAACCCGATTGGTTTCTAAATGTAATGTTTTTATTTAACCGGATATGTTGGGGTTGCAGTGAAATATAACCACAGTGGGATCCAAGGATTCCATGGGCAGGAGTGCTCCCGTTTCAAGCTTCCGGATGGCTCGCACAAGGAAGACCAAGTGCCTTTTCACTAACTGTACCTCCACAACTAGCACTGGCTTTTCAGAGAGCGCTGCTGTCCTCGGAAGAGAACGTGTTCGCCACATCCTTCAAGTCGCTGAATTGAGTGCCATAGAAATCGACTGCCCCAACCAGGTGCTTCATCTTGTTACAGAACAGGTTCAGGGGGCAGTGGAACGTTTTGCATCATTGCTCGGTATGTTTCTCTTCGACTTGGCGCCTTCACAAAAATTTTCGTCACGACTGACACTATCTTCTTGACGTGTGGGTAGAGCCCCCTAACTTTCTCTGCCGTGTGCCGAACACGTTACGTGCACGAGGGTTGGATAGAAAACTTTCGGGGTGTCAGCAGCCTTTATCATGTACGCAGCTGCACCTGCGTAACATATCCTAAAGTTCTCTCTGCCCCCATCTGCTAGAGCAGCTTGAGAGCATCGTTTACGAATTTAGCTACAGTACCGTGGTTTGTTTTCTCGAGTGTTCAACTCGCAAGCAGATAAGGCTTGGACCTTTGATGATCATCAAGTTTTCCACCAACGAGTTGCGCTACGTAGAGACCGCAAGTGTCCGTCGTCTCATCCGCAGCACGCCCGCATTGGGCCGTTTCCATAGGAAGACCTTACTTCCTTCACGGCTTTCTCGTACAACACAGGCAGGTAATTCTTGCGGAGAGTTGATTCTGCTGGTATCTTCCTGTGAGTATACTTGTCGAGGCATTTTCTTGATGTCGGGTTTTCGAGTTTGCGCCACGGAATATATATTGGTTGTGACAAAGGCTTCAGAGAGGTCCGCACAAAATTCCTCAAACTCAAGGCCAGAGCTCACGGCGTGGGGATGTAGAGGTTGTGAAGTTCTGCTCCCCTTCGCTTTTTCAGAAATGTGCGACCTTACATGCTGGTCCACCTGGAACTTGCTCTCTGCATTGACCTATGAGAGACAGAAAAAAAAGGAAAAATCGAGTCATATAACATAAACTGCCGTGACAGTTGAAGTTCTGTGAAGTAAATAAATAGTAAAGAACGACCTTGATTTTTGCGTCGTTATTAAGCGTCTTCGCGCGTCGTACATTGTGCCCCAGTTACGCTTATTTGTTCGAAAGATTCTCGTTCGTAATCGTCCCCAATGCATGAGAGCTCATGCCTTGTAAAAGTCAAGGGATGAAACTTCGTGGTGCTCGTCTATATAGTTGAATGTTCCATGCGTGCTCCTTTCTTACCTTCTTCTCGCAAATCCTGCAAACTATAATATCTTCCCGTCGGTGCACAAATCTGGATTATCTGTCGTCCATCTCCTGTAAGGCATGAAATTGATGGCTTAGGTCGTGCTGGCCATGTCACGTCGAGACTGGGAGGGAGGTTCGAATCCCGGTGCCGGCTGTGCTGTCTGGGGTTTTTCCTGGGTTTTCCTCAGACGCTCTCAGACATATGTCGGCACAGTTCCCTTAGAAGTCGGCCCAGGACGCACATTCCCCCAGGGCGTCAGTCGTGACGTTGCCCACATACGTGAGGCCGACAACGGCAAGCCCTTTCACCACCATCACCACCGATGGCTTAGATCTCGGCATCGTAAGGAAACGACGTTGAAGTGGCAGGTGAACGGTAGGCGCCAGAGAAGACGCGTCATACTCTCTGTGGCAGCCAGAGAGGGCAGAAGCTGCATTCAGCGCAACCAGAGTGGCATGGACGCCCGCAGGGAAGGAATCGCAAGCAGATGACACGATGCAGAGTATTTGATCGGCGGCTTGCAATGCGAAATATGGTTCAGATTTGTCATATGTGACGAGCAGGGAAATATGCAGCAACGTATGATACATGTATTTACATGCACTTAGAACACACCGCAAATCGTTTGGGACAAGGCTCAAATGTGCTTTCATGTCACCACCAGTGTAAACCATGTTCAGGGAAGAATATGTAGAGCTCAGTAAACCATAGATGTCTAGGAGATGTCCACCTGATATCCCAAATTGGATGTTTGGATATCCCATGGATCATTGCAGAGAGCCTGTAGACGTCGCATGTACGTCCTGGCGATTATGGTTTGTTCCACGTTTTCCACATTCCACGAACGTCAACTTCGGGATATTTGGATATTCACAGGATGTTCTCAAATCTGCACATATCGCTATAAATGTGTTCTTTCAGAAATGTGCTATATACTATGCAGTGGGGTGCCACACATTCTCATAGGATGTGCAACAATGTTTTATTTCAAGGCTACATTATGGCTAGGTTTTTGGCACCATAAGCGTATTCTAGTGTGGTAAATGGCAGCCCAGAGGCCTTTCGGCCCTAATCCAAGACGAATGCAGACCGCGCGTTAATAAATGTGCTTTTGCCTTTCACCATATAAGACGCAGGCACCCTTTTTGGCCCTTCCACCGCGTACGCGGATTTCAAGAGATACCAGAACGAGCATATAGGGACCGTGCGACACCTAAAGGGGGCGCGCTGCTCCGTCGCGACAGCGCCGCCAGTGGCGGTCTGGGAAGTATCCGACGTGATACCACACCGCCCGTTCTATGCATTATCAAGTGGAACCGTAGCTTGCGTGGCGACCGCCGTAATTAGAAGGGCTAATTTTCGAAGTGCAAATAATGTGGAACTTTTCTGGGGCACGAACGATGCTAATGAAGACAAACTGCACAGAAGCAACCACCGTATTTATAATGCATCTAACAGTGCGAAAGGAGAAGAGCCACTCACGTCGTCACCTGTAAGTGATACGCCGAGAGGATGGTTATTTGACGCCTCACAAAATCCTGGCTTGCTAGCGAACGCTATATACGTGTACTTCTCTGACTCCAGCCATTTGCAATATCATGTTTTGACGGAGTCTTGTATTCCTGTAGTCCTCTTTGCACACACATAGCTTCGTCACTGAAATCTACATCGTGTGTCCGTTTTATCTATACAAATAAACGCGTAGGGTCACAACTTATTGTCTGAACTTGTACTGAAGTTTTTCCAGTATCTTCAGACAGAATAACGCTAAAGAGGTTCTCAAAGAAGAAATTATATGAATTTTTACATCGGCTACCGCCGTAGGCTTGCGGCACGAGAGATGTGAAGTGGTCGGTGCGTAAATACTAAACGTTTTGGACAACGTAGAGCTTCCGTTCTCGCTGTGAGACTCATCAACCAGATTACTGCGAGCAATATCGTCTCTGGGCGCTGGCGATAAAACACCTCAATCATTATCTCAAAATAGGTTGCCGTTTGGTCGGTGCATTTGACAGAGATACAGTATCCAGCGGCGTTTCACAGTCATGAAAGTGAAAGTCGTGAAAGTGTAAATCATTGATCATTTTGCAGGTCCTCATTCTGTTTCATCGAAACTAGAACAAAGGAAATAGAATATATTCGCTCATGTTGTGCACACGTCATGCAAGGGTAGAACGCACGTCACGAACGCTATTCGCTGCAAGTCTAATGCCCTCGGTGGTATTGGAAGCATAGAAATCACGAGAAATGAAACATCTGGTCCCTAATGAAGAGTTCTTTTAGGTGCTGGCACAGTTAGCGATGCAACAGCTCCAGTGTGGCAAAAAAAGACGCCCGCACTTCACATGTAAACAAAGCTGGCTACCCGGCGGCTATCACGCAAGGTACTTTCTCCGGAGGCCGCATCGTGACGCCACCAGTTTGTCGCACAGTCGCTATACTGAAATACAAATTGTTGGAGTATGTTCATCAAGTGTAGCGTGGCGTATGACGTTTGCAACGGTGACAACGTCTTTGCAGTTAGCTTGTGAGTCTGCAAACGACGTCAGCGTATACCTGTGAACGTTCCTGACACCCCATCTTGGCAAATATCGTGTTTTTAATTCAAGCTACCGTGTATACTGTGATTGCTTGGTAAATAAGGTAGTAAACTCTTCCCTCTTGCTTACGTCATACCACTAGGGGTCACGTGCCCTAGATCTGTCCGAAAAATAATGCGCGCTTGCTCCTTTCTTTTTACATGTATGAGATGTCCCAGGGATATAGAAAGTAAGATATTTTTGAAAGTCACATTGTGGACGTACAGGTAACGTCGCATAGACGTGGCGGACATATGCGACGTGTGCGACCTTTGTGGGACGTACCTGGGATATCTCTGGTTTACTGGGGAGCGCGGGTCCGGGTATACCCGCAGTTACCCGCATATCGTAACGAGTTGCGGGTAAGAATTCGCGACCGCTGCGGGTAAAATGCGGGTGTACCCGTACTCCATGGCCAACTAAGTGATCCTTCTCTGTCATACGCGAGCTCAGCAGTGCCCTATGTCGTTGGCCGCATTAATCCATGTGCCAGACTGCAGCAGGCAAGTGCTGGAGGACGAGTTCGATTATTAATGCAGACATATGTATGGCTCTCCTGTGAATTGCAGTTTGTTAAAGAGAGCTGGTGTTCTGAGGCTGGAACAAGAAAGGACAAACATATACAAAGCCTCAAATTGCCTAAGAAATGAACGATGAAAGATGAAAGTCACTGAAAAGGTTAGCCAGCTGTAGGACTCGAACCCACATCTTCTGGATTACCGGTCCAGGGCTCTACCAATTGAGCTAAGCTAACACGCACCCTTGAAAGTCGCTGAGGAGGCGTGTTAGCTCAATTGGTACAGAACTGGACCGGTAATCCAGAAGATGTGGGTTTGAGTCCTACAGCTGGCTAACCTTTTCACTGACTTTCATCTTTCGTCGTTGCAGTTTGTTGTGGTGTCGCGGTCCCAGGATGTTACCATTTAATGGAAAAGTGGTAAGATGTGCTAACTTTTGACCTGACTCCGGAAAACTATACCACTCTTTGTAAGGGTAGGGGAACCAGACGAGGACGAGTGGCTTTGATAACCCAGTAAACTTCCGTTAATTCGACCTTAGCAGCAAATTTGCTAACACAGTGAATTTCGATTAATTGGACCGTGACAGGAATGCAAATGTTGATATCAATTGTATAGAGATCGAATTAAGGAATAGGGTAAAAATGAGCAAGATCACCATCCCTTTTATGTATTAGTGTGTGCGCGATCGAAACACGCATCTGAAAACATGCAGTAGCATATTATAGAACCACTAGTACAGCAAGTTGACATACTCCGAGAAACCATCCTGACAAGCCAGCTCTGATCATATGTAATAACTTCTCCATGACCATTTCATCACTCCTTCAGTTGGCATTTGACTAGCGCTCGGACTCATAGCTGCCAACCCCCATTTCACAATTCCAACTCTTGCTCCTGATCTTTATATTTCTGCTCGAAACTGGGGCAGTGAATGACAGCGGTATTCAAACAGTTGTCCGAGCTTCGCAAAAGCTCATCTTTTACCTCTGCAGGATGGGATTATAAAAGGAGCAGAAATAGGTCACAAATAGCTCTTTTTGCTGATATGTTGATCCACTTTTTCGACGATTTACCTAGAACGACAAGTTGGAGGACCGCAAGGATTTCGGGTAGATATCGGGTTTTACCCGAGTTCTGGAAATGTTGTTCGGGGAGGAACTACCGTGAAAAATCGTGTTTAACCCGAAAACGAAGAACCCTAAGTACACAGTATGCACAAGTACAGCTTTGAGGTATTCGAGCAAAATGAAGATTTACTAAAAATTGCGCAACAGAGTACAGACGTCACTGACGCAAGAAAAATAAGCATAACCTAATTATATGACAACAAAACGAAAATACTCGTACAAGAAAAGAAACGAAACAAAATACTGTGACTGTCCCAAATCAAGCTCAAGTTGTTCTATCTGAAAGTCCTACACTTTACCTCTCAGCAAATACTGGAGGGTGGTGCGAGCCGGTTTGAGCTTGTGGCCTCAATCGTGCACAATGGGGATTATTTGTGGAGTTGGAACGCAAACGGCTTGGCAACGCTTTGTGAATGTGGTGCCACCTAGTTTTTCAAAAATCTGGAATCGGAGATGCTCCTCGTCTGGTATGCCCTTGTAATGTCCAATTTGTGAAATTTTAGATGCAAGAAACAGCACTGATGCACTCCATATTAAGGACAAGCCTAGAGGCACTTTTGATCAAGAATACTCAGGCTGCACTTCTTCAAATGCACAGTTCAAGATCAGCACAACAACAGTTGAACTGCAGCCCGACAGCACTGCACTAGTCACTATGAATGACCAACCCTCTGAGCGACATACAGACCAGAGCAAGCCATGTGCACTTGCATGCATGTCGAAAGCCAGCCTTGAATGCCACACACACACACACACACACACACACACACACTGTCACAGTGAGTCTGAAAAGTGTTCCACCACTCCTCCAACGGATGTTCAGATGGGAGAGAAGGGTTCTGGGTGCAACACCTGTCTCTCTGCATTTTCGTGGTCTGGAAGTGACGCGAACTACGTGGCGAAGCATACTGACAAGAGGCCATACAAGTGCGATGTCTGCCCTGCAGAGTTCAGCCCGAGCAGGAACATACAGCAGCGCAAGCGGACAGATTCATGCAAGAAACCATACAAGTGCGATGTCTGCCCTGCGGAGTTCAGCCTGAGTGGGCACCTTCAGCTTCACAAGCGACTCACACGGGCGAGAAGCAATACAAGTGCGATGTCTGCCACGCAGAGTTCAGCCAGAGCGGATTCTACAGCACCACAAGCGGACACACACGGGTGAGAAGCCATAAAAGAGAATTCTCTGTTCTCCTGACCTGGGGCACAGCACAAACCTGCAGTGTAACCAGAAGACCTACATGGTTGTGAAACCATACAAATGCAACCTCTGAGGAAAACTTACACACACTGGCTTAACGCAACTGTGAAACAAAATGTAATATGACGTTTCGATGCCTGTTGGGGCATCATCATCAGAATGAAACTAGAACGGTACGCCATACGAGTTCTACTTATAGTTAGCTATACTTACTTATAGTTATAGTTATACTCATTCTTTTGACTTTCACAATGCAAAGACCGTGGCACACGAGCATAGATGGGGGGTAAGAAAATTTTTGGAATCTTGGCACATTCACCGTGATGATAACACATGTAACAGTCACAAAGGGCCACTACCTGATTGCTACAAGGTCATGACTGAGCTACAAGTAGAATTTGGATGGCGTACCGTTCTTGTTTCATTCTGATGATGATGCCCGAACAGGCATAGAAACGTCATATTACATTTTGTTTCATTGTTGCGTTAAGCCAGTGTGTGTAAGTTTTCCTCATGATGTCCCCTGGATTTTGGTCTATTTTCAAATGCAACCTCTGTGCTGCGGAGTTCGTGTACAGCAGGAACGCACAAGGTTAGAGCAGAAGCTGCTAGAGCTAGTTCAGCCAGAGCAACAAAGCTGTGGCTTAACATGAAGCCAAGACACACTTGTGATGGCAACCACACAAGTGCTTAGAGGCCACGTACACGTGAAAGTGCTCCAGCCCTGGGCCATCTCATGTCCTGGACCCAGACACCCAAAGAAGCACATGCTACTGCTACGGATGCAATCTGTCTCCCGCCGTATTTTACTTGTGTTTGACATTTTGAAACTCGCACGCGTGAACAGACCGAGGGTAAAAAGAGTTGGGTTGTGTGGTGACACATTAGAAACGTAAAAAAAAAAGAGAGAACAGTGCAGAGAAACAGATAGACAATGAAGAGACACCCGTGCAGTGGCTCTCAACTGCTAACCAAGGTTTACTTTCATGAACAACATGCATTGCCTTGTTTCCCTTTTGCCTTTGTATACCTTTCTTTTCTTTATTCCCCTTTTATGATGATGAATGCCTCTTTTGTGCCCTACATCTCCTTAAATGCTAACATAAACGAATAAATCAACCCAAAGAAATAAAGAATACTTCTACAAGAAGTGACAACTTGTATATAAGAAGAATCCCGACAGTTACCTTTCGTGTTACGAGCCCCTGTTGTGGAATGCGTTACAATTTTTAACAATTTGCGAATGACATCTCAGGAGAAATGACGAAATTCTCAGGCACCAAAAACGATGGAAGCAGGCAGGCATTTGTGTATATACCGGCAATTTTCCACCGAGAATATGCAAGTAGCCAAGGTTATTATGATTTACAAAAGCGGTGACAAAAACTGTCCATCTAATTACCCTCCGGTTTCAGTGTTGCTGGCAGGGCTGGGCAAGATACTTCAAAAAAGTATCTTCGATGCCGATGCTCGATATCCTCAAAAATTGTATTTCCGATACCGATACAAGATACAGAACCGAAATTGATTTTCGATACAGATACTCGGTACTGTATCGTCGATACTTCGATACATAACTGAAATCCCGAATATAATCAGCTGGTGTTATGATTAGCGAAGTTTATATTACTGAAATCACAATATAATAAAGCTGGTGTTATGGTTCGCGAAGTTTACATCACTGAAATAACAATATAATAAAGCTGGTAATATGATTAGGGAAGTAAAAACATTTATTCGTTATTTCTAGAGCCTTTAGTGTATTTTTATAGCGCACTTTTTCTGACAGGGCTTGAACGTATCCGACCGCACGGATTTAATGAAGCTGCACTGGCTAAGCAGCTAGTCTTGTTAGAACTTTAGACTGAAGCCATGGGTACGTTGAAACGATCGCATCAATCAGCAGCCTAGCAAAATAACAATTAATTAAGACAATGTTCTTCGTGCGTACCGGTCTGTGAGCACTTGACTATACATACGAATAATCCTGAAACTTTTTTTCTGCTGCTTTTATCGTTTGGTACTGCAGTACTTCCCCGGTAACATCTGACATTGCCTCTGACTTGATTTTCTTAGTTGGCCGTTGTGAATTGTGAGCTGTAGAACGGGTTACAGTGCTCAAGCTAAGGCGGCGGTTATTCTTTCCGCATGGCAGACGCGGAATCCACACTTCAAGTCAAGTGGACGTGCTCTTGCGCACTGAGGAGGGGGACATCGGGCAGCGCAGTTCCAGAAGCCGTGAGGTTGGTCCTGTGTAAGGCGTTTTCGGCGCGCCCGCCGTAGAAAGAGACGGGAGAGATTCTCCTGGAACCAACTAGAAGCCGAGCGCGCCTACGAGCGCGTCCCAGGGCAGGACCCAGGGCCTCCTCTCCGGGCGACCTTGACGATGGAGCGCGCGCGCGGACGTAAGCTTCGAACGAATTTATGGTCGACATGTCTACGCCGCTGCGGCCTGGCTTGTACTACCGCCTGAGCGAGCGCCGCCGACCCTAAGTCTCACAACAGCCTCAATATTTGCGTCTTTTTTTTAGTATCGAGTATCGTTAAAATACACGATACACTAAAAATGTATTTTCGATACAGATACTCCGATACTCTCATTTTTGGCACGCGATACCTAATACCGATACACAAAATGTATCGAAAGATTGTATCGAAGAGACATGTATCTGCGATACTGCCCACCACTGGTGGTACATGCTCTACAGCCGCATCCGCGGTTGCCTGAGGAGGACTGGCGATAGCTCTCAAACAGCACTAAGGTAAAGAATGCTCCGACTGGGAGCTCACAAGCTTTTATACACAGCGGCGAACATTGTAGAAAATACGAGTCGGTGGAGAGGAGGAAATACAGAAGCTTCTCAGGTCATCGGCCCGTCCATGAGATTGATGCGAGCGGAGGTTCGCTTCTAGCGCTGAAGAAACACAGGAATGCTAAGCCTAACGGACACGAAACTTGCCATCTTGAATGAAAGAGGTAGGGTCGTTGAATTGGGCTAAATCATTTCACTTGAGTGAGGTTAGTCCAGGTTATGTCCTACAGATTGGGGGAGGTTCTGGGGCGCCCCGCCCCAGACACGCACTAGGTGGTGCGGGCGTCGAGACTGTGCCTTGGGTTCGATCAGAAGGTCCTCAGTGAAGATCGCCTTGAAGAAACGGGCTGTAAAATTTAATTTTTATAGGTTTCACGCAATATACGAGGGTCATTCCTGTTTAATTTCGTTACTAATTAGCTCCTCTTTTACGTAAAAGCGTGTGATTTTTGTTTTTAATCTTTTGTCTTTAAAAAAAGCCAGTGGTCCCGATACGGAACTACATCCATGGCGTCATTGGTCATGGCTGTTTCTTCAAACGTAGTCCCCCAATGAAGTCTCGTCATTACATTAACAGGGAAGCGTTGGGTGATTAGGAGGACCTTCATGCTGCAAACATGCGATTGTAGCGGAACATAGGTACCTTCTTCTTCCTCCATCTGTGGCCGTCATCCATTGAGGAAGACTGGCCCAGGGCTGAATTCCAAGGTGGGCGCGAGTGTTCAGTCGCAGATTCGGGTCACTTATTGCTCTAGGCTAGAGCAAGCCGCTCCGATGGGGAGTCTGCCAATTGCTCCGATTCTGCCATTGGAATTCAACATGAGTTTGAGCTCCCTGTCCACCTTTTCTGCGTCGGGTTTCATGGTCGCCAAATCCAATCTATCACTTCGTCATCGTCGACCCCCTGGACTGGCAGAACGAAGCCTGCTTTCAGGAGCCAGTTCGATGGTCAATGGCGTCCTACGTACCTCGTACCATGCTGTGTTACTTTCAAATGTGGGCCTTCTTCTTTCCATCGGTGCTGTCGATGTTGAAGAACATTCGGTCCACAACAGGCTGGTCATATGCGCGCGCTTCCGGTTCTTCTCGCATTACGCGCACTCTACTGCTTGCGCCATCACCGTCGGGCGACTTCACTGTTTCTCGTCAGCCTTCAGAATAATTCAAACTGCCGATTGGGGAAAGGCTATAATACTTCTGGTCGATGGATGTCAACTTCCTTCCACGACGATGTTCGTCGATGATTACCAGCTTTTTGTTTTTTACGCGCTTTTATAATTTCGAGCTCCACAGGGATGTTGCGCTTTTCCTTTCTTTCGTTTGCGATGCCGTCTTTGATCCCAACTTCAACTTCCAACTCTTCTCTTCATACTGATTCGAGACTGTTCAATTTCCACGGAAACGCGACATACGGCTTCGCAAAAAAAGAACAAAAAAAGAAACACGGCAGCGAATCGTCCCTCTAAAATGGGACGTGTGGTTACCCTGCTAAACTTCCTAATCTAGGGACTTTATACCCTGCACCCTACCAACGCCACCTAGATAGAGAAAGCCTATGCATTGCCTCCTCTCCCTCCTTCGCTACTTGGTCATATATAGTCAGAATTTGTCTGCTATTGCGATTCACCGTTCCGCAAAATTCAAGAACCCGCAAATGATTGCAGCTCACCTGGAACCTGCAGAGCTAAATATTTAGACAAAAAGTGCAACACGCACTCCCAGGATATGACTTTTGAGAAAGATTGAGACAGTTTGGCGCTTTATTCCCCAAGTTTTCCCGTTTTGAACGCGGGGGGCGTTCGATCACACCTCGCAGACGACGGTGGCTCGTCTTCACCGCTACACGACCGCTGAAAGCACTTTCCTGATTGTCTACAGCCGTTGAAATCACGATCCTGATTGGCTGACTCTCAACTGTTACGTCAAGTTGATGAGCGCGCACGCTTTCTGTATCTAGGTGGTGTTGACCGTTGCACGTGAAAAGAAAATTGGAACCGGACCGCCGTTTGTATAAAGGTATTAATCGTCTCTGGAGGTACTGCTCGCGACAGGTTGTCTGAAATCTCCAGTCTGTGGCAGAGCGGTGCCCTATCGGCGGTGTCGCATACGAAGGAACTATACCAATACAGCTTTGTAGGGGAGGCCGCTATCCCCCACTCTGTCATACTATTGACGACACCCAAGTATCCAGGGTTACTTCTCGCGACAGGTGGCGACTGCGCGCGACTTCCCCTCGGAGTCGGTTTATGGTATAGTTCCTTCGAGTGCGACACCGGCAATACAGGACCGCTCAGCCACAGGCTGGAGATTTCAGACAACCGTGTCGCGAGCAGCACTTCCATGGCGGGACATCTGGCTCACCAGAAGACGTGTACCTTGCACACGGTACTCTCGTCGAAACCGTCAAGTGGACGGGCGCTGGTGAAAACACTAATCGTGTTGGCTGTACAGCACCCCTGGCAGCACGATGCACCGAAAGTCGAGTGCAATAGGGGTTGATGGTACGTGTCTTACCAACGTCCTTTAGTTTCAAGAGTCTCTTCAAGGCGCGTTCCAACCACCCGTCCATCCCCTATTGCGCTCCACTTTCAGTACGTTGCGCTGCTTGGGACTTTGCCTGTTAGAACCGATATCATATCCTCCGATAACAGTTCCCGCCCCCTTTATAGATCTGCATCGAATGGCGTGATTGTACGGCAGGGTATCACACGCTGTTACAGAGACGACGCGCCATAACCTTGAGGAAGGAGCAGAGACAATTGGGACGGCTTAGTGGGCAGGCACTGATGCTCCGTTCAAAAATCTCTGCGTTGGCTGCGGTCCAGAACGAGTGTCAACCTTGATGCAGGACAAATGCCGCCACTTTCGCGATCTGCCGCAAGTTTCACAATTATTGAGAGAAAAAGAAAAAAAGAAACTGCTATAGGGCAGAACTAAGTTATACCCACCAAGTATACGTAACATTGTAACAGGTGTGGTATTGGCTTCAGGGGAACGTGCTAAATCTTCCGCGACAACTGGGGTCAAATGACTCCAGTAATTTCGCCCCCCTGTCCCTCGCGAACGGTTTTACTCCCCGACGGTGAAACTGGGTGATTTTCTCGTTGTTGGTCAAAGCCTATGGCCAATCGAATCGAAGATTCTAATGTTACGTAAGTGTTACGTCAGCTGAAGAGGCAAAACAGGAAATGGCAGTTTCAACAGGAAGCCGGCAGTTGGTTCCGAATTCGACGTGCTTGATATTTTATGAAAAAACGTGAACAAAATTTAGCGAAACTTTTCTTCTTCTCGGAAGGCACCTCCAAGTGGATACCACGTTAACTTTAGAATTCCGGATTCTTCGCAGAGACCACCTTTAAGGGCCTGCCCAGAGGCACTTGTGATGAAACATCTTCAGGTGGTACATCTACAAGTGCACAGTTCAACATCGACACAAAAACAGCTGAGCAGCGATTTAACAACACTGCACTAGTCATCGAGGACGGTCGACCCACAGAGCGACATCCAGACCAGACCAAGCCACGTGCACTTGCATGCAAGTCGAAAGCGAGCCTGAAACGCCACATGTTAGCACAACAGCGTCACGAGTCCAAAAAGTGTTCCACTATTCCTCCATCGGACGCTCAAATGGGAGAGAAGAGTTTTGGGTGCGACATTTCTTCATCTGCATTCTTGCAGTCTGGAAGTAACAAATACCATGTGCCGAAGTGTACCGAGAAGAAGCTGTACAAGTGTGATCTCTGCCCTGCACAATTCAGCCGGAGCGGGCACCTACAACGTCACAAGCGAGCACACACAGGCGAGAAGCCATACAAGTGCAATGCCTGCACTGCGGAGTTCAGTCGGAGCGAGCACCTACGACGTCACATGTGGGTGCACCCAGGCGAGAAGCCATACAAGTGCGATGTCTGCCCTGCAGAGTTCACTCGGAGCGGGCACCTACAGTACCACAGGCGGAAACACACAGGTGAGAAGCCATACAAGTGCGATGTCTGCCATGCAGAGTTCAGCCTGAGTGGGCACCTACAGCGTCACAAGCGGACACACACGGGCGAGAAGCCATACAAGTGCGATGTCTGCCCTGCAGAGTTCAGCATGAGTGGGCACCTACAGCGTCACAAGCGGACACACACGGGTGAGAAGCCATACAAGTGCGATGTCTGCCCTGCAGAGTTCACTCGGAGCGGGCACCTACAGTACCACAGGCGGAAACACACAGGTGAGAAGCCATACAAGTGCGATGTCTGCCATGCAGAGTTCAGCCTGAGTGGGCACCTACAGCGTCACAAACGGACGCACACGGGCGAGAAGCCATACAAGTGCGATGTCTGCCCTGCAGAGTTCACTCGGAGCGGGCACCTACAGTACCACAGGCGGAAACACACAGGTGAGAAGCCATACAAGTGCGATGTCTGCCATGCAGAGTTCAGCCTGAGTGGGCACCTACAGCGTCACAAGCGGACACACACGGGCGAGAAGCCATACAAGTGCGATGTCTGCCCTGCAGAGTTCAGCATGAGTGGGCACCTACAGCGTCACAAGCGGACACACACGGGTGAGAAGCCATACAAGTGCGATGTCTGCCATGCAGAGTTCAGCCTGAGTGGGCGCCTACAGCGTCACAAGCAGACACACACGGGCGAGAAGCCATACAAGTGCGATGTCTGCCATGCAGGGTTCAGCAGGGCCACGAACCTACAGCAGCACATGCGAACACACACGGGCGAGAAGCCATACAAGTGCGATGTCTGCCACGCAGAGTTCAGCAGGAGCGGGACCCTACAGCAGCACAAGCAGGTACACACAGGTGAGAAGCCATATAAATGCAATGTCTGCCCTGCGAAGTTCAGTCAGAGCGGACAGTTATGGCATCACAAGCGGACACACACGGGCGAGAAGCCATACAAGTGCGATATCTGCCCTGCGGAGTTCAGCAGGGGTGCGGACCTACAGAAGCACATGCGGACACACACGGGCGAGAAGCCATACAAGTGCGATCTGTGTCCTGCAGTGTTCAGACAGCGCTCAACCTTGTCACGTCACGAGCGGACACATACGGACGAGAAGCCATACAAGTGCGATCTCTGTCCTGGAGTGTTTAGACAGCGCGCAAGCTTGTCACGTCACAAGCGGAGACACACGGGTGAGCAGCCATAACATTGCAACCTCTGTCCTGCAGTGTTCATCCACAGCCCCAACTTGCAGTGTGATACAAGTGCGGTCTCTGTCCTGCAGAATATCACAAGCAGTTGTTCCACTATTCGTCCATCGGATGCTCAAATGGGAGAGACGAGTTTCGGGTGCGACATTTCTTCATCTGCATTCTTGCAGTCTGGGGGTGACAAGAACCATGTGCCGAAGTGTACCGAGAAGAAGCTGTACAAGTGTGATCTCTGCCCTGCAGAATTCAGCTGGAGCGGGCACCTACAACGTCACAAGCGAGCAGACAGGCGAGAAGCCATACAAGTGCAATGCCTGCACTGCGGAGTTCAGTCGGAGCGAGCACCTCCAACATCACAAGCGATCACACACAGGCCAGAATTGTTACAAGAGCGATGTGTGCCCTGCAGAATTCAGCCGGAGCGAGCACCTACAACGCTATAAGCGAGTACACATGGGCGAGAAGCCATACAAGTGCAATGCCTGCACTGCTGAGTTGCATCTACGGCGTCACATGTGCGCGCACATTGGCAAAGAGCCATACAAATGCGATGTCTGCCTCGCAAGTTTTCGCCAGAGCGGGACCCTACAGCTTTAAAAACGGACACACACGGACATGAAAGCACGATATCTGCCCTGCGGAGTTCAGCAAGAGCAATGGACCAGAGGAATCACAGGAAGACACACACAGGTGAGAAGCAGCGCACTCTGTTCTGCAAACTTGACGCGGAGCACAAACCTGCTGCTACAAGCGGACGTACATACGAGGGTGGTTCCTGGTTTGCGCCATTCCATCGACTCCTTTTTCGAAAGGGGATCACAGTAGCGCACCATAGTCTCATCCCCTGTGACAATTGACTTCAATATTTTTTCTTCGTTCTCTTGACAGAGCTCCAAAAACTCTTTCACACGTTGTCCAGTCGCGCTTTAATTTCTTTAGGCGAAAGTTCCTCTTTTGTCAAGAATTTTATCACAGCGCGGTACTTGATTTTTTCTACTTTAACTGAAGAGTGCACCCTGGCTGTTTGAAATGCCGCTCTCCAACCGACAAAAGCATGGAGAGGGTTGAGGGTGGTGCTCCGGCCCTCCAACAGATGGCGCCACGAGTCCTTAATCGCATTTTCAAATTCGCGCACATTTTCTACCTCGGGCCGGAAACTTATGGAACCACCCTCGTATGTGGGCGTGAAATGATACCTCTGTTCTGCAGAGTTCGGCAAGAGCACAGACACACGTCAGCCTGAGAAGAAGCTGCTAGCAGAGCACGAGGTAGTTCGGCCAGAGGCCGTACCTCTGGCTTCACACGTGGACCTGGGACAGACTTAGGTTAAAAACTGTAGTGCAGAGTAAAGTGCAGAGGTGACACACTCTTACACACGAACGTGTCCGTCCAGATGTCAAATATGTTCTTTCGCGTGTGCTCAGTCTGGAGACCTAAAGAAGCACGTGGCAATTCAGAGAGACGAAAGACTATAGGGATGCCACCTGTGAATCTCACTGTGTCTTGTTTCTGTTCGATTTTTTTGAAACTACCACACGTGGACAGACCGGAGCTGGATAGCGTATTCATGCATGTGAGATGAAAAAAATCCACTGCCAACAAACAAACAAACAAACAAAAATGGAAACAACAGCCTCAGACGGACTCTGAACTGCCAACCGAGGTTCATTTCTATGACCAAAATGCTTGTTTCCCTTTTATTATTGTCATAATGAATACTATCTTCGACATCATTTGTGTCTGTCTCCTCAACCAGTGGAAATAAAGAATGATTCTACATGTGTAACAAGTTGTAACCAATATCCACTAGAGCAACCTTTTGTGTCACGAGCATCTGTTGGAGAATACATTACATTTGTGAATTACATTTTAACACACCACATATAGCGATGCTGCCTGTTACCGCAAGTTTTGATCGTTATACGAGAGCATCGCGCGGTGCACATTACCCTGTGAGCGGTGCGACACAGACGCGTTTCGAAAGAGATAGATAAGAAAACGAATATTTCATTTAAAACCACCTCTCGACTGCTTCTGGTGGTTGCTGGGCTACATGGCATCACGCTCAAATGCCATATTTTGCACAGTGCCACCGTCCGGTAACGACGGCCTTCGAAATATCGGTTGCGCCAAACGAGGTAGCACACGTGATGAATGACGAAACGTCCACACATTGATTAGTTCCATTCCCGTGGCGTCCGAACATTAGCAGAAGGCGGCAACCCATGACGAATCCCGCAATCACGTGTATTCCCATTCCCCTAGTGTCCTAGCATACGCGGAAGGGGGGAACCCATGACGAACCGCGTGATCACGTGCATTCCCATTCCTGTAGTGTCCTAGCATTGGCGAAAGGGGACAACCCACGATGAAGCCCGTAATCGTGTACCATTTCCGGAAGGGTGCAACCCATGACGAAGCCCGCAATCGCGTGGTATTCCCATTTCCATGGCGTCCTAGCATTCGCAGATAGGGGCAACCCATGACGAAGCGCATAATCAAGTGCTTTCCCATTCCCGTAGTGTCCTAGCATTCGCGGAAGGGGGTACCCCATTGCGAAGCCCGCGATCGCGTGGGGTTCCCATGCTGTACAAAGATTCCCGCAAAAGGGCAACCCATAACGAAGTGCGTAGTCGCGTGCGTTCCCATTTCCTTGGTGTCCTAGCATTCGCGGATGGGGGCAACCCATGACGAAGCGCATAATCAAATGCATTCCCATAGTGTCCTAGCATTCGCGGAAGGGGGCACCCCATTTAGAAGCCCCCGATCGCGTGAGGTTCCCATGCTGTACTAAGATTCCCGGAAAAGGGCAACCCATAACGAAGTGCGTAATCGCGTGCGTTCCCATTCCCGTAGTGTCCTAGTATTCGCGGATGGGGGCAACCCATAACGAAGTGCGTAATCACGTGCGTTCCCATTCCCTTGGCGTCCTAGCATTCGCGGATGGGGGCAACCCATGACGAAGCGCATAATCAAGTGCATTCCCATTCCCGTAGTGTCCTAGCATTCGCGGAAGCGGGCACACCATTACGGAGCCCGCGATCGCGTGGGGTTCCCATGCTGTACTAAGATTCCCGGAAGAGGGCAACCCATAACGCAGTGCGTAATCGCGTGCGTTCCCATTCCCGTAGTGTCCTAGTATTCGCGGATGGGGGCAACCCATAACGAAGTGCGTAATCACGTGCATTCCCATTCCCTTAGTGTCCTAGCATTCGCGGAAGGGGGTACCCCATTGCGAAGCCCGCGATCGCGTGGGGTTCCCATGCTGTACAAAGATTCCCGCAAAAGGGCAACCCATAACGAAGTGCGTAGTCGCGTGCGTTCCCATTTCCTTGGTGTCCTAGCATTCGCGGATGGGGGCAACCCATGACGAAGCGCATAATCAAATGCATTCCCATAGTGTCCTAGCATTCGCGGAAGGGGGCACCCCATTTAGAAGCCCGCGATCGCGTGAGGTTCCCATGCTGTACTAAGATTCCCGGAAGAGGGCAACCCATAACGCAGTGCGTAATCGCGTGCGTTCCCATTCCCGTAGTGTCCTAGTATTCGCGGATGGGGGCAACCCATAACGAAGTGCGTAATCACGTGCGTTCCCATTCCCTTGGCGTCCTAGCATTCGCGGATGGGGGCAACCCATGACGAAGCGCATAATCAAGTGCATTCCCATTCCCGTAGTGTCCTAGCATTCGCGGAAGCGGGCACCCCATTACGGAGCCCGCGATCGCGTGGGGTTTCCAATGCTACACTAAGATTCCCGGGAGAGGACACCATGGCGGAAATTTTCTGCAAGTGGAACCATTTGCAAGTGGTTTATGAAACCTTTCCCACTTTGGGGAACGACTTGCAAGTGGTTCCACTTCTGTAGCCCACTTACAGTCAGCCACAGACGCCTATATAACAGCATGGCACTTTTATTTCTCATTTTTACACACTGAACCGGTTTTGAAGCAATGTAAAACAACACTGAAGTGCGAAGACAGAAACATATACTAAATTAGCTGCAACAATTCATTTCAAGCTGTCACGGAAAAATGTCAAATGCAGTTTTTTGTACTGATGTCACCCAGTATCCCAAGTTTTACAGCAAAGGGAGTAATAGACACAGAAAAATGGCATCAAGAGTATCGAAGCTTGTGAAGTTTTGATATTCACTGCTGCAGTCAAATTTAAAAGGCGGTAGTTCACACAAAAACCAACAGGTAGAGCTACTATGGTACCATGTACCTCACAGATGTTCGCTATTCGGACAGGTCCCAGTCGCAAATGAGTCACGGTAAGCGTTTCTGCCAATGAGGAAGCGTGAGAGAGGTCACTTGCTTACAGACTACCAATAGCAGTGACCGGAGCTCTCATGTCAGAGCCCGACGGGTACATGTATTCAAGGGCTTAAGTAGAAAAACATTTTTTCCCTCTACAGTAGTGTTCAACATAAGGAAAGGGAATTTAGTCTGTCAACTACATACGCTGTTGGAGATAATGAAAAGCAATAGTGTGCCAGGAGAAATACTGCAGCGCCACCATGAGCCATCAGTAGGGGGTGTGCACTTTCTGATGATGATGATGATGATGTTCTGCCGCAATCTAGTGCATGTTGCCAGTCTTAACAGTCAATACGGAAACGGAGTGAGTATGATGGATTAGATTATCTGGCGCAAGCAGGGAACATGACCTCACTGTGTCCAGCCTTTCTATCCGTGGCGCACTCATATTCGGAGAGCTGACTGACTAGATGTTCTTTCCCTTCGTAAGTTGAATATGAGTATAGTGTGCAATACAGTTTGTGCATGAAGCCATGAAAAATGTCTATCAAAATGCTATAACCCTCTAACACGACATGTCACCACAAATCTTTCAAGCAAAGAGTACATGGTGGCAACCTATAAAAGTGTATCAATATGTGTGCACATGCATGTTTGTTGCATAGACATGTATTCTTAAAGTGGGATTCCGCAACAAAATCACCACAAAGGTTACGGTATATCCGTAACGTTTGGGATGTCGGGAACATGTGTACGAAATATCTCGTTCCAGAACTACGCAGATTTTATTCAAAGGAATTTATTATGAAGCGAGCGCTTCGCCTCTGTTAAGCGTGAGGGCACTGAAAGCAACACACTGCTGACATCATCCGGCAAGGGCGAATGCAGGTTTTGAAGCAGACAACAACGCTGGGTGACGTCACGGTATCCTCCTCCGGACGAACCACTGTAGTATGGAACTCTGTTTTCTGCTCTTCGCGTTTCTGCATCGGTTTGCAATTGTCAACATTTACAAATTGATTACTCGCGTAAAATGAATGCGAGCATCGTATTCGGTATCGAGGGGTGGTTCGTGCTTGGTATGATGCTCACCTAATTGTTTTCAAATCCTTGCGAAGTCTCCCTTTAAGTCACTTCAACTGTTGTAAAGTTTGAAGTTTTTAAGTTTAGAGTCAACGAGCTTTGGACAAAATTTTCACATGTCCTTAGTATTGGGCATTGCATGCCAACACAGGGCACACTTTTATTCGTCGCCACCAGAGGAGGAACTTATGGCTTAGCTTACCCAAGGAAACAAGAATGCAACAAAACTTGAAACATTACAAAGTTTAACAAACTTGGTACACCAAATCATGAAGCTTACACATCTGGTTAACTGCTCTTGAGCCATCTGTCTTCCTTCTGGCAATCATTTTCTTGTTCAGGCCAGCCCACAGTACCTTAGGTTTTCTGTCGAGGTAAAAAGGGCAGTAAAAGAAAATTTATTTGAGAACTCAATGCTCACTAACTTAGCGTTTATGCAAAAGGCCATTCACTCATCTCAGCCCACTATAAAATTAAAAACGGACATTACATTGGTTGATTGTTATATCATCAGGGACATTTCAGATTATTATTTTACGGAATGATATGGAGTTCGTACATGGTATTAGAGATATAAACCAGCGATGAAAAGACACGGACGAGGAATGTAGGACAGCACCCACGATGGACTACGAATAGTTTAATCACCAAAAGTGAACATAAAAGGTTACACTCCTATGCAACCGTGACTTATCTCTGTTTGGTACAAGGAATTCGGGATGAACCGACGCCCGCAAAGCCCACGCGCTGCCATCACAAAAATATACGCGATAAAATCAGTTGATAAATCAGCAGAGACGGGAAGCAATGCATATGAAAAAAAAAAGTGCACTACAATAAAAGAACAGCTGTGATACCACAGATTCAAAGCACATAACCAAGACTAATACAAAACCTGTAGAGCTAACCTAGGTCCAGTAAAAACCTGCACTTGTTATCGATGATTGAAAGTGACGGCTCGCATCATTAAAATGCCGATAGTAAAGCTTGCATGTTATCCCTCATTCACCTTTTCATCAGGTTTGTATCGCAACATTTTGGTTCCAATATGTACCTTCGGTTATGTAGTCTTTGCGGTCTAGCGATCTTGTCATTACCACAACACAACATTCTACTCGGACTCAAGTTCGAATGAAGTGGCCTTACCAGGTCTAAAAAATGCATGTTGATTGTCACAACAACAAAAGTAGTCGCCTTACCTTGTAATTACTTGCGGTCGGATTCAATACAGCGTTCCCGTCAACCACAGGGGTGGCATCCAATGTATTGCTCCGTAGACGAAAGCGTTCTGGGCGAACGCAATGCATCCTGGACAGGTCCTGGTCGCACGTCACAGCAAACGTCAAGGCACACGTGACCTTAAAGATGGCGGCGCCCGTGAACGGCGGCAAAACCGTTTGTAAACAATGCGGTTATTGCTTCTGCGCGACGTTTTGGATGTCTTTCGATCACGGTAATTATTTTTATCTGATAATCTCGCAGCAAAACGCGCAGTTTTGCACATAAGGCCTCGTACTGTTGACGACTTCCAAAGATGTGTTGTCAAGCGCGCGTTAAGACTCACTGAGCCGATGCGATGTACTGAAACTAAGGAGAAATGGGCCACCATGTTGCGGAAGAAGAGCCGCATGGTTTACGCCGGCAAAATACGTCCATCTCTTGGCGTTATGACGACGGAAATATGTCGGTAAGCGGCAAAACGACATGTAAACAAAGTCACATGAGCTCAAAATGACGTTTTCTATGACGTGCGACCACGACAAGATGACAGTTTTGCCACAGCACCCGCTTGAGGGTAGGTACAACAATGGCGGGTTTGTGTCACCCCTGTGCCGTCAACGCCATATCCGCCAAACACAACTGAACGACACGGATTGGATCGCATTGAATGATCTCCTTCTGATTCTGTCGCTAGCGATGGCGCCAGACAGCGATGCTCCCACTTTCTCCAAGATTGTTGTCAAAGTGGTTTCAGTGTCCCTCATGTCAGACACCAAGTGGGCCCGTCTAGCCCACTTTAATTTTCGCTTTATCACCAAAATGTAACCATGTTGGACTAAAGTGGACATTGTCAAGTCTACTTGCTGGCAAAATGGAACCACTTCATTCCTTCGTTCACTTGGAGCTGGAAAGGAACCACTTGGGAACCACTAAGCATGCTTAGTGGTTCCCTACTGGAGCCACTTGACTCTGAAGTGGGACCAGTTCAGTCCACTTCAAACCACTTTGGTAGTCAAGTGGATCCACTTGGGATTCCAGTTCAAATTTCCGCCTGGGTCACTAACGAAGTGCGTAATCGCGTGCGTTCCCATTCCCTTGGCATCCTAGCATTCGCGGATGGGGACGACCCATGACGAAGCCCGCAACCGCGTGGCGTTCCCACGCTATACTGAGATTCCCAGGAAAGGGCCAACATAACGAAGTGCGTAATCGCGTGCGTTCCCATTCCCTTGGCGCCCTAGCATCCACGGATAGGTGCAGTCCATGACGAATTGCGTAATCACGTGCATTCCCATTCCCTTAGTGTCCTAGCATTCGCGGAAGAGGGTACCCCATTACGAAGCCCGCGATCGCGTGGCGTCCCCATGCTGCACTGAGATTCCCGGGAGAGGGCCACCCATAACGAACTGCGTAATCGCGTGCGTTCCCATTCCCTTGGTGTTCTAGCATTTGTGGATAGGCGCAATCCATGACGAATTGCGTAATCACGTGCATTACCATTCCCTTAGTGTCCTAGCATTCGGAAGGGGGCACCCCATTACGAAGCCCGCGATCGTGTGGCGTCCCCATGCTGCACTGAGATTCCCGTGAGAGGACAACCACTAACGAAGTGCGTAATCGCGTGCGTTCCCGTTCCCTTGGCGTCCTAGCATCCACGGATAGGCGCGGTCCATGACGAATTCCGTAATCACGTGCATTACCATTCCCTTAGTGTCCTAGCATTCGCGGAAGGGGGCACCCCATTACGAAGCCCGCGATCGCGTGGCGTCCCCATGCTGCACTGAGATTCCCGTGAGAGGACAACCACTAACGAAGTGCGTAATCGCGTGCGTTCCCGTTCCCTTGGCGTCCTAGCATCCACGGATAGGCGCGGTCCATGACGAATTCCGTAATCACGTGCATTACCATTCCCTTAGTGTCCTAGCATTCGCGGAAGGGGGCACCCCATTACAAAGCCCGCGATCGCGTGGCGTCCCCATGCTGCACTGAGATTCCCGGGAGAGGACAACCACTAACGAAGTGCGTAATCGCGTGCGTTCCCGTTCCCTTGGCGTCATAGCATCCACGGATAGGCGCGGTCCATGACGAATTCCGTAATCACGTGCATTACCATTCCCTTAGTGTCCTAGCATTCGCGGAAGGGGGCACCCCATTACGAAGCCCGCGATCGCGTGGCGTCCCCATGCTGCACTGAGATTCCCGGGAGAGGACAACCACTAACGAAGTGCGTAATCGCGTGCGTTCCCATTCCCTTGGCGTCATAGCATCCACGGATAGGCGCGGTCCATGACGAATTCCGTAATCACGTGCATTACCATTCCCTTAGTGTCCTAGCATTCGCGGAAGGGGGCACCCCATTACGAAGCCCGCGATCGCGTGGCGTCCCCATGCTGCACTGAGATTCCCGGGAGAGGACAACCACTAACGAAGTGCGTAATCGCGTGCGTTCCCATTCCCTTGGCGTCATAGCATCCACGGATAGGCGCGGTCCATGACGAATTCCGTAATCACGTGCATTACCATTCCCTTAGTGTCCTAGCATTCGCGGAAGGGGGCACCCCATTACGAAGCCCGCGATCGCGTGGCGTCCCCATGCTGCACTGAGATTCCCGGGAGAGGACAACCACTAACGAAGTGCGTAATCGCGTGCGTTCCCATTCCCTTGGCGTCATAGCATCCACGGATAGGCGCGGTCCATGACGAATTCCGTAATCACGTGCATTACCATTCCCTTAGTGTCCTAGCATTCGCGGAAGGGGGCACCCCATTACGAAGCCCGCGATCGCGTGGCGTCCCCATGCTGCACTGAGATTCCCGGGAGAGGACAACCACTAACGAAGTGCGTAATCGCGTGCGTTCCCATTCCCTTGGCGTCCTAGCATCCACGGATAGGCGCGGTCCATGACGAATTCCGTAATCACGTGCATTACCATTCCCTTAGTGTCCTAGCATTCGCGGAAGGGGGCACCCCATTACAAAGCCCGCGATCGCGTGGCGTCCCCATGCTGCACTGAGATTCCCGGGAGAGGACAACCACTAACGAAGTGCGTAATCGCGTGCGTTCCCATTCCCTTGGCGTCATAGCATCCACGGATAGGCGCGGTCCATGACGAATTCCGTAATCACGTGCATTACCATTCCCTTAGTGTCCTAGCATTCGCGGAAGGGGGCACCCCATTACGAAGCCCGCGATCGCGTGGCGTCCCCATGCTGCACTGAGATTCCCGGGAGAGGACAACCACTAACGAAGTGCGTAATCGCGTGCGTTCCCATTCCCTTGGCGTCATAGCATCCACGGATAGGCGCGGTCCATGACGAATTCCGTAATCACGTGCATTACCATTCCCTTAGTGTCCTAGCATTCGCGGAAGGGGGCACCCCATTACGAAGCCCGCGATCGCGTGGCGTCCCCATGCTGCACTGAGATTCCCGGGAGAGGACAACCACTAACGAAGTGCGTAATCGCGTGCGTTCCCATTCCCTTGGCGTCCTAGCATCCACGGATAGGCGCGGTCCATGACGAATTCCGTAATCACGTGCATTACCATTCCCTTAGTGTCCTAGCATTCGCGGAAGGGGGCACCCCATTACGAAGCCCGCGATCGCGTGGCGTCCCCATGCTGCACTGAGATTCCCGGGAGAGGACAACCACTAACGAAGTGCGTAATCGCGTGCGTTCCCATTCCCTTGGCGTCCTAGCATCCACGGATAGGCGCGGTCCATGACGAATTCCGTAATCACGTGCATTACCATTCCCTTAGTGTCCTAGCATTCGCGGAAGGGGGCACCCCATTACGAAGCCCGCGATCGCGTGGCGTCCCCATGCTGCACTGAGATTCCCGGGAGAGGACAACCACTAACGAAGTGCGTAATCGCGTGCGTTCCCATTCCCTTGGCGTCCTAGCATCCACGGATAGGCGCGGTCCATGACGAATTCCGTAATCACGTGCATTACCATTCCCTTAGTGTCCTAGCATTCGCGGAAGGGGGCACCCCATTACGAAGCCCGCGATCGCGTGGCGTCCCCATGCTGCACTGAGATTCCCGGGAGAGGACAACCACTAACGAAGTGCGTAATCGCGTGCGTTCCCATTCCCTTGGCGTCATAGCATCCACGGATAGGCGCGGTCCATGACGAATTCCGTAATCACGTGCATTACCATTCCCTTAGTGTCCTAGCATTCGCGGAAGGGGGCACCCCATTACGAAGCCCGCGATCGCGTGGCGTCCCCATGCTGCACTGAGATTCCCGGGAGAGGACAACCACTAACGAAGTGCGTAATCGCGTGCGTTCCCATTCCCTTGGCGTCCTAGCATCCACGGATAGGCGCGGTCCATGACGAATTCCGTAATCACGTGCATTACCATTCCCTTAGTGTCCTAGCATTCGCGGAAGGGGGCACCCCATTACGAAGCCCGCGATCGCGTGGCGTCCCCATGCTGCACTGAGATTCCCGGGAGAGGACAACCACTAACGAAGTGCGTAATCGCGTGCGTTCCCATTCCCTTGGCGTCCTAGCATCCACGGATAGGCGCGGTCCATGACGAATTCCGTAATCACGTGCATTACCATTCCCTTAGTGTCCTAGCATTCGCGGAAGGGGGCACCCCATTACGAAGCCCGCGATCGCGTGGCGTCCCCATGCTGCACTGAGATTCCCGGGAGAGGACAACCACTAACGAAGTGCGTAATCGCGTGCGTTCCCATTCCCTTGGCGTCCTAGCATCCACGGATAGGCGCGGTCCATGACGAATTCCGTAATCACGTGCATTACCATTCCCTTAGTGTCCTAGCATTCGCGGAAGGGGGCACCCCATTACGAAGCCCGCGATCGCGTGGCGTCCCCATGCTGCACTGAGATTCCCGGGAGAGGACAACCACTAACGAAGTGCGTAATCGCGTGCGTTCCCATTCCCTTGGCGTCCTAGCATCCGCGGATAGGCGCAGTCCATGACGAATTGCGTAATCACGTGCATTACCATTCCCTTAGTGTCCTAGCATTCGCGGAAGGGGGCACCCCATTACGAAGCCCGCGATCGCGTGGCGTCCCCATGCTGCACTGAGATTCCGGGAGAGGACAACCACTAACGAAGTGCGTAATCGCGTGCGTTCCCATTCCCTTGGCGTCCTAGCATCCGCGGATAGGCGCAGTCCATGACGAATTCGTAATCACGTGCATTACCATTCCCTTAGTGTCCTAGCATTCGCGGAAGGGGGCACCCCATTACGAAGCCCGCGATCGCGTGGCGTCCCCATGCTGCACTGAGATTCCCGGGAGAGGACAACCACTAATGAAGTGCGTAATCGCGTGCGTTCCCATTCATTTGGCGTCCTAGCATCCGCGGTAGGCGCAGTCCATGACGAATTGCGTAATCACGTGCATTCCCATTCCCTTAGTGTCCTAGCATTCGCGGAAGGGGGCACCCCATTACGAAGCCCGCGATCGCGTGGCGTCCCCATGCTGCACTGAGATTCCCGGGAGAGGACAACCACTAACGAAGTGCGTAATCGCGTGCGTTCCCATTCCTTGGCGTCCTAGCATCCACGGATAGGCGCGGTCCATGACGAATTCCGTAATCACGTGCATTACCATTCCCTTAGTGTCCTAGCATTCGCGGAAGGGGGCACCCCATTACGAAGCCCGCGATCGCGTGGCGTCCCCATGCTGCACTGAGATTCCCGGGAGAGGACAACCACTAACGAAGTGCGTAATCGCGTGCGTTCCCATTCCCTTGGCGTCCTAGCATCCACGGATAGGCGCGGTCCATGACGAATTCCGTAATCACGTGCATTCCCATTCCCTTAGTGTCCTAGCATTCGCGGAAGGGGGCACCCCATTACGAAGCCCGCGATCGCGTGGCGTTCCCATGCTGTATTAAGATTCCCGGGAGAGGGCCACCCATAACGAAGTGCCTAATCGCGTGCGTTCCCATTCCCTTGGCGTCCTAGCATCCGCGGATAGGCGCAGTCCACGACGAATTGCGTAATCACGTGCATTCATATTCCCTTAGTGACCTAGCATTCGCGGAAGGGGGCACCCCATTACGAAGCCCGCGATCGCGTGGCGTCCCCATGCTGCACTGAGATTCCTGGGAGAGGACAACCACTAATGAAGTGCGTAATCGCGTGCGTTCCCATTCATTTGGCGTCCTAGCATCCGCGGTAGGCGCAATCCATGACGAATTGCGTAATCACGTGCATTCCCATTCCCTTAGTGACCTAGCATTCGCGGAAGGGGGCACCCCATTACGAAGCCCGCGATCGCGTGGCGTCCCCATGCTGCACTGAGATTCCTGGGAGAGGACAACCACTAATGAAGTGCGTAATCGCGTGCGTTCCCATTGATTTGGCGTCCTAGCATCCGCGGTAGGCGCAATCCATGACGAATTGCGTAATCACGTGCATTCCCATTCCCTTAGTGTCCTAGCATTCGCGGAAGGGAGCACCCCATTACGAAGCCTGCGATCGCGTGGCGTCCCCATGCTGCACTGAGATTCCCGGGAGAGGACAACCACTAATGAAGTGCGTAATCGCGTGCGTTCCCATTGATTTGGCGTCCTAGCATCCGCGGTAGGCGCAATCCATGACGAATTGCGTAATCACGTGCATTCCCATTCCCTTAGTGACCTAGCATTCGCGGAAGGGGGCACCCCATTACGAACCCGCGATCGCGTGGCGTCCCCATGCTGCACTGAGATTCCCGGGAGAGGACAACCACTAACGAAGTGCGTAATCGCGTGCGTTCCCATTCCCTTGGCGTCCTAGCATCCACGGATAGGCGCGGTCCATGACGAATTCCGTAATCACGTGCATTACCATTCCCTTAGTGTCCTAGCATTCGCGGAAGGGGGCACCCCATTACGAAGCCCGCGATCGCGTTGCGTCCCCATGCTGCACTGAGATTCCCGGGAGAGGACAACCACTAACGAAGTGCGTAATCGCGTGCGTTCCCATTCCCTTGGCGTCCTAGCATCCACGGATAGGCGCGGTCCATGACGAATTCCGTAATCACGTGCATTACCATTCCCTTAGTGTCCTAGCATTCGTGGAAGGGGGCACCCCATTACGAAGCCCGCGATCGCGTGGCGTCCCCATGCTGCACTGAGATTCCCGGGAGAGGACAACCACTAACGAAGTGCGTAATCGCGTGCGTTCCCATTCCCTTGGCGTCCTAGCATCCACGGATAGGCGCGGTCCATGACGAATTCCGTAATCACGTGCATTACCATTCCCTTAGTGTCCTAGCGTTCGCGGAAGGGGGCACCCCATTACGAAGCCCGCGATCGCGTGGCGTCCCCATGCTGCACTGAGATTCCCGGGAGAGGACAACCACTAACGAAGTGCGTAATCGCGTGCGTTCCCATTCCCTTGGCGTCCTAGCATCCACGGATAGGCGCGGTCCATGACGAATTCCGTAATCACGTGCATTACCATTCCCTTAGTGTCCTAGCATTCGCGGAAGGGGGCACCCCATTACGAAGCCCGCGATCGCGTGGCGTCCCCATGCTGCACTGAGATTCCCGGGAGAGGACAACCACTAACGAAGTGCGTAATCGCGTGCGTTCCCATTCCCTTGGCGTCCTAGCATCCACGGATAGGCGCGGTCCATGACGAATTCCGTAATCACGTGCATTACCATTCCCTTAGTGTCCTAGCATTCGCGGAAGGGGGCACCCCATTACGAAGCCCGCGATCGCGTGGCGTTCCCATGCTGTATTAAGATTCCCGGGAGAGGGCCACCACTAACGAAGTGCGTAATCGCGTGCGTTCCCATTCCCTTGGCGTCCTAGCATCCGCGGATAGGCGCAATCCATGACGAATTGCGTAATCACGTGCATTCCCATTCCCTTAGTGTCCTAGCATTCGCGGAAGGGGGCACCCCATTACGAAGCCCGCGATCGCGTGGCGTCCCCATGCTGCACTGAGATTCCCGGGAGAGGACAACCACTAATGAAGTGCGTAATCGCGTGCGTTCCCATTCATTTGGCGTCCTAGCATCCGCGGTAGGCGCAATCCATGATGAATTGCGTAATCACGTGCATTCCCATTCCCTTAGTGTCCTAGCATTCGCGGAAGGGGGCACCCCATTACGAAGCCCGCGATCGCGTGGCGTCCCCATGCTGCACTGAGATTCCCGGGAGAGGACAACCACTAATGAAGTGCGTAATCGCGTGCGTTCCCATTCATTTGGCGTCCTAGCATCCGCGGTAGGCGCAATCCATGACGAATTGCGTAATCACGTGCATTCCCATTCCCTTAGTGTCCTAGCATTCGCGGAAGGGGGCACCCCATTACGAAGCCCGCGATCGCGTGGCGTCCCCACGCTGCACTGAGATTCCCGGGAGAGGACAACCACTAATGATATGCGTAATCGCGTGCGTTCCCATTCATTTGGCGTCCTAGCATCCGCGGTAGGCGCAATCCATGACGAATTGCGTAATCACGTGCATTCCCATTCCCTTAGTGTCCTAGCATTCGCGGAAGGGGGCACCCCATTACGAAGCCCGCGATCGCGTGGCGTCCCCATGCTGCACTGAGATTCCCGGGAGAGGACAACCACTAATGAAGTGCGTAATCGCGTGCGTTCCCATTCATTTGGCGTCCTAGCATCCGCGGTAGGCGCAATCCATGATGAATTGCGTAATCACGTGCATTCCCATTCCCTTAGTGTCCTAGCATTCGCGGAAGGGGGCACCCCATTACGAAGCCCGCGATCGCGTGGCGTCCCCATGCTGCACTGAGATTCCCGGGAGAGGACAACCACTAATGAAGTGCGTAATCGCGTGCGTTCCCATTCATTTGGCGTCCTAGCATCCGCGGTAGGCGCAATCCATGACGAATTGCGTAATCACGTGCATTCCCATTCCCTTAGTGTCCTAGCATTCGCGGAAGGGGGCACCCCATTACGAAGCCCGCGATCGCGTGGCGTCCCCATGCTGCACTGAGATTCCCGGGAGAGGACAACCACTAATGAAGTGCGTAATCGCGTGCGTTTCCATTCATTTGGCGTCCTAGCATCCGCAGTAGGCGCAATCCATGACGAATTGCGTAATCACGTGCATTCCCATTCCCTTAGTGTCCTAGCATTCGCGGAAGGGGGCACCCCATTACGAAGCCCGCGATCGCGTGGCGTCCCCATGCTGCACTGAGATTCCCGGGAGAGGACAACCACTAATGAAGTGCGTAATCGCGTGCGTTTCCATTCATTTGGCGTCCTAGCATCCGCAGTAGGCGCAATCCATGACGAATTGCGTAATCACGTGCATTCCCATTCCCTTAGTGTCCTAGCATTCGCGGAAGGGGGCACCCCATTACGAAGCCCGCGATCGCGTGGCGTCCCCATGCTGCACTGAGATTCCCGGGAGAGGACAACCACTAATGAAGTCCGTAATCGCGTGCGTTTCCATTCATTTGGCGTCCTAGCATCCGCAGTAGGCGCAATCCATGACGAATTGCGTAATCACGTGCATTCCCATTCTCTTAGTGTCCTAGCATTCGCGGAAGGGGGCACCCCATTACGAAGCCCGCGATCGCGTGGCGTCCCCATGCTGCACTGAGATTCCCGGGAGAGGACAACCACTAATGAAGTGCGTAATCGCGTGCGTACCCATTCATTTGGCGTCCTAGCATCCGCGGTAGGCGCAATCCATGACGAATTGCGTAATCACGTGCATTCCCATTCCCTTAGTGTCCTAGCATTCGCGGAAGGGGGCACCCCATTACGAAGCCCGCGACCGCGTGGCGTCCCCATGCTGCACTGAGATTCCCGGGAGAGGACAACCACTAATGAAGTGCGTAATCGCGTGCGTTTCCATTCATTTGGCGTCCTAGCATCCGCAGTAGGCGCAATCCATGACGAATTGCGTAATCACGTGCATTCCCATTCCCTTAGTGTCCTAGAATTCGCGGAAGGGGGCACCCCATTACGAAGCCCGCGATCGCGTGGCGTCCCCATGCTGCACTGATATTCCCGGGAGAGGACAACTACTAATGAAGTGCGTAATCGCGTGCGTTCCCATTCATTTGGCGTCCTAGCATCCGCGGTAGGCGCAATCCATGACGAATTGCGTAATCACGTGCATTCCCATTCCCTTTGTGTCCTAGCATTCGCGGAAGGGGGCACCCCATTACGAAGCCCGCGATCGCGTTGCGTCCCCATGCTGCACTGAGATTCCCGGGAGAGGACAACCACTAATGAAGTGCGTAATCGCGTGCGTTCCCATTCATTTGGCGTCCTAGCATCCGCGGTAGGCGCAATCCATTACGAATTGCGTAATCACGTGCATTCCCATTCCCTTAGTGTCCTAGCATTCGCGGAAGGGGGCACCCCATTACGAAGCCCGCGATCGCGTGGCGTCCCCATGCTGCACTGAGATTCCCGGGAGAGGACAACCACTAATGAAGTGCGTAATCGCGTGCGTTCCCATTCATTTGGCGTCCTAGCATCCGCGGTAGGCGCAATCCATGACGAATTGCGTAATCACGTGCATTCCCATTCCCTTTGTGTCCTAGCATTCGCGGAAGGGGGCACCCCATTACGAAGCCCGCGATCGCGTGGCGTCCCCATGCTGCACTGAGATTCCCGGGAGAGGACAACCACTAATGAAGTGCGTAATCGCGTGCGTTCCCATTCATTTGGCGTCCTAGCATCCGCGGTAGGCGCAATCCATGACGAATTGCGTAATCACGTGCATTCCCATTCCCTTAGTGTCCTAGCATCCGCGGAAAGGGGCACCCCATTACGAAGCCCGCGATCGCGTGGCGTCCCCATGCTGCACTGAGATTCCCGGGAGAGGACAACCACTAACGAACTGCGTAATCGCGTGCGTTTCCATTCATTTGGCGTCCTAGCATCCGCGGTAGGCGCAATCCATGACGAATTGCGTAATCACGTGCATTCCCATTCCCTTTGTGTCCTAGCATTCGCGGAAGGGGGCACCCCATTACGAAGCCCGCGATCGCGTGGCGTCCCCATGCTGCACTGAGATTCCCGGGAGAGGACAACCACTAATGAAGTGCGTAATCGCGTGCGTTCCCATTCATTTGGCGTCCTAGCATCCGCGGTAGGCGCAATCCATGACGAATTGCGTAATCACGTGCATTCCCATTCCCTTAGTGTCCTAGCATCCGCGGAAAGGGGCACCCCATTACGAAGCCCGCGATCGCGTGGCGTCCCCATGCTGCACTGAGATTCCCGGGAGAGGACAACCACTAATGAAGTGCGTAATCGCGTGCGTTTCCATTCATTTGGCGTCCTAGCATCCGCGGTAGGCGCAATCCATGACGAATTGCGTAATCACGTGCATTCCCATTCCCTTAGGGCCGGTTTCACCAACGCTGGTTAAGAGTTAAACCGAGATCAAGGGTCCTTAAACTAGAGGTTAACCACCAACCCTGTTTCACGAACGCCGGTTAGCCAAATCTCCCGTTAAAGTTGACGGATTTCTTGATCGCTCGTCAACGGCCGGTTAACCCGTGAGTTAAATATGGCGGCGTTGGTATTGTGGTATTGCAGCGGAAGATTTCGTGGCGGATTTGTGCTTCAGAAGAGAAAATTGGTCTCGAAATGAGCATCGTTTCGCAGGGATGTGTCGCAGATGTTGTGAATAAAGTACGTGGATTATCAGCAGCATCGCGGACCCTTGTACCCCATATGTTAGTGTACCTGTCCTTGCATTTCAAGCATTACTTGCTATTCTTGCACATAGATAGCTTCATTTCAGTCGAACGGTATGTTGAGAGCTTTCTTGGGTGCTAGCTGAATGTAACCAGTTCGCACCTCGTTACGAAGGCATACGTGTATGCGTGCGTGTGTTACCGTCTGCGATTATAAACAAAACATAGTTTGCGCTGACACTAAAGAAAACTGATTGAAAAACGTATTTTCACATAAGCAACGCGCGTAAAGAAAAGTAGGTTTACTTGGTAGGCTATTCATTAAAATATTTTAGTTATTATGATCGTCTTCAGTATAAATATGTGTCGTCTGCTACAGACAGAAGGTAATCACTTCTGATGCAAAGCCATGGAGTACTTTGACGAGGATCTCGAAGATCTACACCTGAGTTTTCAAGTTCAGCCGTCACGATATTATCCTAGGGACAGCACGGACCCTTTTGTAGCCCTAAATGACAAGCAGTTTCATGACAGATTTCGGCTAATGAAACATACAGTGTATGATCTCCTCCTGGTAATTGAGAAGCACCTCGAGTTTACATCAGACAGGAACTCCTCCGTACCACCAATACGCCAGCTCCTAATCTGCCTCCGTTTCTATGCTAGTGGAACTTTTCAAATAGTTATAGGCGACACGTCTGACATAAGCAAGTCTACAGTCTGCCGTATAATCAAGCGAGTATCACATGTTCTTGCCTCACTGTCACCTCTCTACATAAAATTTCCATCAACGCAAGATGAAAAGCAAAGGACAATGCTCGGATTCTATGACATTGCAGGCTTTCCAGGAGTCATTGGAGCAATTGACTGTACACACGTAGCAATACAGTCACCAGGTGGTAACACAGCAGAGCTGTTCAGGAACAGGAAGGGCTACTTTTCAATTAATGTGCAGTGTGTATGTGACGCTGACTTGCGGATCACCGACATTGTCAAGTCACGACAATAAAGGAGGCAAAGGCAACAACCACTTTACTGTGTGAGTGCCGGATCTCAACTAACGAATAATCGCACGAACAGTCAGCACGAGCAGGGCATAGACAGGGCTCGTCGTTGTCAGCAGGTGCCGCTACAAGGGCCCCCCGCCTAGACCGGAGGTTGACGAAGGCAAGGCCGGAAGACGTGGCGGAAGTCGGGAAGGCCGCGCGCGGCTGGGTCGTCGCCGCAGATTCCCGGATGGGTACGAAGCGGGAAAGGTGTGAATTTGCGGGAAGTCTGGAGCCCAATGGACGCACCGCGGAGCTGGGAGGGCAGCTTGCGGGGGTAAAGGGCGAGGGGACAGGAGCCGAGGGGTCGGTGCTGGAGAAGTGTCCAGGAATGCCGGCTTGACGCGGTCTATGGATACGACCTCGAGACGACCCGGAAATTTGAGGGTAAGGGTCTTGTCTTGCCTCGAGTGCACCAGGAAGGGGCCGTCGTGAGGAGACTGGAGTGGACGGCGGATGGCGTCGTGGCGAAGGAAGACATGGGTGGCGGTGGAAAGGTCTGGGTGCACGAATATTGGACGAGAACATGAATGGCGTGGGACTGGCGAGCGAAACTCAGCCACATGATCTTCGAGGCGTGTGGCGAAGTAAAGAGGGTCGGGTGCGGGCTGGGCTAGAGTCGCTGCGTCGAAGAACTGCCCTGGGAGACGCAAGGCAGACCCGAAGACCAGGGTGGATGGTGCAACGCCACAGTCTACCTTGGAGGTTGCACGAATGCCAAGGAGCATTAAAGGCAAGCGCTCGACCCAATGGGTCGGGTCTTCAGCGGCACGTAAAGCGGTCTTGAGCGTGCGATGGAAATGCTCGACCAGTCCGTTGGCGCTTGGGTGGTAGGCCGTGGTGAAGTGATGGCGAGCGCCAAGGAATCTGCAGACGTCGGCGGAGAGGCGGGACGTGAATTGGCGTCCGCGATCGGTCGTGATAACGGCGGGAGCTCCAAAACGCGCCACCCAGGAGGACAGGAACGCGAGAGCGGTTGTCTCAGCCGTGATATCCTTGATAGGTACCGCTTCAGGCCACCGGGTGTACCTGTCAATGCAGGTGAAGAGGTAGGCGTAGTCGGCAGACGGAGGAAGAGGACCCACCAGATCTAAGTGTACATGGCGGAAGCGGGCATCAGGGGTGGGAAAGGGCATCGACGGGGATGTCGTATGGCGCTGGATCTTGGAACGCTGACAGGCCAAACAATTCCGAGCCCACTGGCGGATGTCCCGATTCATGGACGGCCAGACGAAGCGGGTGCCAATGAGCCTCTGCGTCGACTTGATGCCGGGGTGATGCAGAGAGTGGTAGCGGTTGAAGATGTGTCGACGGAAGTCGTGGGGAACCAGAGGACGTGGGGTAGCCGTAGAGGTGTCGCATAACAAGAGGCTCGAGTTTCCAGGATAGGGAAGCTTGTGGATGTCGAGGGACGGGGATGACCGAACCATGGCAGGCATGTCGAGGTCGTTCGCTTGCGCTTCTGCAAGCTCAACATAGTCAATGTCTGGTGACAGATGGTGGGCCAGGCCAGCAATGTGAGCTCGAGAGAGAGAGCGTCCGCAACGACGTTAGCATGACCAGGAACGTGCCGGATGTCGGTCGTAAACTCGGCGATGTAGGCCAGGTGACGGATCTCTCGGGGCGAGTGAGAACCAGAGGCAGATGTGATTGCGTAGGTGAGAGGTTTGTGGTCAGTATAAACAATGAACTGGCGTCCCTCGAGAAGGTGGCGAAAATGTTTGATAGCCAGGTACACCGCCAACAGCTCGCGCCCGAACGTGCTGTACCGTGCTTCGGCGGGCTTGAGGGGTTTGGAAAAGAAACCCAGCGGCTGTAACTGGTCGTGCGGGCCGAGCTGGTGCAGAGCGGCCCCAACGGCTTCTGAAGAGGCATCCACGAAGAGTGCGAGTGAAGTGTCTGGGATGGGATGAGCCAAGAATGAGGCGGAGGCGATGTCCTCCTTTATCTTCCGTAAGGCTTGGTCAGCGGATGGCATCCACTCGATGGTTTTCGACGGACCGCCAGGGCCAGCCAGCAAATGGCAGAGCGGCTTGATGGTGTGCGCGCAGTGCGGTATGAAGCGGCGATAGAAATTCACCAATCCCAAAAATTCACGAAGCTTCCGCCGTGTGGTAGGGCGGGGAAAGCGGTCAATGGCGTCAACCTTCTGCCGCAGAGGGGTGATGCCGGAACTGTCAATGCGATGGCCGAGGAAGGTGAGGGAAGGAACACCGAGTTCGCATTTAGCCGGATTGATGACAATGCCATGCTGACGTAGACGCTGGAACAATTGGCGAAGGTGTTCGGCGTGGTCCTCGGGAGTGGAACTAGCCACCAGAATATCATCGAGGTAGGCGAAACAATAAGGCAGACCGCGAAGGAGCTCGTCAATGAGTCTTTGGAAAGTTTGCGCGGCGTTGCGAAGACCGAAGGGCATTCGAACGTATTCGAAGAGGCCGAACGGGGTTGTGATTGCGGTCTTCGGAATGTCACTGGGCTCCATGGGGATCTGATGGTAAGCCTTTATAAGATCGATCTTGGAAAAGTGTGAGGCACCGTGGAGATATGCGGCGAAGTCGTGAAGATGTGGTAAAGGGTAACGGTCGGGTATGGTGACAGCGTTCAGCGCCCGATAATCCCCACACGGTCGCCAGTCTCCCGGGTCCTTTTTGGGCACCATATGCAATGCCGAAGCCCATGAGCTGCTGGACGGACGAATGTACCCCAAGGCGAGGAGATGGTCGAACTCGCGACGGGCGATCGCAAGGCGATCAGGCGGGAGACCGCGAGGCTTCGCATGCACCGGGGGGCCTCTGGTGAGGACGTGGTGCGTGGTGGTATGGAGAGGGGGTGCATCTGTAGGTGGCAAACGGACGATGTCGGGGAAATCCTTAAGGATGTCACGGAACTGCACAGGTGCCGATGGGCGGGTGAAGACAGAGCCAATGGGGTTACAGAAGTCACGAAGTCCGCGGACAGATAGGCCCGTGCCGTTATCAATGAGGCGTCGTCCCTTCACATCGACCATCAAATCGAAGTGCTTGAGGAAGTCCGCACCGATGATGGCATCAGAGACGTCGGCTATGATGAAGATCCACTGAAAGTTCCGACGCAGGCCCAAGTTCAGGGTGAGGGATCGCTCACCGAAACATTTAATTGGTGAAGAATTTACAGCTTGCAATGAATGCTGAGAAGTGCGATGACGGTCCGAAGGATGGGGTGGAATGATACTGACTTCAGCGCCAGTGTCGATGAGAAAGCGAAGATGATTGATGGTGTCATTGACGTAAAAGAGGCGGCTGTTATCAGGCCCAGCGACTTCGGCCGCGTTCAGTTGCCGGGGCTGTGGTTTCCCGGCCACGTACATGGTGGCTGACAGTTACGGGCCCGTGGACCGAACTTGGCATGGTACCAACAGTAAGGTGAAGACTGAGCTGGAGATGGAGAGCGGTATCGTCGGGGCGAGCGAGTGTGCCGGCGACGGTTATCCCGGTAGTGCGGTGAAGGCGATCGATGTTGTCGCGCGGTTGTAGAGGCAACCAGAGCGGTCAATCCAGTTACAAGCTGTGTGAGCCGATCAACGCTGGATTGCAGGGTGTTGACAGTGACGGAAAGGCTTGAGATCGAGCGCTGACCATCAAGATACTCGGCAAAAGGTGTGATGGCCGGAACGGGCGGCACCGTGTGAGCCGGGGGAGGTACGGGGTCCGGATTGCCGTATGCGTGAACGGAGCGGGTAACGCTTGCAACGGAGTCTGAGCGCAAGTCGAGGATACGACCCGCCAGCCGCGCCATGTCGTCCAACGTCATCTCGCCGGCTGCGGTTAAGACCCCACGAATGTCGGATGGCAAGCGGTGGAGAAAGAGTTCTTGCAGGATGGTAGAGTCGAGAGGTGTGTCACCTGTGAGATGATGCATGCGGCGGAGTAACTGAGACGGCTTCTGGTCGCCCAACTCCTCAGCGCTAAGGAGCTGTTAAAGACGTCGATGAGTAGAGAGAGTAGTACGGGCGAGCAATTCCCGTTTCAGGGTATCATACGGCGCTTCTGCCGGTGGACGGAGAACGATATCACGAATTTCGGCAGCGGCATCCATGGGCAGAGCGCTGACGACATGTCCGAACCTGGCCGCTTGGGAAGTGACGCGGCGGGCGTCGAACTGCCGCTCGATTTGGGCAAACCAGAGCTCGGGGTCTTGGGTCCAGAACGGCGGAAAACGGAGACGAATAGCATCTTCGGGACCTCCGAGAGCTTCTGTGGTGCTGCGTTGAGCAATCGGCGCCGGAGCTGTGGCTGCCGCTGAGGTGCCGGTACGCGATCGGAGCAGTGGCATAGAGGCAGGAGGATCAGGCATCGGCATTCAGTGTTCGGGTAGCTTTCCTTGTAACACGCCAAATTGCGTGTTCAAATCACGTTCGGGTCACCAGATTGTCGCGAAGTCAAGTCACGACAATAAAGGAGGCAAAGGCAACAACCACTTTACTGTGTGAGTGCCGGATCTCAACTAACGAATAATCGCACGAACAGTCAGCACGAGCAGGGCATAGACAGGGCTCGTCGTTGTCAGCAGGTGCCGCTACAAATGTTAGGGTGAATTTGGTTGAACTGGTTGATGAACGTGAGAAGGTCGCTTTCAGAATGAGGCCATATGATAAAAATATCATCTAAAAATCTCTTGTACACAAGTGGTTTCAATACGGAACATTAGAGAAATGTTTCCTCCAGGGATGCCATGAAGATATTTGCATAGTTGGGGGCCATTCTCGTGCCCATAGCTGTCCCGTTAACTTGCAGATAGTGCTTGTTATCAAATTCAAAGTTATTGGAGGTCAAAATAAGTGTTAGCAGATCGGTGAGGACAGTAGGATCATACGGATGGTCAGGTTGATTTTTGTATGCTGAAACGGCCGCTGCTATACCATCTGCGTGGGGAATATTAGTGTAAAGGGACGTGACGTCTAACGTTGCCAAGAGACAGTGTAGAGGAGGTGGTGTCCCTCTACATGAGTCCTGACCGGCGATGATGGAATGTCCCAGCGGGCAGATGGTCGTGGCCTCACGCTAGAACGGTGCCGGTAGAACTGCTGTGCCAGCGCCGTAGCGCGTGGCAGCAGAGGCACGTCGTCATCGTCGTCACCGGGCCGCCACATCACTCCCCCCCTCAGACGCGGAGCGGTGCATGCGGTTGAGGTTCGCGTCGATACCACGAAGAGGAGAATCACGGCTCATAGATGGTGGACGGCTGGGCGTACGGCTTGTGCTGGTGGCTGTTAATGCAGCAGCAGCGGGATGGCGGAAACAAGAGCGCTGCGATCCGGGCGGGTTCCAGTGATGAGATGTGAATACCGATTGGTTGAGTGGTTGGGTGCTTGAGTGGTTGCTGATTGTCTGCTGAGTGCGTTGAGCCCTTGTTGACTGCGCTGAGTGCTTGCTGAGAGATTGCTGCCGAGCGTTGATTGTTGCTGAGTGATTGGGTTGTTGACTGCTGATTATTGCTGGGTGAGTTCATTGATGAGTGGGCGACAGTACCGCGACCGGTACGACAGCGTGAATGCCGGTTGCCGCCAGAGAAGTGCCGGGGAGGACCATCATGAAGCAGGTGGAGGCCGGAAAGTCAGCTTACTGTGGCCTCCCTGCGGGTCCCCGGTGGAACAACGGTCCCGGTGCGCCTTGCCTGCTAGAGGGTGGTTCGTTGCTGGTTTGCCGACGAAAAATTTAGGATGTTGAGTGGCCGAATTACGCCGAACATGGTGTTCGTTGTTCGGGTCACCAAATGTAGAGGAGGTGGTGTCCCTCTACATGAGTCCTGACCGGCGATGATGGAATGTCCCAGCGGGCAGATGGTCGTGGCCTCACGCTAGGACGGTACCGGTAGAACTGCTGTGCCAGCGCTGTAGCGCGTGGCAGCACAGGCACGTCGTCATCGTCGTCACCGGGCCGCCACAACAGCTTGAGGGAACGGTTACTTGCGATACAGTTTGAAGGAAAGGGTTGGTATCTTTGACGTAGGAAGGTAATTTAGGGGGGATAGACTTGAGAACGTGATCGACGAAGGACGATATATTTTCTCTAGCGGTACCGTTACTGGACACAATTGGTCTTCTGGGATTGCCTGGTTTATGTATCTTAGGGAGCATGTAAAATCGGCCTGGTTTAGGGTCTTTAGGAAGTAAGTATTCGTAGAGCGCATCGCCAATTTTCTTAGCGGTCTTTAATCGTTTTAGTGTTTTACATATATCTGCGGCAATTTCATTGGTGGGGTCGGATTCGAGAGGTTTGTAAAAGTCTGCACAATTAAGTTGACGGAGTCCTTCCGCCACATAAGCTTGCTTATCCATTACGACTATGGCACCTCCTTTATCAGCCTGTTTGATGATGATACCTTCATTGCTTTCTAGCGCGGACAAGCTTTGCTGTTCTGCTTTCGTAAGATTGTGCCGGAATTTCCGATTGTTTGAGTTTGCATAAGTACTGAGAATATCTTTCTGAACAGCTTTGATATACATATCAAGACTTTTATCTCGGTTCGGGTTGGGAGTAAAATCGGAGTTTATACGGAAAGGATTTAGATTTGATTGCGGTTTGTCGTAGAAGTATTCCGTGAGGCGTAGTCGCCGCGCAAAGTTGTCAAGATCCAGATGTAGCTGATATTAATCGATTTTACTGTTATTGGGACAAAACGATAATCCCATCTCCAGGAGAGAGATTTCCGCGGGTGTAAGGTCACGAGAAGAAAGGTTCACTACGCTACATTTGGTTAGTGTGGGGATGTCGGGGGCAAACTGGCTGTTGCTGTCTAACGGGGTATCTGGACGTAGTTGTGAAGTATTGCTACGGGCTTCGGAATTAGTCGTCTCCTGATTTTTCCTGCTTATATATATATATATGTATATATGTACATGCACGTTAAAGGTGACTCCGGGACAATCCAAAACTCTTATAATGACTGTGTAAATCAGTTCTATACACTCTTCAGAAATGAGAAATAATGTTGGTTTGGCAGTCGGGGACCCATTAGTTGCCGAAAGAGCAGGGAAGCTCAAAACGAAACTGAATCTTCAGAAGGTTCCCCCTCATACCTCCTTCGCTCAGCGCGACGTCACCGGTAGTCTCGTGTGGGCCACCGGCTGTTTTTTGGGCACGCGCTTTGTAACTTCTTTGTGCCACATGGACCACCAGTCATCTACTTCCTTGATTTCATTCTAAAATATTCGCAAGCAGTAAAAGCAAAAGCTACAGAAAACTGTACACGAGGAATACCAGTGAAGGAAAGCCAAGTGTTGCTGGACTGCTTTCCCGTGGAGGCGCGCCTAATCACTTGAAGCATAATATTCCCTTTCTAATTATCTGTGCCACTTTGGGATGAGAAATTGCATTCACTGAACTATCATAGAATGCAGGTTGATGTCACATGTTACCTCAACTAGTTCTTGGTGCGGAGTCCCCCTTTAAGGGCAAGGAAGAGAACTGGAACTGAACCTGAATCATAAGCTACTAAAAACTGCAATTTGTGACCGTACCAGAACTGAGAACCGAAGCCCACCTGAATTGTTTGAGCATAAAAGGCGGTATGCAGGCGAGAGTAGCATGGGATCAGCTCAAGTATCCGGAAACTCACACAGTCATCTGGACGCCATTAATTAGCAATCAGAGCAATTTGGAACACCCACAGTAATTAGGATCATTCAGGGAGTCATTACACTAATTGGGGAGCATCTAAGACGTGTCCAGACCACTGTGTCAGTTGCCGGCTACTTGAGCTGATAAAAATAAAAAATAGGTTGAAAATAAAATAAAAAGATATAAATAGAGTGGAGAGAAACAATTTATTCGAAAATCAATGATGCCGTGACGAAGAAACGGCTCTGGGGTGACCAGCGCTTGTTGGCGTCGGGTAGTTGAAGAGATCGACGACAGGTGGCCACTTAGTTGCCACACCAGATGGCACCACCATCGTAGCTCTATGTGAGAAAGACAGAACACGATACAAGCGGCGGTTAAATGGCAACACTGCTAAACAAGTCTAGGCATGCAAGAGAAAAGGTCTAACCGCTACTGCTAAACAGCATGGAGAAAACAGCACACATCGGGGAAAAGGCTTAGAGGGAGCGATCGCTTAGGCCTAACCACAGCCCCTCAACACAATACACCTAACACAAGGCGGGAACCGCTAAACGTGCGTCAACACGAAGAAAAGGCTTGGTCACTGCTGAACAAGTCGAAACATGCGAGAAAAGGCTTAACACGAGCACAGTCAAACATCTGAAAATCACTCGTTGATCACCGCTAAACACGGGGGGGCATGGCAAACATGCGACAAAAGGCTTAACACGAGCACAGTTAAACATCGGCAAATCACTCGTTGGTCACCGCTAAGCACGGGGGGGGGCACGGCAAACATGCGAGAAAAGGCTTAACACGAGCACAGTTAAACATCGGCAAATCACTCGTTGGTCACCGCTAAACACGGGGGGGGCACGGCAAACATGCGAGAAAAGCAGCGCGTAAAATCACTCACCTCTTCCCCCGCGACGACTGCTCATCAGACAGGCAGAAACTGAGCTGGCGCGGGGACTGCGGAGCAACTGATCACACGTCTGCTCTCCGCGACAGCCAGCCAGCAACTGACTGGGACGCCGCTCTGCGGCGACCACCTGCGAGAGGCTAAGAGAAAAGAGCATTCCTGCGCCCCCTGCTGGCCGTTCTCATTGGTCGTGACGTCATCCTATTGTCTCAGGGCTACACTGTTTTTTCCACTAATGCTCCTTTGGACAAGGTCAATCTACAATGAAGCCATGGCATAACGTCATCATGCACCTGCGTGGCTGAAGGACGCACACGCCCTAGACAGAGGACCTATTTTATTGAATCACTATCCCAAGATTATTTCCTTTATTCTTCTATAACAATTGCATAGGAAACTATTGCAGAAGAGCACCATGCATGAAAACTAATCGTAGGAATTCCAGTCTTACTAAATGAGGCTTGCAAAAGAACAAAATATCCTAACACGTAACTCCATCAATGGCTAATAAGAGGACTAGGCACTCAACAAAGCAACACAGAGTACGGGTAACAAGGAGCGCAGAACGATGCGTCTACTCCATCCGACAGCCAGGCACAGAACTGAATCATAATGCTTTTTCTCCTCTATAAAATCATACATCTGTCACTCTTGCGGTTGATTTCTGAACTAATTTAATCGCAGAATTATTAAGAATAGCGCTATTCCGATTCAGGGCAGCACTATCGACATCGTCAAGACAAGAATGTTCCTTGTCAAAAAGAAAAAATATAAAGCATCAACAAAGGAAAGCATGCATATCGGGGCATGTCAGGACACGTCAGGACAAATCGCATGACTGCTGGGCAACAGAGGAAAACAAACACTTGAACAGAGTGAAAAGACACTCACCATCATCGGACACATACACTACATTCCCTCATTGTAAATCCACTCGTCACAAAATCCACCTGCATCGACAAACACCATTCACCAGTGACGAACCACACATCCGCACCCCATCAGAGGCAGACAGAACCCCACCTAAGCTACGCTCTTCTACTGACGATCAACGCAATTGCTAGGAGCAGAATTAACGTGACTACACCCGCCAGTGTCCAAGAGAGAAGTAAATCCTTGCGCCCCCTGCAGGCCATTCTCATTGGTCATGACGTTATCCTATTGTCTCAGGGTTACACTGTTTTTTTCCACTAATACTCCTCTAGACAAGGTCAACCTGAAACAATAGTATCGCGATATGACGTCATCATGCAGGTGGGTGGCTCAAGGACGCTTACGCTCTAGACAGGGGACCTGTTATTTATTGAATCACTATCCCAAGATTATTTCCTTTATTCTACTATAATGATTGCATCGGGAACTATTGCAGAAGAGCTCCATACATGAGAGGACATTGTAGGAATTAAGCATTTCATTCCCAAAGTCTTACTAAATTAGACTTTCAAAAGAACAAAATATCCTAACACCTTCAATGCCTACATACAACGAGCTAATCGAGACATGTCCATCCCTTCCAAGAGCCAGGCAGCTAACTGAATAATGTCGCTTTGTTCCTCGACTGGATAAAGCCATGCACCTGTCCCCCTTGCGGTTACTCTCTGAACTAAATGAATCGCAAAATTATTAAGAATAGCACTACTCCCATTCAAGACAGCACTATCGTCAAGAATGTTCCTTGTCAAAAAGAAAAAAAAAGCTACATGTAGAAGGAAAACATGACAGAACAGGCCAGGGCATGTCAGCGCATGTTTGTCAGACAACAAGGGGAAAAAAGCAAAGAGAAACACTTGAACAAAGCAAAAAACCAACATCAAACTATTTCTAAGCACACGCACTTCTCTTATTCAAAAACAGTGCTCATCATAAATCCGTCCAGAACAATACACACCATTTCTCTATTGCTACAGTTTTTTCCAGTAACGGTCAATGCATTGCTACAGACTGCGTGACGTCATCACATCCTGTCTGAAGAAGACAGCGGCAAAGACAAAGACTCCTATTATTTATTGAATTTATTTATTAAATATTTATTGAATCGCAAGATTATTTCCTTTGTCCGATTCTTAATGACGTTCACTTTTTCAATAAAATTCAACAAAAAAAGCACCGTGCATATTAGCGATTTTCACCCCAACGGCTCATCATGGTCATTAGAATCACAATACCAGTAGACTACCACTGCTCTTTTAAAATAATAAGTGAGTCCACTCAACATCATCACCAGGCTTATGTAATACACGACCCTTTCTATGCTCGTATACTCATTGTCTGAGGCTACACCTGCGAGCAAAAAGGTCCGAAAGCCGGGGGCAAAGTTCCATTCGCGCTCGACAGAGGACTAGACAGAACGCCTTTACGGGAACATGATGGTATTCCCACCACATTAATGATTATTGCATTGCAGTTTAGAAAAACTACTACAAAACTATAATTTTAGGAGCCTATTAAAATTCTACTTTCTATGGAAACTATAATTGCCCTATTACTTGGATCGCTATTAACGAAGCGCTCCAATTTTTTCTCTCTTCCCATTTCAGCCTTGTCATGCAGTGAAGCAGACACACATCCAAAATAATTAATTTACACTGAGGGTGCCATGCTTCAGGAATTCCTATCCTGCGATCAGATGCAAGCGTTTCTGCACGAATACCTATAACAGCGTACTTCTTCAACATACCGAGGTCCTAACAACATCTAACAAACAAGCAGAGAAACCCACTTCTCAGCTGTACCATGCGACTTTCTTCTGCGCAAAAGCAGTGATTTGAGGAAAGAGCAGCAAAAATTGCGCGCACTTGTGCTTGACTTCAAAAAACTGAAGGATATGCTAATCAACTAAGAAAAACACCCATTTCTGGTATCAGATAATTCTTGCATAATGCTACATGCACAGCCGCATTGTCGCAAAGAAAGCACAGGACAAGGGCACACAAATTCCTTTAAGCGAGCAGGGAAAAGCCTAAGACCTCAGGAATAATCGCAGAGTCACCACATATCGCTACGCGGCTAACCCAAGATAACAAGATAATAGCGGCGGGTAAAATTGCAACACTGCTAAACAAGCCCCAACACGCCATGATGACGTCACAAACCAGGAAAAAAGCACGCACGCACAGTCATCAGCTCAGGAATGCACAAGGAGAGGTGCTATATTGTAATTTCTCCTCCACGCTCACATACCAGCATTTCTGCGGAAATACTTATAACTGCATACATACATACATATACATATAACAAAAAACAAACATGTTCCATTCTCATGAACTCTCCTTTGCCGAGCGGCTTTCTCCTGCTCTACCTGGATGCTGACTTTTCCCCCTCATCTACATTCTGAGTAAAAGCAGCGAAAGAAGAAAAGAACCGCGAAAAATTACACGGCATTTGTTCCCCACTAGCTGTAACAGCAAGAAACCGTAGCACACGCTAATAAACTGAGAAAAAGACACCCATTTCTGCCACATGATAATTCTTGCATAATGCCACATACACAGTCGCATTGCCCTTGCGTAAAGAAAGCACAGGACAGGGATACACCAATTTCCTTACGTGAGCAGGGAAAAGGTTTAAGTCGAACCGCTCAGGAATAATCGGAGAATCACCGCTTATCGCTATAGACCGTTTACAGCAGAGTTGTCTGGGCGCCGCCATCTTAGCGCACGTGACCTTGCGCGCCGCTGCTTGCCTTCTGTTTCGGCTGCCTGTTGCTCGGCGCACGTAGTACGGCGGTGCAACCCAGAGATTCTTTCCCCGATTTTGGCAATGAATTCCGGATGGAAGGATGGCACGAAGCTTTGGCCGAAGCTTCAACGGTCAGGTGAGTGCATTTGCTTGATTTAGAGTGATATTTCTGTCCTCATGCGTCCCACATGATCGGCCCCACTATGCTCGGGTTACTAAATATTTCGGCGTTTCTTTTCCCTCTTCTTTTGTTACGCATACGTTACGTTGTGGGTACGTTCATAATGTAATATCGTAAGATCGTGATTTCTTGCTGCTTAATTCAAGAGTTGCGGTACAACTACCTGAGAAAGATATGCATGTAAGTTATGTTGTCGTTAATGAAGTAGCATACTTTAATTGTTGATTTCAGATATATACAACTACATGATCAAGGAACTAGAAGGAGACGGAAAGCCTGCGCTGAACTACAGAGAACGAAGCTGTTTGACAGCGGCTATGTCGGTGAGGTACTGTGCCAGTGCAACGATGGTGTATGAATTTTAAAGGCCGACATCAGGTCGACACAAACAGTGAGCAGAACGTGTAGTACGGAGTCTCACTTCGGGCCCACTTTGGCGGCAACATGCACATGTAAAGCGGGTTTGAGCAGCAGGTGCAGTCATATTTGTACTCTGCACATCAAGGTTGTAGAGGCGACAAACAAAGGGGCTCACGAGTGCTTCGTGCACTGACAAGGCATGTACATGGAACCGTTCAACTGCAAGGAACGTCACCCCTGCTACTATGGGAGAAGTTTATTCTCACAAGCAGCAGGCAACGCCTACAGCAGAGCTTGGGGCTCACACAGAAATGCTGCGCCACTTTGAGGGCTGCATTACTTTCGACTTCGATCGTTATTGTGAAGGGGCTCATTATTTTATTCCCCACATCCCCACCAGCAATGGGGTTGAGTATCGCTTCTGGCGATGAGCCCCCCCACTCTCCATCCCAAAATAAAGTTGTTGTTGTTGCATTACTTTCCCTCTCTGACTTTCCCGGTTTGAAATCATTCCTCTGAAAATTCGATACCTACCATTAATTCAAAATATAATAACATAATTCAAAAACAGCTTGTGCGACCTCCTTCACATATAATGTCATTGTGTATTGTCGCGTTTATCTCACTGATATGTTCTTGGCGAAGTTGCTCGTTTATTGTCATTATGTTGCGTCCGCATGTTTATCAATTGTTACTGTGCTTTGACCTTGCATCGTCCTGCTCATTCCTCTCTTTAATGCCCTCTGGGCCTTGAGGATATATGTATAAGTAAATAAAATAAATACCGTTGTCGAATCAGCATGTTTTTCTCTCTTTGTGGAAACCCGTGCATTGTAAAAGGCCTCGAACGCGGGCAGTCCTTGTATAGCGACGGCTCCTGAGTTAACAAACAGCTTCGTCCCACACGATCAGATCTCTGTCACAGTATCTACACTCAATCACGGAACAAGTCTTCCCTCAGCTTTTCCAGATTTTGCACAGAACTGTACCACAGCGGCAAAAAAGGTCGGAAGCACTCACACAGGCGAAGGCACACAGGCACTCGCAGAAGGCAAGGAATGGCGTGGCTACTGTGGCGCTATCTACTAGCACCCGAAGAAACTGGCTGCTGTAAACGGTCTATACGCAAGAGAGAAACTGATGTTCTGAGGCTGGAACAACATAGAAGGGACAGATACATCGCTATACGCGGCTAGCACAACATGACAGCAACAAGGTATTAGCGAAGGGTAAAATTTGCAAGGCACTACTGAACAAGTCCAGACATCACGTACAAAATACTGCTCATCGAGGAAAAGGCCTAAGCCTGCGACAGAAAATCATATAGAGCATACACAGCTTCATTTTTCTATTTTGCGTAAACTAATCGCGGTTTGCTCGGAAAACGACGTACAAAGTTTCTTAGGGAGCAGAGAAATATAGGAATTTCTACTCCGTGCTCAGATACCAGCATTTCTGCTCAAAAACGCATGACTGCAAAATTAAGCACTGCTTACTTCATCAAGATATCGAACACCCAACAAAATCAAACAAACAACCCCTCTTCCACTGATAGAACACTATTCAGCTTTCACCAGGAGGCTTTCTTCTGCGTAAAAGTAGAGAAAATAAGAAAAGAGCAGCGAAAATTAAACGCACTTTTGCTCGCATAGCTATAAGAGAAAAAAATAAAATAACGAGGCACACGCTAATAAACTGTGACAAAGACACCCATTTCTGCTATCAGATAATCTTTGCATAATGCTAAATACTCAATTGCATTGTCCTTGCGTGAAGAAAGCACAGGAAAAGGACACACAATTTATCTTAAGCGAGCAGGGAAAGCCACTTCTACTCGGACAGCATAATACCATAAAGTCTGAATTTTTGCAAAGAAAACAATGCTCGAACAGCGCCACGAACGTGACAGATACATACTAACGAACAAACAACAGCAGGACCGACGTCGGGCACTCATAAGATACCCTCTCCAAAACAAAGGCCTCACCGGGTTGGCGAGACAATTCCATTAAAAATGCTCGTCCAATCCAGCAGATAGCAATGCAACCGCGACTACCCTTACTTTTTAAACCACTATTTCACACAATAGTACATAAATGTATAACTCGTGTCACACGAAAAGGCAAACACTTACTTGTCAAGTGGGGTCCCAACGCGCACGCGCGCACACACACACACTCACATTTTCACACTCACAAACACAAGTCTATTCACAGCCACATAAATCCATATTATTCCTCAGGTGAATAATTATCCAACCAGCGTCAAAAGACGTCTCACACATGTATGCGTACGGAAAGGTCTTCGTTCCGGATGTAATAGGATGTCACCAGTCGACCGTCGCAAACCAAAAAAGAAAGGAATGCATGTTCGCTATACATCCGAAGAAAACGGTGCCGTGCTTCTACGCAGCGATCACTATACAGGAGTGAATTCACTCTCGTTTTTCCTTTTATTTCCTTGCACCCATATATTTTGCTAGAATACTATAGAGCAGAACGGGTAAATGTGAACATCATTCGCTACACACTGTAGCTCTCATCATTTTTAAACCATACCACTTAACATGTGTTCATAGGTCTTCACTAAATAGATGAGCCGATAATGACTCAAAATAAAATAAAATAAAATAATCATTCCAGCATCGCTGGCTGCAAGCTTGGGTACCCAACAGAGCAGCGCACTCCCATCAACACGCCTTGGGCTGACCTTACACACCCGAAGCCTTTTCTGAATACATTCTGCTGGCGCTGGAATAAAAGATTTATCGCGAAGGTAGTACAATGGTCAGTTCTGCTTCTGTTTAAGTGATAAAACAGTGCGCTCACTCGGGGAATCGCGCGCGTCGCGCCAGCTCAGTTAATACCCGAAATTCGTAGAAAACTTGACGAGGCACGCACAGTTGTGCAGCGAAAATACTGTTATCACATTTATTGCTTCAACAGTAAAGAGAGACAAGCTTCACAATACGTTTCGTGCGACACACACCGAGGTGTTCCGCAATTCCAAATGCACCCTTTCCGTGTGCAGTGCTCACTGTTATGCGGCAGTAAGTACATACGACAGCCTCTGCATCGTGATCGCGGGACGATGTGAGCTCCTCGAAATCAGGGAACTCTTTGACGTAGTCGCAGGGCAGCTTTCGCTTGCGTCCCATCTTGTCGTCAGCACTGCAACTAGTTGCCCTTCTAAAAAGACCACTCTGTATCACCTCGGTTCCATGCTTATTTTCGTGCTTAGGTCACGGGTAGGACAAGGAAATTGGGCAACAGAGCGAGGAAAAACCCGGGCTGTGAATCCTCAAGTGGTCGCCATGACCGCTGAAGGAAACGCTAGGTCACGGATACCATTATTATGTTGCGGTGGGGCTGGTATCCGAGGTCGGAAGAAACCCAGGACACAAAAGGAGGTCAATAACAATAACCCCGTTATCAGGAAAAACATCTGCCAAGCGGAGTTTTTCGGATTAATCCGAATAGCTTAAAATTTTACCGGAGTACGTTTTTCGGATTTTTTCGGATAAATCCGAAAACCCCGAACCCTAGTGATATCCTATTACATCCGGAACGAAGACATTTGCGTATGCAGCTTTGTTCAGCAATGACCAAGCCTTTTCTCCGTGTTGACGCACGTTCAGTGGTTCCCACCTTGTGTTAGGTGTATAGTGTTGAGGCGCTGTGGTTAGGCCTAAGTGATCGCTCCCCTAAGCCTTTTCCCCGATGTGTACTGTTTTCTCCATGCTGTTTAGCTGTAGCGGTTAGACCCTTTGTCTTGCATGCCTAGACTTGTTTAGCAGTGTTGCCATTTTGCCCGCCGCCTGTATCTTGTTCTGTCTTTCTCACATAGAGCTATGATAGTGGCGCCATCTGGTGTGGCAACGAAGTGGCCACCTGTCGTCGATCTCTTCAACTACCCGACACCAACAAGCGCTGGTCACCCCGATGCCGTTTCTTCGTCACGGCATCGTTGATTTTCGAGTAAATTGTTTCTCTCTACTCTATTTCTATTTTTTTTTTTCTACCTATTTTTTATTTTTTATCAGGTCAAGTAGCCGGCAACTCACACAGTGGTCTGGACACGTCTTAGATGCTCCCCAATTAGTGTAATGACTCCCTGAATGATCCTAATTACTGTGGGGGGTTCCAAATTGCTCTAATTGCTAATTAATGGCGTCCAGATGACTGTGTGAGTTTCCGGATACTAGAGCTGATCCCATACTACTGGCGAGCTGGTGTAAACACAACATAGGCAGCATATCCCTGAGATTGGGGAGAAGATAAAGTGACAAGCAGAACTGTGCTTGTCTGTTTGTCCCCTTGTGTTCACCCCTAACTTTAAGTTTTGACGCCTGGTTAACACTGCTAAGACAACAGAAAAAAAGAGCAAGACTGAACGGGCACAGAATTTGAGCTGTGCAACTGATTTGAACAACACAGAACCCCAGACATAAGCACTCGTGAGCTGCCAAACATCAACAGTACTCAGACTCTACGAAGACTTATAACTATCTGCCACAAGGCCCATCCAATCAAAAAAGCATTCTAATTTATCGAAAACTGAGACCATCCTAACACTTCACTAAAATACTCTCCAGACTAAATCTCACGTCTTAATGGGGCAGTAAAGTGCAAAAATTTCTCTTGCTGATATGAAAAATCCAGTCATAATGACAATAATTAGAGCTGTGCAACTAACAAAATTTCCATAGCGAATCGAATACGAATAATTTCTTCAGATGGCGAATAGAATTCGAATAATCAGAAAAAGCCTAATTCGAATAATTTCAAATACCTCGTGGTGAAATATTTTGTGGTGTTGTGCTCACTTGTTGTTTGTGTTGTGACGATGTTCTGCTCCAAACTTGCGAGCCTTTTTACCCAGCATAAAATATTGTGAAAGAAGAGCCCCGTGTTGTGTATGGTAGACTGCATTAGTGGATGAACTGCACTGAGAGTTAATCAACGTGGTCCAGACAGTGAAACCATGCTTAAGTACTACTAGAAAAATACTTGAAAACTGCAAATACTGAAAACAGGTTGCGAATAGCATCCGATATTCGATTCGTATTCGAAATTTGAATATCTGCAGAGCTCTAACAGCAATGCAAAAGGAACAAGATTCAACCGTTGCACCGTTTGTAATTAAAACGTTAATCAAGGTGCCGATTTGGAGGGTCCCCTTGCCTTCCTCGAAACCGGCACAAAACGTCGAGGGTACATTACTACCAGCACATCCAATTGCAAGGAAATATGTTAAGGAAACTGCCCCTTCCCGCATTCCTTTGTCCAATCAATGCGGTAGGAGGGGACTTGGCTGTAACGTGTACGGGTACACCTCACTACGCGTATCATACGCATAGTATTCCGTCGTAGCGGCAGCTTTCGCTAATAGTACCACCAAAACAAAGCAAAAGGAACAAAATCAGTGCATCAACGTCATCAAATACACAAATTATAGCTGAGGCGCCTGGTTTTCTGCTGCGGCAAATTCAAACTTCCACGGCACCGACTCATAAATTCAACGATTTTCCGTTTCAAGGATTCAACGGCTGCTTGAAGCGGGAAACACTCTTTTCTTGGATAATGTGGGTACAAAAGATATTTATAAACTTCAGCATTACATGATATCCTGTGTTCTCGTCTGACATCGAGTGCTGTTGCCGTATACAAATATTATATACCTGCTAAAAGATCTTTTAGCATCTGCAAAGTTTATAGAAATTGCAAAATACTTGATCGGAATAGATGCTAAATTTGATGCAAGCACCCTAATTCCCTTCCAAAACCCAATTACCATATTCACTCGCGTAATTTACACATTTTTTCTCCCTAAAAAAGTCAGAAAATTTTACGGGTGCGCAAATTGCGTGGGAACGTTTGTTACGGTATTCAAACGACGCAAAATTTCAAAATTTAGTGCGTGGGTCCTAAAGGCTCTCGGTAAAGCCGATATTTACGATATCTCTGCATTGCGCAAGCTTGAAAGCAGCACCCAAATACCGCGCCGACGGGCGGTCTTTTCACCGACGTCACGCGCGCGATGCATCATGGGTTTGTGCGCCATATTTTTGTATCGAAACCACCCATCCCCGCCTAGTACTCTGTTGAGTCTGTCTGTGTTTTGGCTCCCTTTCTTCTTCGTGTGCCTCGGCCGTCGATTGGATTAATGGTGATTTGTGCGATAGTTGGCTGTGCGAACCACTCGCATCTTAAACGAGCGAAACTAGAGAAGAATGTGCAAGATGAACGATTCTTCAAGATACCTACAGTTCGCAGCCGTGAATGCGATCGTACCCGTGAACTATCTGCCAAACGAAGGGCTCTGTGTGTTGCTAGGATTCGAAGGAAGGACAATAATATGAACAATCTCTATAAATACCACGTTTGTGGACGTTACTTCTCCGGGTGAGCATTAATTCGAAAGTTTGCTACCAATTCTCCACTTTTCACCACACAGCCACATGAGGTGTTACTTTTGTTAATGAAATCTGCGTTTTCGGCTCCCTCGCTCTTTCTTTTTTTCTTTGTAGTGGCTGCCCTGCGAAGTTATTTGATGATTGCGCACCCAACTGGGCTCCTCATAGAGAACTTGGGTACGAGTTGACGGTGAGTCAACAATCACATGATCGCCACTATCGACAGCAGAAGCGCAGTCGAAACAGGGAAAATCTCGCAGGTAATACTGGTTTTTTGGCGTAGAACGAAATATGTGCACATGTTGATGTACTTCTTCTGCCCTTGTTCACGATGCCGGAAATGCGTAGCACCTGTTGAGGTACAAGATGGTCAACAATCACTTGAAGAGCAGCAGGAGCCCTTGCACTTTAGCCCCAGCTCTCCACGTAGTTCATGCGATGCCGAAATCAACGAAGAGCCAGCTGCAGCAAGCCACTTGATGTCATGTATGTTATCACACAGAGGTCATACAAGTCATAACTGTCTGACTTGCACCTGTTGCTATGCCTTCAGAAGGTGGCGAAGTCTCGTCAACAGCTCTGAGTAAAAACTTTAGACAACGTAAGTTATTCAACATTGATCATCGTGATCTGTTTCAATAGCAGCTGTCACGTTCAGGTGAGGAGCCAGGCCAAAACATTTCACTCAGCCAAGTTGATTGAACTGGTGCCACCGTCTCAGGTGGGTTCTTTCATGTCTACAAAGTGCCACTGCTGTGTCCCTCATTCCTAAAAAATAAATTGCTGCTGCAGATTTTTCACATGCAGAGAGTGGACTCGATCACTCGGATGTCACTGGTGAGGATGTTCATTGAATTGTTGAAATGTAGAAACAAACCTCAGAAACCAAACAACTAATCACTCCCAAACCTTCACTGTCTTCCAGTGAAGGTTTCTAATCCAGTGTTATATGGACAATGTTGAAAGTGAGCATTGATAGAAATTATCTGGCAGAGCAAGTACAGCAGGATATCTGTTCTTTAGCTTTAGATCTTGAGCTGGTGGTAGAACAAGACTAAGGATGAAATTTAGGCAATAAAACTATGTCCTCATAAGTGCATGCATATATAATAATTCTTCTTTTCTGAAAGCTAAGCATGCCATGTCGTGTAAGTACACGCTTCAAAGCTCCAAATGAGCAGGGCATGTAGGGCTGTGCATTAAAATTGATATAAATTTAATCTACTTCAGTGCCTCCCACATCCAGCAGCTAATGGATGAGATCTCACGGCTAAATGAGCAGTTATACAGCTGTAGCGCTGCAGCAGCAAAGCATGATTTCACGGAAGACAGCCTGAAGAATGATGATGCCAGGGTCCGGTTTTATACTGGGCTTCCATCGTTCCAAGCACTCAACTCTGTGTACAGGATTGTATGTGATCACGTGTCACATGGACCACAGAATATTCTGTCAAAGTTTGAGGAGATGATTGTCTGTTTGATGAGGCTGCGT